>NC_060149.1:212516997-212827476 GCF_021461385.2 Schistocerca piceifrons | reverse complement strand
TATGCCTTGATCAGCCACTGCCAATACTGTAATTTTTTCTAACTGTAGCTTCGACTTTTGTCGCTTACATGTCTGGCTAAGCCATACATATGCCATAAATTTGGACAAAATCGGTGATGACGAGTAGACACTGTACCCTTGTCAGTGTTTCATTTAAACTGTTGTAGCACAGCAGTTAGTGGTCAAATGTCAATGAAAATTTCAGGAATTGTTAACAACATGCCTTTATTATATTTAAAACATATATGTTCACATAAAATGAACTTATAATGTGTTATACTTGTATCAGTTTTTGAAATAAATTCCAACTCCCCAGTCTCTCCTCAGTAGTTTCCCTAAGTTCTGTTCTAAAACCAAGTATGTCATGTGTATGAACATCTTGCTTTGTCTTTTCAGTGGCTTGATAACCTGTATTTAAATTGTGCACTGGAATATTTAGTAGCCACTTCACTCGTGCTTTTCTTTTCACGGATGTAGTTTGTGGGTCTTGATTTCTTCTATCTCACTCACTTTTTGACAAAGATCATAATGGTGTCTCAGCACAGATATCCCTACACTTAGGTGATGAAGTAGTGTTGTCGATTGTCAACAGATGGCAGAGCAATGCAGTTTTACCTGTGAGGCTGCAGGCGGCAACTGTGGTTGGTGTACCATCACTTCAGACACTAATGGCAAGTGAGTACTTTCTCAGGTTCCTGGCTTGAAGAATTAAGGTATAAATTTGTGCAAGTCTTCTATTTTTGTATGTGTTATTCTCCAACCTGTCATGACTTGAGCGATTGTTCCTTGACTTGCAGGTGCTTCCTCTTTGCTGTCCTCCTTCAGCACACATGAGCAACCTGTATTTAAATTTCTATAGTTGCTACTGAGTAGGTCAGAAGGGAAATAAATGTGCTGTGTGTTGACCAAGGCATGTTTGCCTTAGAGTATCATCTAACTTGTGGAAAAATCAGCCATAAATTCTTTTAATGAAGATCCTGAAAAGCTTGTTCTGCCCATTAAAAGGGCAGTGTCATAGTTCTGCTGGATTGACATGCGTATATCCACAGTGATTTGCCTTACTGCAGACTCAGTGCTGTTCTGAGAAAGATGGATAGGCAAATCAACTTTCCTCAGTAGAAGCTCATTGTGGGAGACCAGTAAGTCTCCACTCTGTTGCTGCAGTAGCCCTAGATTCTGTGGCCTTCCTAAAGTTCATGAGGAAGGCATTCCTCTTCAACCTTTGATGTATTGTCTAGCTCAGCACCTAGATACTTTTAAGTCATCAGGTAGGCTCATGCAAACAGAATAGTGTGAATTTAGTGAATTTCTTTCTCATATTGCAAGGATTGCACCTTAATAATTCTGTGTTTACATGTTTATTAACTTCCACATATTTTTCAGTTCAAGTTCTTAAATTTTCGTAATTCAACAGCCAGTTCCTTTGACTGTAGGTGTGGCTAATTGGAGCAGTTAGTCTCCCATAGTGTCCAGTCTTTTTGTGGGAGATTTTAAAGGATGAGCCTTTGTGTGTGCTTCTTGATTAGGGAGACATGTGGATGACACCTTTGTCATATGCCCTTCCTCCAGTGATACTCTGCACGTGTTTTTTCACCACATAAACGCTTTCAGCCATGGTATTCGATTTGATGTGGAGGTCATAAAGGTTCCTTTACTTGACTTGATGGTCAGGAGATAAGGTGAAGCTAACAATAGGACATGGCTTGCTTAGGAATCCTTCTTACACAGATTTTTACCTTAATCCTTTCACTGCCACACATTTCTCAGGGTGTCAGATAAAAAGACCCTTGCAATTTTGCATTAAATTTTAGAACCATATAATAATTTGTGTAAAAGCTGAATTATTAAATATAAGAACTATTTTCTTCATTGTCGTTCGTCTTTTTTTCTTAAGAGACTGAGGAGGAAGCACCCAAGATGCTAACTTTTTTTGTCTTTGTTAGGGAGTATTGTGACTAAATTTGGTTGTATTGGGAAGAAACAATGTGAAGTGTGTTATTCGACAACCCTTGAAGACCAGGCCCTGCTAGGATGATTTAGGTCTGTATAAGGCTGGGATATATCCCTTTCCCCTGAGATGTGGCTTGGTATATTATATCGGTCAAGCCATCACTGCAGTGAACAAAATAGATACATTTGTTTACAGGAGCCAAGCAAGTCTGTGATTGTAGAGCTATGCTTCACTACCGGACATGTCAAAGATTATTCTAATACAAAGATTTTAGTCTACTCTTCAAACTATTGTCCTGATGGAGTCAGTTGATATTACATTAAATGGAGGGTTTTGTTTAAATTCTCTGTAGGACCCAGTTTTCTCTTTCTTAAAACATCAGAGGTGTCAAGTTGAAACCATTTCTCTGTGTAATAAGCTGTTGGCTTAAGAAAATAGTTGAGTGTAGTAATCTGATTTTTTTTTTTTTTTTTTTCATTGGCAGGTATTGATTATACTTGCCAGTTGTATTTTGTCTTCCAGTTTGCTTTCTTTTGCACAACAGATTTAAATCATATATGAACAATCTTAGTTACAGTAATTAAAACGTCCGGGCTAAGAGGCCGTGGTCCAATAGTAGAAATACTTCTCCCTGACGTTTCGTTGCCAGCTGCGGGCAACATCATCTGAGGTGAGTCTACGACTGGCTGCTAGGCCGCGGAGGTCCTGTTTGTATAGTGCGCGTAGAGGGCGCCACCACTCGTCACGTGTTGTCAACAGTAAAACTCTCTCTGGCTGGCGTCATTACTCTCGATCGAAGGTAACCGATTGTCACATCTTTGGTACAGAGTCTCTGTTCACCATGGTTCCTGTCAACGAAGCTCTTGCTTGCATATCTGACATATTTCCGACTGATATAGTAGCTTTGTTTAGACATTGCCTTTCCATGACTTATTTTCAGTATAATAATGAGTTCTATGAACAAATTAATGGAGTGGCAATGGGTAGCCCTCTAAGTCCAGCTGTTGCTAATATTTTTATGGAATTTTTTGAACAGCAAGCAGTGCAGTCAGCCAGAAAAAGGCCTTTGAAGTGGTATCGGTATGTGGACGACACTTTTGTCATATGGAATCACGGTGAAGAAGAACTGAACAGTTTTTTGAAGCATTTGAATAGCATCAATTCAAAAATACAATTCACTATGGAGACAGAAAGTAATGGGCAGATAAATTTTTTGGACGTCTCAGTAATTAAACGAGCAGATGGGACTCTGGGTCACAAAGTCTACAGAAAAGATACGCATACCGATCGTTATCTTCATAAGCATTCAAACCATCATCCCAGGCAGAAGAGAGGTATTGTCAAGACATTGGTGGACAGGGCTAATAAAATCTGTGAGCCAGCTTATTTGCAAGAGGAACAAAACCACTTGCGAACCGCTTTCCAGAAAAATGGGTACGCTGGCAAGGAAATAGATAGAGCACTCCATCCCAGAAGAAAGATGTCCGAAAACGTGCAACAACAACAAAAACTACCACCACCATCGGTGGGGAAAGTTTTTCTTCCATTCATCCACAATATTACGGACCGTATCGGGAAAGTGCTGGCCAAGTTCAGAGTTGAAACAATCTTCAGACCCACCAAGAAGATTAGTGAATGCTTAAGATCGGCGAAAGATGCACGACACCCTCTAGCTACTCCTGGTGTCTATAAGATTCTGCGTAGTTGTGGGAAGGTTTACATTGGAACCACAAAAAGAAGTATCAATACTCGCCTAACTGAACATAAAAGGAACTGTCGACTGGGACACACGGACTAATCGGCTGTAGCGGAACATGTTTTTGAAACGGGTGACCATGAAATAAAATTTAGTGAGACGTGCGTGCTAGCTAAGACATCGCATTATTATGCACGTATGTATAGAGGGGCTGTAGAGATTTTTAAACACCACAATAATTTTAACAGGAAAGAAGGCGGCTTGAAGCTAGATAAGATATGGCGATCGACTCTGTACCAAAGATGTGACAATCGATTACCTTCGATCGAGAGTAATGATGCCAGCCAGAGATAGTTTTACTGTTGACAACACATGACGAGTGGTGGCGCCCTCTACGCGCTCTATATAAACAGGACCTCCACGGCCTAGCAGCCAGTCGTAGACTCACCTCAGATGATGTTGCCCGCAGCTGGCAACGAAACGTCAGGGAGAAGTATATCTACTATTGGACCACGGCCTCTTAGCCCGGAAGTTTTAATTACTGAAGACGCCGGCCGTGAAAGCCTACACGCTATGAATCTTAGTTACAGTTCATACCTTGAGAATGGTGGGCCATTTGCCTGCTGAAATATTGCCCATCTCTGACAATTCTACCTGGCTTCACTCTGAGATTTATGATCATTTACTTTCATTTTACCTTATAAAATATGTTTACACTGACAAAGTACACAATAAGTCAGTTTTCTTTTATTGAGTGAACAGTTTTATTTTGGAACCAGTTGTTTTAGTGATAATTACTACTGTGCTAAAAATTGATATTACTCTGAAACTTACGATTTAAGGAACGATTCATCTCAGTCATTCAGGTATAATTCATGACAATTACTGATCAAAGTCCATCAGATTATGCAGCCCACAAAAACATGAAAATAATTTTTTTGTATAAATTTGAGAATACCTTTTCACTGTTAAAATTGCCATCATTTTTTAAAGTGTAAGTAATATTCAGTGATGACACATGTAAAAATTACAATATCAATACACTAATTGATTGTGTGTCATCAAATCAAAGCACGAACGTGGCCATGCACCCACCACACTACACAAAACACACACCTTTTTGCTCACTGGGACAATCTCCAATAGCTTTTATTGTTTACTTTCTTTGTTGGCACTGTGTAGAGGTTAGCTAAATTCTCTTCATTTCACCTTCATCATCTGCTCTGACGTTCTAGGTGCACATCTTCTTCTAGGTGACCAGCCACTGCAGTTTAACATTAAGGAGTGACTTGTTATAAGCTTGTCATATGATGCACTGTCTGTTGGTAGTATGTGAATGATGACTTGATAATTGCTTCTGTTTTTTAGCAGCTCCATTGTTGTCATCAAAAAAGAGATACCCTTTAAAATATCTGTTTGCATTTTCTGTATTTTATTACAGGTCGTGTTTAGAAATGTGAAGGATCGTTATCCACCAAATGAAGATTTACTTTGTATGTATAGTGTAGAGAGTGGCATTGAAGTTAGAGATGATGATCGTGTAGCAATTTTCACTGCTGGATGTTTAAAACCTGAAGAAGAAGTTACTTGGGTACCTGCTGCAAAGCACCCTTGGGCAAATGAGGTTTCAGTCGTTTTTCCAGGTATGTGGTCTGAATTTTGGACTTCATAGTTAGTGTGTTGAACTCATTTTCATTGTTCTCATAGCTGCTTGCATGCAGAATATAAAACCCTTCTTATGTGTCATCTATGGTACACTTTTTATTTGTACAAAGGCAATGTGCAATGTATAATGACACAAGTGTTTAAATTATTAATTGATTTTAACAAGTTGTTATATAAAAAGTAAGTTTTATATGTTCTGATTAAATGAACTTGTGCTTATTAAGACACTTAACTGATACTATCTGGCAGATACTTTGTGAGGGGAAATTTTGCAATTTATAAGTGTAATCTGTCTCAGGGGTCTCTATACCATTACATGTAATGATTAAATGTAGCCCTGACAAAAAAAAAGTGAGTGTGGGGGGGGGGGGGGTGGATTGTTTGTTCACTTCATAACCTCCTGTACAATTATGTTGACTATATTGACATATTTTCTTCACATTTCGTCATTACCATCCTTATTACTTGATCAATATTTATGAGACAAGAATGTGGGGCATAACATATTTCAGTACTGTATGTGACAGTATCCTGATACAGGGTTTCCTTTTGCTTACCCCACTTATAGTTTTATTCTTTTCAAGACACAAAGAAGTTAAAGACAACAGCTGTCAGTGGGCACTGACTTTTATAAATGGGGAAAGTTAAAAATTTGCACCGGGCCAGGATTCAAACCTGAGTCTCCTGCTTACTAGGCAAATGTGCTGACCACGGCATTATTTCGGCACAGTGGTCAACACAACTGCATGGTCCACCTTAGCACTCCTCTCATAAGACCTAAAATCTCAGCTTATCCACACACTCATTATCGTCATTACTCGCGCCATCTTGCCGATTCTCAAATGAGTTCGAGCTTGGTGTGCATCTGCACTGAAGGGATCATTAGCTGTCATCACCTTCATTGTATAGATGAGAGTTTTTTCTGTCAGACGTACAGTGCAATTTCAAGAAAAGAAATTATAACTTCCAAATTATTTTTTTTTACACAACCACAGTTTGCTGTACTAATCACACTCTTAAAGAGCCATCTTCAGATCCAGTTGCTGCATTGCATTTGATCTGAAGATGGTTGTGTGAGATGGTCAAAATCCATTATCTGTGAAGATAATTGTGACTGTCTCAGAACTTTGTTGATTTCATCACATTTCGCAAGTTATACATGTGTGTGTGTGTGTGTGTGTGTGTGTGTGTGTGTGTGTGTGTGTGTGATAAATTTGCTAACAGCACAAACAAAATTTATTCAAAGGTAACTTTGGTTGTGCTTCAGTTGAAATGTTTCAGTGCAGTTATGCCTGTTTATAAATTATGATATGCTGGTTTATGTAAATAAAGGAACAGTAATAATGGCAATAATATTAAAAGTTATGTGTTGAAATTTAGTCACACTGTAGAAGTCATGACATTACATAAAACCTGAAAATTGATTTAGGAAATGTTTGAAGTGTATGCAGCAGATGTCACTTTGGTAAGGCGTAAATAATGAAAGTGTGATTACTCCAAGCAGCAATGCACCATATACAGTAATATGTCAAGCTGTTAATTGTGCTCTCTGTGAGATTGATAGGGATTGTGTGCCTTTTATTCTAGTAAAGCCACTTCAACACAGCAGAAGCGTTAGTAGAAACTCTGAGCAGCAAAATAGAGACAGCACACTAGACATGAGATTACATTTCAGGTTGGCATATAAAGCTGCCACTCCTGTGCCCTGCAGTGTTTAATTTTGAAGATATTTGTCCACAAGATGAGTCTTAAGTGTCCAAGCATTCTCAAATTTGTATGAGATTGTAACCTATTGCAAGAGCATAAGGTCATGCATAACTTTATGTATAACTTGCTCAGTCACAGTTTCACTTGTAAAGTAGTTGAAGGCTCTCTTTGCCTGAAGCATCACTTTCATGGGTGTATAATAGTGGATTCTGCTTTCTCACCAAATCAAAATGGAGCTGTCACTTAGCAAATTAAGCTGACTCATTTGAAATAAGTTGATTTGCAGTTCAGTGTATTTGTTCAGTGTGTGGACTCAACCATTCTTTTTTAAGACTTGTGGGGGGAGTGCTTATATAGCTGTTTACTTCATATACACCTCCATGAATTCTTGTGTGCACAACAGTCAATGATGAACCTTTCAGTGATGCTGAACCTGCAGTCAGAAATTGCTGAGATGGCCCGTGAGCAAGAGAAGGGTGGACGTTTAACCATTGTGCAAGTCCAATCTACCTCTAATCTAACAATGACGTCCATCACAGTCCATCCCTTAAACATGCAATTGTCTAATATTTGCAGATGATGTAAGCAAGGGAATTGCATCACTGCTGGTTTTTACGTAATAGTCATGTGCAGTACTTCTATAATAATTTATTTTTGGTGTACAAATGTTTCCTTATTTTATGAAATCCAGTATGTATCGATTCTCCCTGTATCTTAGAACCTCTGTAATTATTGGACCTGCCTAATTAAGCTTTATAACAGATGGTCTGCAAGCAATCATTCACTAATAACTATTAATACTACAGTATTGTTCCCCCCTGCGGGTTCGGGGGTAAGAATAGGCCCACGGTATTCCTGCCTGTCGTAAGAGGTGACTAAAAGGAGTCTCAAACGTTTTGGCCTTAATGTGATGGTCCCCTAAGGGGTTTGACCACTACCTTTCAAAATTTTCTGTTAGTGCATACCATTTGGGGATGGACGCCTTACGTGGTGTATTATATATCCATCTTGCCCTAACAACAGGCACCTTCATTATTGTCATGGAGTTGGACTTTCACCAAGCTTCCGGTCACATCAACTGCAGTGTGTTCCGGGTAGCATATATTCCCTCCATTGTGCACTTCCATCTTTGCTCCCTATATACATGGATATTCAACACCCGACAACCAGCATGGTAGCCAGTCCATTGTGGTGGTGTCGTCATGTACCCTCTTGGTGGTAGCCCCCTGACTACACAGGGATCGCACTGCTGATGCCTGAGCTGCTACCTCCCCACATATGCTGAGGAGTAGATGCCTATCCCTCTGGGGCATCAGGACTCCCGGCAAAGGCCATCCTGCCAGGTGGTCTTTGCTGCGGCTGGGTGGCGTCCGTGGGGAGAGCCCCTGGTCGGAGTGGGTGGCATCAGGGCAGATGACCCGCAATGAAGCGTGGTACATCATCTCTCGCTGGTGGGCCTCCACCAGCAGTCTCTAAGCAATCGAGGTCTAACCTCAACGGGAATAAATTTGATCTGAGATCATTTCGCTCCCTGGCCACTCCATGGGAGGAATGTATGGCTAAAGACATCGGGGTCCGAGGGATAATCAGGTAGCCACCGGTGCCTTCATCTTGACCTTCGAGGGTGATGCCTTACCCGTAAAGGTTAAGGTGATGGTTTACTGTTGTGATGTGAAGCCATATGTCCCTTCTCCGATGCGGTGTTTTAAATGCTGGAAGTTCGGGTGCATGTCATCCTGCTGTACTTCCGGCATCACGTGTCGAGATTGTGGACCTCCTTCGCATCCCAATACTCCATGTGCCACGCCTCCTATCTGTGTTAACTGCGGAGAACACCATTCCCCCTGCTTGCCGGACTGTAAGATATTCCAGAAAGAAAGGAAGATAATGGAATATAAGACCCTGGACCGCCTGACCTACCCCGAGGCTAGGCAGAAATATGAGCGGCTACACCCTGTGCCAATGCCATCTACTTATGCCACTGCTGCAACACTGGTACGATCCTCTCCCATGTCGTCACGTACAGTTGCCTCTCAGCTATGTCAGAATTCACTGGCCCCCTTGGTTGTGGGGGGCACTTCACTCTCTGTTGCTCCTGCTCCATCTACTTCAGGAGCAACACCACCCCAACCATCGGGGACATTAGTTCCCCCTTACCAGCTGGAGAAGCGTGAGACTTCTTTGGCTACTCTCGCCAGGAAGGTGTCCCTTGGGGCCCTCCCATCCCGGGCTTTGCCCAGTGCCAAAGCGGACACCCGCAAATTTCGGAAGCAACCACCGGTCGCTGGTTGTAGGGCCTCACGGTCGTCGTCCGTCCCTGAGACTGACCCAGTGAGGCCCTCCCAGCCAGACCCACCAAAGGCACAGTGCGCGAAGCAGACGAAGAAAAAGGCTCCCAAGCATCCTGACAAAAGGCACAGTATGCGAAGCAGACGAAGAAAAAGGCTCCCAAGCATCCTGACATTGCGGTGGAACCTGTCCCACCGCAACCTTCCCACTCTGTGTCTGAGGATGAGGTGGAGATTCTGGCGTCCGCTGAGGACCTGGATCTCGCCACTCTGTCCAATGGAGTGTGCATGATGACCTGTGTGGTAGTGACCACTTTCCGATCTTTCTGTCACTGCCACAGCATCACTCTTCTGGGCGCTCTTTCAGATGGGCTATGAATAAGGCTGACTGGGACCTGTTTCCCTCCACTGCCGTTATTGACCCTGTTTCTCGTGAAGCCATTGATACGGTGGTTCACTCAGTCACCACCAGCATCGTTACTACCGCAGAATCTGCCATTCCCCGTTCTTCTGGGTCCCCTCGGCGGAGGACTGTGCCTTGGTGGTCGCCTGAGATCCCTGAAGCGATTAAAGATCGCCGGCTGGCGCTCCAGCGTCACAAGCGACATCCCTCCATAGGACGCCTTATCCACCAACGCAAGCAGGAGTGCTGGGAGCGGTATGTCTCCACCATTGGCCTTCATGTGTCTCCATCGTTGGTCTGGGCCAAGATTAGATGCCTCTATGGCTATCGGACCCCTGTCAGCGTCCCTGCGCTCTCACTGAATGGAGCAGTTTGTACTGCCTCCGACATAATTGCAAACCGCTTGGCAGAGCATTTTGCTCAGAGTTCCACTTCTGCAAATTACCCACTGGCTTTCCGCTCCATTAAAGAGCGGGTGGCATGTCGGAGCCTTTCATTTCGCACCCATCATCCTGAATCCTACAATGTTCCATTCAGTGAGTGGGAATTTCACAGTGCCCTAGCCGCTTGCTCTGATACAGCTCCTGGGCCAGATCGTATGCACTGTCAGATGCTGAAACACCTTTCAGTGGACTGCCAGCGACGCCTCCTCGACCTTTACAACCGTATTTGGGTTGAGGGTGAGTTTCTGTCGTAGTGGCGGGAAAGCATTGTTATCCCCATTTTGAAACCTGGCAAGAACCCTTTGGAGGTGGTTATCAGGGTGGATTCCGTAAAGGCTGCTCTGCTGCCAACAATCTGGTGAGCCTGGAGTCGGCCATCCGTGCAGCCTTTGCCCGCCATCAGCACCTGGTCGCTGTCTTTTTTGACATGCGGAAGGCGTGCAATACGACATGGCGTCATCGCATCCTCTCTACGATTCATGGTTGGGATCTCTGGGGTCCACTGCCGATTTTCATCCAAAATTTTCTGTCGTATCGAACCTTCCACATGCAAGCCGCGGCCTCCCGTAGTTCCTCCCGAGTTCAGGAGAATGGGGTGCCACAGGGATCGGTTTTAAGTGTCTGCCTGTTTTTAATAGCAATTAATGAGCTCACTGCGGCTGTGGCAACGTCTGCCTCAGCGTCCTTGTATGCTGATGACTTCTGCCTTTACTATAGCTCCATTGGCATTGCAGCTGCTGAACGTCAGCTGCAGGGCACCATCCGTAAGGCGCAGTCTTGGGCTGTCGCTCATGGCTTCCAGTTTTCGGCTGCCAAGACCTGCGTTATGCATTTCTGCCGGCGATGAACAGTTCACCCTGAGCCGCAGCTTTATCTTGCCGGTGAACATCTTGCTGTGGTGGAGAGACATCGCTTTTTGGATGTGGTTTTTGATGCCCAGTTTACTTGGCTCCCACATATTCGGCAGCTTAAGCAGATGTGTTGGCGGCATCTTAATGCTCTGCGATGCTTGAGCCACACCAGGTGGGGCGCCGACCGATCTACCCTCTTACGGCTCTACCAGGCATTAATCCAGTCCCGTCTGGATTATGGGAGCCTGGCTTATGATTCAGCATCCCCATCTGCGTCGCGTGTGCTGGACCCAATCCTTCACAGCGGGATCAGACTTGCGACCGGAGCTTTCCGGACCAGCCCTGTGGACACCATACTTGTGGAGGCAAGTGTCCCTCCACTGCGGTTACGGCACCAACGTGTACTGGCCGCTTATGCTACGCACGTTTGTAGCTTGCCCGGGCATCCTAATTATCGTCTCCTGTTCCCGTAGTCTGTTGTCCATCTCCCAGAACGTCGGCCCCAGTCGGGTTGTACGATCGCTGTCCGCATCAGAGAGCTTCTCTCCGGGCTTGGGGTTTTCCCTCTTCCACCTCCTTTCCGGGCACGTCTGTGTACAGCCCTGTGGTGTGTGCCCCACCCTTGCCTTCGGCTCGAATTGGCACAGAGCCCGAAGGACTCAGTCCCTCCGGAGGCCTTCCGCCGCCGCCTTTATTCCGTCCTCGCCACGTATCAGGGCTCTGGCGTTGTTTACACTGACGGTTCGATGGTTGCTGGTCGTGTCGGTTATGCTCTAACTCTAGGGGACCATTCCGAACAAAGTTCATTGCCGGCTGGCTGCAGTGTTTTCACTGCTGAGCTGGTGGCCATCTTTCGTGCCCTAGAGTATATCCGCTCCTGCGCAAGTGAATCCTTCGTTATCTGTAGCGACTCCCTGAGCAGTTTACAAGCTATCGACCAGTGCTTCCCTCACTCTCGTCTGGTGATTGCTGTCCAGGAGTCCCTGCATACTATTGCCCGTTGTGGCCGATCTGTGGTCTTTATGTGGACCCCAGACCATGTTGGGATACCCGGCAATGAAAATGTTGACCGCCTGGCGAAAGAGTCCACCAGTAAACCATCTCTGGAGATTGGCCTCCCGGCGACTGATTTGTGGGCAACCTTACGCCGCAAAATTTTCGAACTATGGGACACTGAATGGCGCAACCTGCCCATGCCAAACAAACTCCGTCTTATCAAGGAGATGACGACTGTGTGGCGGTCATCCATGCGAGTCTCTCGCAAGGAGGCTGTTGTCCTCTGCTGGCTGCGCATTGGGCACACTCGGCTGATGCATGGCCAGTTATTGTGCCGTGAGGACCCCCCTCTATGTTGCTGCGGCTCTGTTTTGTCTGTGGTCCACATTTTGTTGGAGTGTCGCCTTTTAGCTGTGCTCAGGCAGACGTTAGTGCTGCCTGATACGCTCCCTGCCCTTTTAACGGATGACTCTGCCATGGCGGACTTAGTTTTGCATTTTATTCGGGCAGGGGGCTTTTATAACTTAATGTAAGTGTTTGTCCTTTTTTGTGTTGAATCTGGAATTTAGCCTACGGTTTTAGACTGAGTTTTTAATATGTTTCTCTGTGGCTGGCTTTTCCTTTTTTCTCTATGGTCGGCCAACCACCGTCGCACTCTGTGTGATTTTAATTCGTTTTGTCTGGTCTTTGTCTCGGTTTCTCTTGTCCTGTGTCGTCTGTCATATTTTCCTTGTTTTTTTTAAAATTCCTTGTGGGTGTTTTTAGTTTTTGGAAAAAGGGACCGATGACTGTAGCAGTCTGGTCCCTTTAATCTCACAAACCAACCAACCAACCAACCAACACTATTGGTTTTAGATTTTGGCCAATAATTGGATATGGTGACATACAGGAATTATAATTTAAAGCTAATAAAATACTCCATGCTTGAAAAAGACTTAGATTTTTAGGTAAAAAATGTTTCTACACTATTGTATGCTCTACGATGTTGATATATAGCAATATTTCCTGTGGGCAAACCAATGTGTAGGCGTTCAGTCTTTCTGTTAAACGCAAAGTTGTAAGACACTTCAGTGCATTGGTGATAAAAATTTTAATCTGGTAACACACCATTACTTAGAAATTCAATGGCATGCATTAGATGTTAGGTAATTTACCAATAAAGATTAAAGATACTTTCTACTTCTAGATTGAAAAAGGAAATGTTGATAATAAGTTTATCATATTGCTGATAGAGTACACAGTGCAAATGATTAGGTATCTGATGTTTCTGCTTTAGGCTGGAAAATTTTGCTCCCAGTTATTTTCCTGAGAGCATAGTTGGAGAGGGTAAATTTTTGGGATAAAGATTATAATCATGAGGAATCTGTAGAAGTCCATTAAATCTTACTCAGCTAGCCGGTTGGATGGGTACTAGTGTGAAATAAGATTACTGTCTTGGCCTACTTGCTCTTGCTTTTGGTACTGGTTTTTGTGCTGCAGGTGTCCCATAATCTTATAATACATGTTGTTCACTCTCTTGGCTTGCTAATATCAATCAACAAAAAAGATGCATTTAGTGTTTCAAAAATCTTATGACAGTCCCCCCCCCCCCCCCTGCCCCCCCACCCCACCCCACCCTTTCCCCAACTGGCTTCTTTTGGAGCCTTTTGGTGACTCATTCCCACAAAGTCACTCTGTAACCCCTTCTTTGCTTAAAAACCATGCATTCCCAGTAATTGTTCATTATCATTGTCTTTTGCTGACACAGAACAACAAATTTTTAGTTTCTCATCCAAATAATGCAAACTTGTCCCTTATGATTTTATAAGAGCCATGTATCAGAATTGTTTCATGAAATGTTTATTAACAAATATGTTAGTAGTTGCAGTGCATATGTTTGGTGACTAGTTTTGAACCAACTGGTTCATTTTCAAGCCTGACTTACTGAGGGTGCACTGAAAGTGCCTGATCTTAATAATAAACATCAAAGCAGCAGTACATGCTTTATAAAATGTTTGTAGAATGACTGTCACAATCCATCTGTGCCTCTTAGCAAGTCAAGATCAGTTACTTGCTAAGAGGACATGCAGATTGTGACAGTCATTCTGCAAACATTTTATAAAGCATGTTTTGCCATTTTTATGTTTATTATTAAGATCAGGCACTTTCAGTGCAGCCTCAGTAGGCCAAGCCTGAAAATGAACCAGTTGATTCCAAACTAGTTGCCAAACATGTTTATGCAATTGTTGACAGATTCGTTTATAAATGATTCATGAAATATTTTAGAAGTTGTTGGATCACTGTCAACAAAATGTTGGAATTGAAAAAAAGTGTCAAATTGTAGTGCTCTTCCTCCAGCTGTGTGACTACTGCCTGCAACAGTTTTCAGAGTTAGTGGTTTCTTTTAAAGTGGTAATAACAAATGAGGTGGGTGTTCTAATAGTGGATCCAAATTAAATAGTTTGAGGTAAAAGTAGGACAATCCCCTCAAAAAGTATAGCTTACAATCTCTATTAACCCTACACTCCAGTCTTTCATTTATTGTGTGCGCTGTGTCTTTCATGATTTAAGTAGATGTCATCAGGTGAATTTCTGTGTCATTATCTGTGTCTGTATAAGAAGTCTGCCAAATGAAGAAGTTGGGTTTTTGTACATTTGTTCGTGTGTGTGTGTGTGTGTGTGTGTGTGTGTGTGTGTGTGTGTGTGTGTGTTAAACATTTAATGGGCTGCCAGTATTTAGTGAGTGGATCTGTTTCCTAAGAAATGATACAGTAGGCATGTTCATACCATATGTGATTCCAGGACACAATATTGCAGAGCTATAAAAATCCTTTAGGAATATTGTACAGAAATAATGTGGAGCTTAACAGTCTTTCAGTAATTCATGTGTAGAAATGTTAGAAGACAAATTTGTTGTACATCTAGACTGTCCACCTTTTGCATTAGAATTCCTGTAGATCTTCAGATAAATGCTTTGAAATGACACCCTACTGTGACCTACATCTGGATGAGCCTCTTCCCCTCCCACTTCAGGTAACAAATCAAATTTAATTGAGCTTACAGTATCCGGTAAATTTGACTGGTTACCTGAAGTGGGAGGGGAAGGGCCTCATCCAACTATAGTTCACAGTAGGGTGACTAAATGTGGATGAACACCAAAAGAGAGTAGGAACAAGAGTCTTGCTGCTAGGTAGTAGCCATAGGCCAGTACAGGGCAAATTATGGACAGGGTACCAGGTCACAAGTATTTTGAATTGCCTTAGCTGAATGACAAGAGTACATAGGGAATTTGTGCAAAGATTTTGACAAAGAGGGTCAGGTTATTGTAATAGGTAGAGTGAGGAACGGTCTGGCTAAGAACAACAATTACAGCTTTAGGGGTGACTGGGCTGAAGTAGGCATATTAGCTAGACACACACATGTGAGTTTTGTGGAGGTCCTACAGCGTCATGACCAGTCCTGAGTTAACACTGCTGTAAGCAGTATGAACTATTGAGTTGAGCAGGCTGTTGATGACTGAGATGAAATCTTATGTGAGTGCAGTGCCTGTTGCTATGATTAAGAGATGGGGTTATAGTATACTTGGCCTACATCTGAATAGGAGAGGGGAAAAACAGATCACATGAGCTTCTTGCAGAAAATGTTAACATAGAACACAAGTTCAAAAACATTGAAACAAGTGGATTTTGTAGTAATCAGCATGTAGAAGTGTGTGCTTGTGAATTAATACTGAAAATAGTTCACTTTTCATTTTTATTGTGTGCAGATCGCCACTGGGGAAACTTTGAAGTGTTTATAAAGTATATGGATTCCTTACTATGCTATGTCAGACAGCAGCAAGCAGTTGATAGTCTGTGGTGATTCTTTTATCCTACAATTTGATCTCAGTAATTAAATTTCCAACAAGGGTAGATAGAGACTATATGATTCTAATTGATAGTATTTTCTTTGGGGAAGCTCAAAGCAAGGAAATAACTGTTAACACAGTGACAAAGGCTCACTCTGATCATAATGCACGGTTAGTTAGGATAAACAAGGTAATACCTTACAGTATGGAAACTTCTCAGTGGAAACTAGTTAGAATAATTAATGACTCCAGGAAAATGTTTTTATGAATTGTTTACAAGAGATAACATGGGATAAAACTTATATGGCAATGGACCAAATGCTAACATAACGATTTAATCTATTCCATGATACATTCATACCATTTTTGAAAATAACTTTCTACATAAGTTAATCAGAAAGGATGTTAAACAGCCACACAAAAAAACCATGGCTCACTAGGGAGTATCTTGCGAAAGGAAAAGGGAAATGTATCTGTTGGCAAGAACAAGTAGAGTTCATGCAGTATTTGCTGACTGCAAAAACTACTCAAAATTACTAAGAGAGGTTATTAAAAAATCAAGGCACATGCACGTAATGTAAGAAATCATTAATTTTGACAACAGACTTCAGGCTATATGGAATGTAGTGAAATGAGAGACAGGACAACCAGCCAAAGAGCAGGATACCATCACAATTGAACTGAATGGAAGGGATATAAATGATGAGTCAGCGGTAGCAAATGCATTTAATCATTTCCTAAATATAGTAGGAAGTATAGGCACAAACTTTCCAAGAATGAAATCACAACAGTATGTTGAAAATGTAATTTTCATAAAATTCAATCATGTGAATGAATCACCAACTTCTCCTTATGAAAGTAAGAAAATTATACATTCTCTCAAAAATAAATGCTCATCTGGTTTTGGTGGTGTTTCCGATAGAGAACTAAAGATTTGTTCCCATACAATAAGCCCTGTCTTATCTGAAATATGTAAAGCATCACTGACTGGAGGCATTTTTCCAGAGACTGAAATATGCCATTGTTAAACCCCCCTTTAAGAAAGGTAATAGCATAGACGTCAATAACAACCAAATCGTTTCACTGGTGACATCATTTTCCAAAATATTTACTGAGTGAGGTGGCGCAGTGGTTAGCACACTGGACTCGTATTTGGGAGGAGGATGGTTCAATCCCACGTCCAACCATCCTGATTTAGGTTTTCCATGATTTCCCTAAATCGCTCCAGGCATATGCCGGGATGGTTCCTTTGAAAGGGCACTGCCGACTTCCTTCCCTAATCCAATGAGACCGATGACCTCACAGTTTGGTCTCTTCCCCCGAACAACCCAACCCCAACCAAAATGTTTGAGAATGTGATGTATTCTAGAATAGTGTCTCACATGAGCAACAATAATATCCCCAGCAAATCACAGCTTTTATTTCAGAAGAGTTGTTCTATTGAGAATACTGTTTACATATTCACTCACCAAAATTTACAAGCATTAAATAACAAAAAGCACTAATTAGTATTTTCTGCTATACACTTAAGGAATTTGCTGTGGTAAATCGCAATATTCCCCTGGATAACTTAAAGTTTTATGGGATTGATGGTATAGCCAACCAATAGATAATGTCATATCGAACCAAAAGAATGCAGGAAGTACTCGGTAGCTCAACATGGCGTCCGGTACAGTTGTTTATAGTGAGAAAGTGAACAAAAGTTATAGTTGTGTGGTGAAAAACGGAACATACATAAATTATAACAGTGAAATAATGAAGCTAAATGAACGTGTATCAAGCCTGCAATTAATTGTAGATGTACTAAGGCGGGACATTGCGCATTTAGAAAATGAAAATGCCGAACTGAAAAAGGCGCGTAATATCCCGATCGCCAAAGCAAGTAAAACACGGAACTGGGAGCACAGGACTAGCATGATCACGGAAGAAAGAAGCGAAAAGGTGATAAATACAACGAATGGAACGAACCGCGGCAATAAAAGCAGTTTGTGTCCTACCTACAATAAACGAGCGCTCTGAAGTGGATATAGGCCTAAAGGCAGAAACAACAAGGCAACATATGTTTACTAGGCCAAAAAGGGTTGGTCGTGTGAAACTCAGTGACTGTAGAATTACTGTGGTAACAAAAAACCGTTTTCATGCACTAGATTCAGATATAAATGTGGAATCCGTGGAAAACTGTGACGACGACAACAACACGCCGAATCTATATAGTGACAAGCACATGAGCAGAAACTTCCGCAATAAACGTGAAGACAAACTCAAAGTGAAAATATTCTCTGATAGCCATGGACGTGAGATCGCAAAAATACTACGTTACAGTCATTGTATACAAGCAACTAGTATTGTCAAACCAGGTGCACCCATCCAAGAACTCGTTAGAAACATAGAAACTGAAAATGATCGTCATATTGTCGTCATAGCAGGAGCCAATAATGTATATAAAAACGACCTCCACAGTGCAACACGAAACTTTAAAGCAATACTAAATTCAACAGGAGAGAAATCAGTTTTTGTAGTCGGAATTCCACATAGGCATGACCTTTCGGAATGGTCATGTGTGAACGTGGAAATCATAAAAGCAAACAGGCAATACTCAAAGATTTGCAGGGCCTACCAAAATGCATATTTTATAGGTATGGACTCCTTGCAAAGAGACTGTTACATGAGACATGGCATGCACCTTAATAACAGAGGCAAGAAGATTCTTGCCAAAACATCAGCATGATACTGAGAGCATCTGACAACCAAGAAGTAATTGCTGCTCTTCCAGTTCCTTGCTTGACGCAAGCAGAGCCTGAAGAAATGGTTACTTCTATTGCAGCAGTAGAAGTAGAGGTGGAAGCAGCAATTGTACCTACACACATAACAAATGCTGCAGCAGCAATACCTACCACACTTCATCAACAGGATACAACAGCAGCAGAAGATGAAGCAACATCCAAATCTCCACTGTCACCAGTTGCCACAACAATGCCTACAGCAGCAGCAGTACCTATCACACTTCACCAGCAAGATTCAACAGCAGCAGAAGAAGAAGCAACCACCTTATCTCCTCAGTCACCAGATGCCACAACAGTGCCTCCAGACACCATAACAGCAGTTACATCAATTCCTCTAGTAGCAGCTTCATCTACAATATCATCACAAGGAGGGAAGAGTAGGTATACAACAGTAGATGTGCTACCACTCCAAGTGAACAATTTTTTAGTAAAAGGCAACAAGAGGCAGAAATCTAAAAGATAAGCCCTGAAAAACGTTTGAAAACCAATCACCATAGTGTTCAGTGTGTTAGCAATAAGAGCATGGATCTTAAAATATGTTACCTTAACGTTCAAGGACTGAAAGATAAAGAACTTATCATAAATGAGTTTGGACTTGATAACCAGTTTGATATTTTTTGTCTGAGTGAACACTGGGCTAATGAGAATGAACTTGCAGTTGCCAAATTTGACAATTTTAGTATAGTAAATAGCTACTGTAGGAAAAAGCACATTAGAGGTGGTGTGGCAATTTATTCCAACCAGTCACTCAATTGTACAATAACCAAACTAGACCTAAATTCCTTGTGTGATGAACAGCACTTTGAAGTTGCGGGTATAATCATTAATAGTCATAAGCTAATAGTAGTATCCATGTACAGATCACCAAAGGGAAGCATTAACATATTTTTAGAAAAAATGGACATGCTCTTGAGTGAATTAAGTAATATTAAATGGCTACATTATGATATTGCAATAGGAGGTGATTTGAATGCTGATTTTGATGTTACTAAATGTAAGGGTAGTGTTGCAGATCTGGAAAACTTGCTAAGACAATACAATTTACATCATGTTAATAACAGGCCCACAAGAAACAAAGCATGTTTAGATAACATCTTTGTAAACTTCAAGACCACTGAAAACACATGCGAAGTTGTAGTGTTCCCATTCTCTGACCATGACTCCGTATCTCTAAATTATGCAAGTAAAATTCCCCTCAATAGGAGCAATGCAAACAGACCTGTCCCAACAGTTGTGATTACCAGACCCATAACCGAGGATAAAATTAACACATTTCGTAATTCCCTTGCTGACAGAGACTGGTTTGGCCATTGTAGTGTCGATGGACATTACACATCAAGTAATGATCTGCCAGCCAAAATAATATTTGATAGATTTTTTAATGCATTCTTGACCCTATTTAACCATAGTATTCCCATAAAGAAAATCAAAATAATGGCCAGCAGCCACAAATCCAGATCTCAAAACAGACAAAATATATGGTACACTAAACAGCTGACAGATCTAAAGAAACAAGTTTTGTTACTGTATAAAATATACAGTAGTATGAAGTCTGACTGTGCCAAATCAGCCTATGTGGAATGCAGGAATGAATACAAAAAAGCCATCCTGCAAGCCAAAAAAACCTACAATGCCAACAGCATACATAATTCCACCAATAAATGCAAAACTGCTTGGAAAGTAATTAACAGTGCTGCCAGAGATACTAAAAAAGACAAAATTAATGTCCCACCACAAACACTCAATGAGTTTTTTATTTATTCAGTGAAAGAAATAGGAGACGCAATTATCAAACCAGACATTAGTCCATCAGAGTTACTCTCCCAAAATTGGGGTAGACAGTCACTAAATACAAGCATGGTAACCTTCTCCGAAGTATCGCCTAGATATGTACAAGGGGTCATAAAACAACTGAAATCATCTGATAGCTTAGATATATATGGCATATCATCCAACCTGCTAAAAAAAGTGTGTGACTGCATTCTCTACCCCTTAACCCATTGCATAAACAAGTGCTTACTTGAGGGATATTTTCCTGACGAGTTAAAACTGTCTAGGATCGTCCCAGTATACAAAAAGGGAGATAAAGACTCTCCATCTAGCTACAGGCCTATTTCAATAGTACCCACATTCTCCAAGGTAATAGAATGCATCATGTACCAACAATTATCATCTCACTTTGAGAATCTAGGAATAATTAATGCTACACAATACGGGTTTAGGAAGAATCTGTCGACCATTGATGCAATCAACACGGTAGTCAGTTACATCCTCAAAGTTTTTGAGAACAAAGACTTTGCTCAGATCTCATTCTGTGACCTAAGCAAGGCCTTCGACTGTGTTGAGCACATGCCACTACTAGAGAAACTAGAATTCTACGGCATCAAAGAAAACAGTCTCAGACTATTAAAAGCTTATCTCAACAACCGTAAACAGGTAGTTTGTGTTGGTAAGGAAATGTCAAACATAGAAAATGTTAAAGTAGGTGTGCCTCAGGGATCTGTACTGGGGCCCTTCCTGTTTCTGATAATGATCAATGACCTCCCCTCGTTTATTAGATCCACCACTGTATTGTATGCAGATGATACGACTTTTCTCCATAGCAGTAACAGTCTTAATGATTTTAAAACCTGTGCTGAAAATACACTCTCTCATGCAGCATATTGGTTCAGAGCAAATAGTTTCCTGCTAAATGAAAATAAAACTCAGCAGATAATCTTCACTCTAAGAGACAAGCCACTATCTGATGACCCTAGTTCTGCTAAATTCCTGGTAGTTTATTTAGACGAAAAGTTATCCTGGGGCCAACATGTAAACTATATTAGTAGTAAACTATCTAGAGTAATTTATTTATTAAGACAACTCAGAAATTGTGTACCTGAAACATACATCAGATCATCTTATTTTGCATTTTTCCAGAGTATAATATCCTATGGCATTATCTTGTGGGGTAACTGCAGTCATATACATGACATCCTATTATTGCAGAAGAAAGCCATTAGGATAATTACAAATTCTTCACATAAGGCTCACTGCAAACCCTTATTTACTAAACAAAAAATTATGACTGTAATAAACCTCTATATATACAATGTCTTAATCTTTACGAAGAAGAACCTACAAGATGTGAAACGTAGAGAAAATGTACATTGTTACAACACAAGAAGCATCAAACACACATATACGCCTTACCACAGACTATCAAAATCAATAAATAGCTATGAAGTCACAGGGCACAAGCTATTTAATAAGCTGCCACATGCCATACAGGATCTTCCTGAACATACATTCAAAGAAAGACTGCATGAATGGTTTATTGCCCACCCGTTCTATGATATCAATGAATTCTTCAACTGTAAAATGCAGTAATCCAACAGATGACCCACTGTACATTTATTGTAATATAAGCTAAAATATTTCAGTAGTCAATGCCTTATCACACTGTATTATAAATTGTAACTTCATTTGACGTTGTCAATTGCTGTAATGGCCTAAAGACAATAAAATCTTTATTATTATTATTATTATTATTATTATTATTATTATGTGGGGTTCCCCAAGGCTCAGTCTTAGGTCCACTATTGTTCCTCATGTAAACGATCTTCTGCCTAACATACAAAGAACAGAATTAGTTCTTTTTGCAGACAACACTAATATTGTAATCAGTCCAAGCATACATACCGCAACAGAAGAGATGCTAAACAGTGTTCTTAAAGGGATCATTGACTGGTTTTGTGTGAACAGGCTCACTCTCTATTTAAAAAAGACATAACATTCTAAGTTCTGCACATTTAGAGGTTCTACACCAGTGACAAGCATGACACATGGTGAGGAAATAAAAAATAGGATGGAAACTTCAAAAAATTGTGCCTTCATATTGATGAGAATTTAAACTGGAAAAAACACATTTTGGAACTCCTGAAACAACTTAGTACAGCCACTTTTGCACCTCAAATCACTGCAAATCTTGGGAAGAGAGAAATCAGTTAGTTGGCGTATTTTTCATATTTTCATTCATTAATGCCATATGGAATAATGGTCTGTGGTAACTCGTGTTTAAGAAAGGAAACCTTCATTGCTCGAAAACATGCTGTAAGAATAATATACGATTCTCATCCACAATTATCTTACAGACATCTGTTTCAGGAGTTGGGCATTCTGACTACTGCTTCACAGTATATTCGTTTCCTCATAGAGTTTGTTGTAAGTAATCCATAGCAGTTTTGAAGGAACAATGATATACCTGACTACAATACCAGAAGGAAAAATGATGTTCATTACTTCACAATAAGGTTGCCTTTGGTGCAGAAAGGAGTGTACAATGCAACAACTAAAATTTTTGATAGCTTACCCAATGATATAAAATGTGTGACAGACAGCAAAGTAAAAACTGGGAACAAACTAAAAAGTATCTCTTTGACAAATCCTTCTGTTCTGTAGAAAAAATTCTTTTATTGTAGTGAATAAAAGATGGTGGGTAAGAGTTATTCACTCACATCTGTACATTTAATAATAATAATAATAATAATAATAATAATAAATTACCCGAAAGTTCCTAAATGCAATGTAACATATACCGTACAGTTAAAAGGAAGTCACGCTTCATCAAGGTCCGACTCACTTTCCATTTTTAACCAGACATAATGTCTGAGAAAGGAGAGAAATAATAATAATAATAATAATAATAATAATGGCAAGACCAACATAGTTACACACGTTAAGTACTTAGGTGAAGTGCTGGAACTGACAGGAAAGGAGAAAACTGCCCAGAACACTATGTTATTGAAAATGAAGAGAGCCTTATACAAAACACAAGGAATTTACAACAAGAAATGTCTGTCCACCTGCACCAAAATTCATCACTACAACACTGTAATCAAACCTTGAGGCGCTATACAGTAGTGAGACACTGATGTTACACACAAAGGCTGACCTTGAGAACATTTTCACACAGGAAAGAGAAATCATTAGGAAAATTATTGGGCCAAAACTCATGGACGATGGATATAGGCTTCACTCCAGGGATACCACAGAGTAGTTCTCCAGCATCGCAGCGGACATTAGAAAGAGGCGACTAAAATTTTATGGACACATAAGCAGACTCCGACAGACCAGACTCACCAACAGAATCGTCAGGTACATCCAGAGACTCAAGACCACTACACCCTGGATGACACAAGTCAGAATTAATCTGGAAAAAGCCCAGATAGATTCAGAGACGTCATGGACAAAGGTGTCTATAGACACAAGATGTAAAAGTGGGAAGTGATGTCAGAGAAAACAGCACCTAAAGCCCAAAGGCCAAAGTGGATGGAAGAAAGGAAGAGAGCCTTTAGTGAACAAATGGAGTACTGGAAGAACAGGAAGAACAAGTAGTCATGAATGTTTTGCGTGGTCTGGTAAAAGGCCTGTAACGTGTATAGTAATAATAAATAATAATAATAATAATAATAATAATAATAATAATAATAATAATAATAATAATAATAATAATAATAAACAAAAGTAAACTTATAAATTTTCCATATGTAGCCGTATATACAAATTCATTTGCAATGTGAATGTAAAATGACTTGTTTCACATCATTACAATGTATCGTGGAAATGATGCACGGAACATGAAACTGAGTAAGTAACTGACATTAAAGGCTGTTCTGTTAAGACTCTGCACTTCTAATTAGGTAGAGCAGGGCTCACATTGCCATCCTTCTCTCATGATTTAGATTACCACTGACTTGATACGTATTGACAAACAAATATGCGAGCAGCTCTCTTTTGTTTGACAGCTACTGCCCAAATAAATATGTCCTCACAGCTAGTCACTATCACCAAATGTTTCCAAAGTCTTGTCATGGGTCGACAGTTGACAGTTCAAGTACTGTGACATGATGCATGCTTTAAAAATTACTTCGATTGCTGTATAAATTGCATGTTCTGCTGACAATTTTACTTGTTGGGAGCATCAAGAAGCTTAGTTGATTCCAAAAGAGGGGAAGGAAGAGTTATTTTGGAGGTATACTTAAAAGTATTCTGACTTGCAGGAGCATTTATTCTTCATGAAATCTCTGTCACACAACAAAAATGATTTCAAATAAATTTTAGCATCTGTGATAACAATTTAAACATGTTTTTGGTAATACCTAATGAACAGTCCATAAAACACTGAAGTGACTGATATCCCTTGGCACAGAAATTTCAACACAATGCTGCCAAAGATTAGATAGGAAATTAATAAGCTACATATATTCAAAATTGTGCAGATCATTAGGCTTTTTTTCTTCAGACTGCAAGTTTGCAATTCACTTAGTCATAGAATTCTATAATTTGTGTGCATTTTTTCTATTTTGTACATACTTATTGATGTTTAAAGTTGCACATAGCTAGATGACAACAAAATTGAATGTTTGTGGTATAGTTGTAAAGCATGGTGGAAAGGGTAACTTGAAATAGGTCAAATAAAATATTTTTATGATCATAACAACAGGTCAGCATGGATTGGAAAACAGGATAAACTGGTCACAAATGGAATCTCTGTTAAAAAAAAAACAACAGTGAGAAATATACTGGATTTAATAAATACCAAAGTCAAAGATCCATTGGTGGTCATTGTGAAGAATTGCTGCCAACACATATGGGGTAGTGGCTACATTGAAAACTCGTTAAAAGTTCAGATCTTCACTACTCTACATTCGTGGATGAGAGAGAGAAACTGGTTTGGTCGCAAATGTAGAGTGTATGATGTGATGCTAGTTAGTTCAGAATACTTTTTATCTTTGAGTGACATGAGTTTTTCTAGCATGCTACCATATCTTTCATTAATGTAGACAAAAATGGAATTTACGTGATGGCTTTAATGTGAAATGTTACTATAGTTAAGGGTATGGCTGCTCGTAGTAAAGTTTAGTTTCACAGTTCTCTTCCACATGGTAGTGCTGCATTTCTTCTAAACAACTTAACAATGAAAATGTATTTTTTTTAAATTAACTTTAAATCGAATACCCTGCCTATACAACAGATATAGCACACCCATGATCACCTTGGACAGAACCGCAAATATTGTCCCTTGGCTGTATTTGCATTTCTCTTAGCTTTTGGCAAGTTTGGATGTAGTTAATAGATTTTTTTTCAGTGTTGTGGGAAGGGGTCAAAATAGTAGATAGCAAAACTGAGAACAGAGCTTTCAGCCAGACACTGGTGATTTTGACTTTTTGGATTTTTATGTCCTCTACAAATGGACTATGTTATTATTTTGTTTAATATATAGCAACAAAGTAATATATTATGTCCATATTGATCATTTTTACTAATTGACTGCCTTTTTCGCCAGTCCTGAGATTTTGTGACTTTACTATGACAGGAAATCTAGGATGAGAGAGATGTACACAAGTTAATAGCTAGCCAATACTTTCCTTCAGTGATGCTCTGATTTGTCTCTTATCTTCACAGTAGGTGAGTCCCTCTGATCCTGGGCACTGAGTGACCTGCCCTCCCATCCAAAAGCTGTAGGTATACCTCTTTTCTTCCATGGAAGGAATTAATAGCTTTAATTCTTTAGTGATAGTGAGCAGCACTAAAAATTTCACCTCCTGAAGATAAAGAATTGTCCTTTGTGCAAAGGCTTTCATCATAGCTTACACTCTCTCTCTCTCTCTCTCCCTCTCCCTCTCCCTCTCCCTCTCTTCCCAAGAACTTTTAACTTTTAACTTGTGAACTTGTCTTACTTCCCTAGTTCATTCCCCAGTGAAACCTACTGTACAACTGCAGAGATAACCAGCATCCTCCATCTCAAAACTGATGCTGACGTGATCATCCTCCATGCAAAAACACCACTATCATGATTATGAAGTGCAGTGATTATGTAGTGCCAGTGTGTGTCTGCAAGTTATCTGACATATCTACCCACGTGGTCTACTGAAGCGATCCCATCCCAAAAGTCCAGCAGGACCTCCAGTCCTATCTCAAGTTTGTAGCCCTGCTGACAGGATATTAAACCATAATCTTCCTTTGAAATGCCCGTGGTCCTCTGCCAGTTGTACCTTACCTCCCCCAGTACTACACGTGGTTGACTAGAAGAGCACATTGTCTTTCTGGGAATCAAGACAAACTGTGTCCTCATCCACAGTTTCTGTATCTTGAAGGCCCCACCTAGACACACACATGCAGAACTGCCATGTCCATTCTTGTAGTAATCCAGTCAAATGGTACTCAGAAAAACCAAATAGCGGAATGCTGTTTATGAAGTTTTCTGACAAGCTGTCTATATCATTTTGAGAGTGCTGAATGTGAAATTTTGAAGTCCCACCAAAATTGTTTACCCGGAAACGAGTCAAAAATGGGAAAACACAAAAATAATACTTTTGTGCTTTTTGTTTATAACTGTAGGACATAGCAACTTTGAACTAAGAAATGCATAGATTTGTCTACTAGTTAAAATTCAAAATAACATGGCAGTTTTAGGTAGCAGGAGTTTGTAACTGTGGTTGCAACAAATACCAGTAGAGGTCGGGCCTGAACTACCTTGTTTATGACACTGCCAACATCAGTAAGCAATTGCGCATTAGCTGTTACTGAGTCCTTTTCTTTGTGTGTTGCTAGTTGTGTTCTTTTCTTGTTTTGAAATGGGTGAGAAACCTAATACTGGCCCATCACTGAGTTTATGACCATTAAAAAACCCGAAGGGATCAGCAATCCCTATGACTGTGAGTCAAGTTCTGCTTTCCCAGGAGCAGAATGCCGGTGTAGGTTGGCTACCCTGTGAGAGGACTTATTTCCCTACAATGCTCCTGTCCACTCTGGAAGTCAGAATTCTAGTTTGTTTATGCTAGCAGCCAGTTCGCCATTTTATAGTGTCCACACACTGCACTGCAGCGGGACCAGAAAACAAAACCCGTTGCAATATTTTGACCACATTGAAAGTGCAAATAATTATTTTTGGTTCTACTTCAATGCTAAGTACCTTGTTGTTTTTTTATATGTGATATTGTCAGGCTATGCTAAGAATGCCTGTGAAATGTTAAAATTGATAATCTGCTGATTTTTCTAATCATCAAATTGGGTGGGGAAAAGAAATTAATCTCGAGAAACATCTTAATACAGAAGTTCAAAAATTGTGCGACTTCTCCACAGAAACAATCTTTTGTTGAAAGCTTAAATAGAGCCAAAAGAAGAAAATGAGCAAAGACAGTTTTAGAAGAAAAAAAGGGCCAACATTCAAATCAAAAATCTCCCAAATCACCACCTTCTTTTTACTGTAAGTTTCAAAGCACAAAGGCTTCATTTTCAGGTACATAGTGCGACACTCTTTTAGATTTGTACGACTGATCAATTAGAAACAAAATAAAAATTTAGGTGTGAATTTGGTCAAAAATAGATGCTACATTTTCAGGTCCCTAACAATTTGATAGGTGAAACAGCAATACATTGGATCTAAACAAAATGTTATAAATGGCTGACCTCTTTGTGTAGTTCTAATCGTAAGTTCACACTCTGCAGCCTAGACTTACAACTGTGGCATATGGAAAAGGTAAGAGGGTGGTGTCAAAGATTTTATGTTCTAAAAAAGCAGTAGGTCAAAACATGACAGTCGACTATTACTAGCTCAGGAATTTGCTGATGAAATGATGACAGTTTTTGTGTCAGTCTCTCATAATGAAGCACAAAATATTTCAGTGTTGCAATATTGTGTCAGGTTGATTTCAAAACCCAGCATGACAAGAATACCATGTACATTATTTTTGTTTATTTGATTTAAGCAGGAAGACAAAAAAATGGCCATTGCCCACTGTTGCTGCACCAAAACTTAGTTTATTGTGTGGATTTGTTCCCTGTGACTCTATTAAGCCAACCGCTACCCTTAAGAAGCGGTAGGAGACCCTTTACTAGTTCCGTCTTAGACATTATTTCTTCAGGCTCAACCACCCCAAACACTTTGTCTCTCTTGTCCTCCATAGCTTCCCGTTGGAAGATTACATATGGTGTGGTTTCATCTTCCTCACCACAGTCTGCATTTAAGGGCTTCTCCCTCTATATCCACTGTGTGTGAGTCTTTCTTGAAGTTCTCATAGCCAGTCATGGGACCTACTGTGAGCTTGTTTCAAGTTCAGGATTACATAACTTCTCAGAATGAGATTTTCACTCTGCAGCGGAGTGTGCACTGATATGAAACTTCGTGGCAGATTAAAACTGTGCGCTGGTCTGAGACTCGAACTCGGGACCTTTGCCTTTCACGGGCAAGTGCTCTACCAACTTGCCCGTGAAAGGCAAAGGTCCCGAGTTTGAGTCTCGGTCCGGCACACAGTTTTAATCTGCCATGAAGTTTTACATAACTTCTCTTGGAACATGGCTTTTGTCGTCATTATCTTGCCATGTTTTTGTTTTTGAACCATAGTCCAGTATTGAATGTGCTCCCTCCTGATCCAGCTACACAGTTTTGATTTTACCATTGTCTTATTGATGTTTAGGACAGGTTCCAGTCCAATAAATGGCGTTGTCACACCTGTCCTGGCCAGTCTATCAGCTTGTTCATTACCACTAATTTCTGAGCGACCAGGGACCCACAACAGGTTTACTCTGTTGCTTTCCCTAGTCTCCCAAGTGCTGTATGATGATTTGCCATGGATCTTTGACCTTGTTGCAGGGGCTGGTAGAGATTTCAGAGCTGCTCGGCTGTATGAATAAATGTGCTACAATCCTTTTAGCATCTACGCAAATTCTCCTCTGCCCCCACTCTAATAGTGGATATTTGTTTCTGGAAATATCTACTAGTTCTTGTGAGAGTACTTTTTGCCTTGCAGCATATATTATTTATATGAGGAGTCCATGATAGTTTAACATTCAGAGTTATCCCTAGATACTTCACTAACCCACTCTCCTGGCAGTGTTCCATCGAGGAGCTTGAAATTCCAGTATGTGTACTGGATTTTGTTCCTTGTAAATGGTATTACAACAGTTTTCTTGGGACTCATCCTTAGATCCTCTTTTCTGTACCAGTTTTCCACAATTTCTAGTGCACATTGTGCTATTTTTCTAACAGTACTAGCAAATATGCTAAGTATTACTATGACTAAATTGTCTGCATATCCTTGGCAAAAGTAGCCTCTAGTGTTTAACTGTTCGATGAGTTCATTCACCACTAGGTTCCACAGTAGTGGGGATAAGAGCCCCTCCTTGTGGACACCCCACTGGTGGTGTTGATTGTCATTTTCTCATTCGTTATGATGGCTTCTACATGTCTCATACTTAGCCAAAATCAAACAATGGAAACTCCAGGTTGGACTGTTGACAATATAAGGAAAAGGATAGATTGCTACTCCCCCCCCCCCTCCCGCCCCCCCCCTCCCCACACACACATACGCCATCTCCGGTAGCTTATACCTGAATGCAACTGACATGCTGAATGCAAGCAGCAGTGTGGAGGGGATGAGGAAGGGTAAGTGATAGTGGGTACAGGTGGGAGTAGAGAAGAGCACTGTCTGGCAAAGTGTGCAGGAACTTCATTGAGGCATGAAGACTGCTAGGCGCAGTGATGGGAGGTGTGGGTCAGGGAAGGGGGATGGGGGGAGATGGACAAGAGAAGGGAAGCGGAAAGACAGGCAGGTGTATTGGACCAGGGTGACACACAATGAGGGTGAGGGGACATGAATATGGAGGTGGTGGTAGGACAGAGGAGCAGAAACTGTTGAGTGGAGGTTGCGGGGACAGTAGGTTACTGTAGGTTGAGATCGGGATAGTTTTGGGAACAGAGAATGTATTGTAAGTATAATTCTCGTATGTGCAGTTTAGAAAAGCTGTTGGTGGAGGGGTGGGTCCAGAGTGTCCAGATTGTGAAGCAGTCATTGAATTCAACCACATTATGTTCAGCTGCATGTTGTGCCACAGGGTGATCTACTTTGCTTTTAGCCTCAGTTTGGAGTGCCATTCATTCTGATGGACAGCTGGTTGGTAGTCATACCAATCTAAAAATTTGTGCAGTGATTGAAGCGGAGTTGGTATATGACATGGCTGCTTCTGCAAGTGGCCCAGCCTTTGTTGGGGTAGGTTAAGCTGTGATAGGACTGGAATAGCAAGTGCTGGGTGGGTGGACTGTGCAGGTCTTGCACCTGAGTCTTCCACAGGGATATGATCCTTGCGGCAAGGGGTTGGAATTGGGAGTGGCATAAATATGTGCTAGGAAGTTGTGAGGGTTGGGTGGGCGACAGAACACACTGTAGGAGGGATGGGAAGGCTCTTTGATAGAATTTACCTATTTCAAGGCATGGCGATAGATAATCAGAGCCCTAAAGCCCTGACGAAGGATGTGGTTTAGTTGTTACAATCTGGGGTGGTATTGGCTGATGAAGGGTGCACTTCTCTGTAGCCTGTTGTTGGGGGAGGTGGGAGGATTGGGGGTGTGTGAAGGAAATGGCACAAGAGATCTGTTAATGAACTACGTCTGCGGACTAGTGCCTGTCTGTGAAGGGTTTAGCGAGACCTTCAGCATACTGGGCAAGGGAGTTCATCACTGAAAGAATAGAATAAAAGAAATTTCATTTTTAATGTAAATGAATGTTCTGGGGTTCTTTAGATTTCTAGCATAAATCAGCTTAACTCCGGTTCCTCCGAGGCCTGAAATGTCCCCTTTAAGTAGTTAGTGTTCCTGTATGAGGGCTGTGTCCACATTCTGTCTTCCCAGAAGACGATTCAAGATGGCATTCACCCCTATGCTGTTCTGTAGGTTCGTCTGCAACACTTACAGCCTCCAACTTGCCATCATGCTTCCTTCTAATGTCTTTGATTATCCTGGTTGCAACCTGTAAGAACACAGGGTAAACTTTCAGGTCCTGTCGTCATGTTGCTGGCAAGGATTTTTCACCGGCTTCCACCACAACGGTTTGGCTGTCCAATACAACCTTTCAGTTGATTACCCTCCAATCCTCTGTTCAGATCTTCTGGTTCTGCATCCTTATTTTTTGGGAGGTTGACGGTTCAATCCCGCGTCCGGTTATCCTGATTTAGGTTTTCCATGATTTTCCTAAATCGCTCCAGGCAAATGCCGGGATGGTTCCTTTGAAAGGGCACGGCCGACTTCCTTCCCTAATATGATGAGACCGATGACCTCGCTGTTTGGTCTCTTCCCCCAAACAACCCAACCCAACCCCCTTATTTTTTAGAGGAGTATCCTTAAGAAGTTTTGGTACCCAAATTGATACCTTTGCGGTCTTGGCAAGCTCAGCTGCTGTCTTGACCACCAGCTTTTCTCTGTCCCACGGAGGTATTTTGGGTACCATTCCCTTAAGGCACTCCACAGCTCCCATCACCTCACAGGCAAAAATAAGAGCACCTTTGTCCAGAAAGACCTTCCAAATCTTTTCAAAGAGGGCTATTTGAACAAACTCCATCTACTGCAATGTGATGTTGACCAGTGGATGTCCTTGTTGGATAACTGCCATCATTAAAACCAAGACTGCAGTACTGTAGGTCTGCTTCCCTATTTCCTGCCTTGGTTTTTTATGGATCCATTTATCTTGAGAAGTGGGAGTATTACACTCCGCCATTATCCTCCTGTTTCCTGTCTTAGAGGTAGAAGGGATCTGATTACCCCCTATGCTCTGAGAGTTTCTTCTTTTTCTTTTTTTTCTTTTTTTTTGGGGGGGGGGGGGAGGTGGTCTTTGTTCGAGACCATGTAGTCCCCTCCATTTATCTTTCTGGGTTGGGTATCTGGGGAATTGGGGAAGGACTATGGGCATGGATAGAGGAGAGATAGGGCGCTGTGGGACACTCTTCGTATGGCTCATCTACTGAGGCCTGCGTGGCATGGGAGACCATGCCAGTAGCTTTGCTGCCACCAGCATAGCCTTCATCTTCTTGCAAACATGCAGGCCTCTCCACTCGCACAGACTGTGCTTCTATAAGGTGGTGTCTTGCAGAGAGACATTTGGGGAATAATTAATGCCTATATACTTCTCTGTGCATCTCTCCTTTTAATCATGGTGTACATTGTGTCCACGTTTTTTGTGACAGCAAATTTAAAAGTAGTTTTTTGATGATATGATGTGTGACACCATTCATGTGAAATATTGGCTGGAGTTCATTGAGCTTTGCTGTAGTACTCTTGCACCAACCAAATGAACCTTTCATGTTCGAAAATGACCCCTTTTTTTTATATATATATATTCAGTTATTTCAACTTGATAAGTAGCACGCACAGTTGTGAGCAACACCCAAGTATGAGCTGCTGTGTGTCTTTTATAAGCTACTTCTCTCTTGGGAAGGGTGCCCCCATAACCCACCTATGTAACACCATACCCATGGTTGCTTTCAGCACTGTAATATTAATATACTAATCCTTCCTCACATATGAGTTCTATTGGTGGTGTTTTTGAGTGATCTCAGTGTTTGTTGGTTATGATTTGTTGTTGATGTTGTACTTAAAAGATATTGGCAGTTTTTTTTATGTATTTATAGTGTAGTACTGCCACTAAGTCTGGAAACATTTCTAAATTTCAGAACAGTTTTTGCAAGAGATCACTTCCACAAATGACAGCACCACCAACCACGACCAACTCTTAAATAGCACACAGACAATATTTGCTTATTTGAATAATTTATTGCAATTATTTCTACTTTGAAGCATAGTTATGGGATCTGTTTAAAAAGTGCCAAAGTTTTTCGGAAGAATTTCGTATATACATTATAACTATTATGAAATGGACAGGAGGTGAATAGCTTCTGCTGTTTCTTATGTTGATTAATAGAAGCAGTATTTCTGAATATGTTGGACTTTGAGGATTCCATTTGTATGTGCAATTTTTTGATGAGCTAATTTTGTCAGATGTTACATGCAGTGGTCTTGATATGCCTTCTGCCTGGAATCAAACCACACTTTGTTTTTTACAGTGCTCCACTATCATCTATGCCAGAGTTCAACTCGCAATACCTGTTACAACCTTTGATGCATATTTATTTCCCAGTGCCAAGCTGGTATTCCATGAAGTGAATGTCCTCATGGCATTTTTAACCTAGCAAATGAGATTCAGTGGAATATTAGCAGATAGAGTAAGATTGTAAGCAGTGCTAGGTTTTATGATACTCTAATTTAATGGATTCCTTTATTAATGTCCTATAGATTTGGAGTTTACAGCACAATACTGATCTTGGTGCATCTCATGCCATGATTAAATTCCAGGCAGTGCTCTCTGACAACTGATTCTCCCCCCCCCCCCCCCCCCCCCCCCACTTTCTTTTTGGTTGCCTCCATTGGGTGTGTTGCTGATATTTTGTTTTTCCCTGCTGAACTAAGCTATTTTAAAAGGTAGAGAATTTGAGTATTAGGGAAGCAGAATGTAACTGAATTTAATCCTGTCTACATTAAAGAAAACAGTTAATAACACATGAAGAAGGTGGCACACTGTATTGAGCCCAGTTCTGTTTTTACTGTAGGCAAATGACCTAAACTTAAAAATACATCAATTTTCAGATGACATCAGTGTCTTATTAAGACAGAATACCATAGAAATACTTGAAAAGTTCATTAACAGGGTGTATGTATACAAGCTGGGACAACCAGGAAATCTGGGATAAATGTGGGAATTATTTTCATCGAGGAAACACGCAGGAATTCATCATTATTTTAGTTTCCAATTAAATTTTTGTAATTTTGACTGATAAGAACTGATACTCAAATGAAGAATTTCACTTTAGCCACTACTGCAGAGTAATATTGCAGCAATAAAATATAAATGAGAGAACACCACCAAAATAAAACTTAAGTTGCAGAGAAAATGTGGCATTTACAACAACAAAACATAGTGCACGCACAAGTGTCTGTAGACCCAAAGATGTGTTAAAGTGTTGAGGACGAAAACTGTGCAATACTTGGTAACAACAAACTGCTTTCAACGAGCATGACGTCACAACTGTGTACGTTTCTAACAAGTCACGGAAAAATATTATAATTGTAATTTGAGAATTTTCTTTTATGCAAAACGAATTATGTAACGTGTGAGAGTGAGTGATGAATGTCTTAAATCACGGAGTGTTTGACTCTCATTTGTAGCTTTATACTTTGAGGATCAACCATTAGAAAAATTACAGGCCCAGAAGACCAACCTTTTAAGCCATTACTTAAAATTTTACTGGCACATTTGTTTTGACGTAGCTTAAAGGGTAACACATGCTAAAAATACCATGCAATAACAAAGGGAAAAAAGTATAATTATCCTCAAAAAAAAAAAAAAAAAAAAAGGGTGACGTGAGTTTTGAGCAATTTTACACATAATTTGGTTTTCTGTGGACAAGTTGAAGTGCTTAACAGAACATGTAATTCAGCCAGGTAACATACAAAATATTTGGTGCATAGCAGTGAAATTTATAATAATGCTTGTCAATAATTTTCAGCTGCTGCAATTTAAGCTGTGCTCGTAGGATCCTGCCTAACCACACCTTCGAAGAAAAAAAAAAGCAGCAAAATATTTTTGATTTGTGTTACATTTAAAGGCTTAGCTTTTCTTGTAGCTATACTGTATGTATATTAATTTAAACCATTAGCTTTTCCTATTTGTGTGTTCGCACTACTTAACAGCGATGTTGCTTGGCTGACTACATTACATGTCCTTTGCTCTGAATATCTGCTATCATTGCCTGGTGAGATCACATGACATGAGCTATGATAGCTGACAAAAGCACTTTGCAGTCTCGATTTTAGTGTGTCGGAAGCTACCATGCTGTATTTGGAGAAACTCGTACTTTTGCTTTCATAATAAGAAAATATACAGTGTACATGTTCCCGCACATGAAAGATCTTTCCAAAATATGTTTTTTCATAAAGTGCTGGGAACTTCTGCAGCGGTGTATAAAACCTTTACCATTCAAAGGACTGAAAGTTTTACAGCTCCAAGGGAAAGTATATTGTCACTTAACATGGAAAAAATATACTTTCACCTGGAAAAGAGTGTACTTTTAACTTGGAGATCTGTAAAAAAACTCAGGAATATTTTTCTTGTATGTGTATACACCCTGATTAAGGCTTTAACAGAGGATGTGGTAGAGTACTTTGATGCAAACAACTTAAAATTTTAAGTCTTGAAAAAACTGTTTCAATAATATATTTACCACATAGATTAGGACACCGAATAATCCTCATTAAAGTAAATGCGCAAACAATTGCCAAAACAGTGCATGCAAAAAATTTAGATGTTTTTATGTAACAGAACCTGAAATGGATACACTGACAGACTATATTAATAGAAAATTGAACACAACATGTATCATAAACTCAATACTAAGAAATTGTCTGTTGTGTAACCATATCAGGGCCAGATATGTTGCATATATTAACTCAACATTGAAATGTTGAATAATATTTTGGGGCACTCAGGAGCAACTTAGAAATTGTTCAGGCAACAGAAATATATCATTATATTAATGAAGGAGCGGACAAAACTTAACATTCAGGTTACTATGCTGAATGGCACAAAAATGCAACACTGCAATTTATTAAAATTTTTATTTTAAATTCCAGTCATTTTTATGATTACTAGTCTACATACAGTAACCCGATGTGTTGCTTTGCATTGCATTGTGTGCTGTGTTTGTAACACCAAGTGAGGTGGCACAGTGGTTATCACACAGGACTTGCTTTTGGGAGGACGATGGCTCAAACCTGCGTCCGGCCGTCGTGATTTAAGTTTTTTTGTGATTTCTCTAATCGCTTCAGGCAAATGTATGATGGTTCCTTTGAAAGGGCACAGCCATCTTCCTTCCACAACCATCCCTAATCCAATGGGACGGATGACCTTGATGTTTGGTCCTCTCCCCCAAACCAACCAACCTTCTGTCTCTCTGCTGCTCAGTGTTGCTAGTTGCGAGTGCATGTCTTTTTTCATTCCACTGTCTTCCTGTAAAATTTACACGTGCACAACGGACTGTAGGTAACATGTAGTATTTCCTTGTGAAGGGGTGTTTGTAGTTCATGAATTGTACCATAAATGGTCAGGTGAAATTGTGACTGATGCAAGAAGTATTTTTTAACTGAAATACATTAAGTGGAGACGAAAGTAAACCTCGTCATGGATTGATATATAACGAGAAAGATACAGATATTTTTGTGATTTTTTGAATTGAACATAATCTTTGGATTCACTTGTACATAAACAATTGGAAAGTAAGTCATGCTTAACAACTGAGTTTGCTTTAAATTGGGGTTTTCTTCATTTTGTACTGTTAGACTTGCTTAGAGGAGCTGCTGTGTACCAGTGATGTGTCTTTTGACACATGGGCTACTATTTCTTATATATTTTATGCAGGTAGTAGTATACCATTAGAAGCTTCACTAGTTCTACTTTCTTTACTATATGGAATATGAAATAAGTGATTTTTCATTGATATTTATTAAACTGCTTGCATACTTTTAAATTTTTTGTAAGAATAGTCTGTGATAATGCTACTGTCTTGCTGCAGTTTTGAGCACAAGAAGATAGAACTTTTATTTACTCACAGATCTGATTTAAATAATTTTGTTGGCATTTTAAATTTATTTAAGTAATTTGAGGCTGATGCAGTGCAGAACATAGACGTAGATAGCATATGTATGCAATGTAGAATCATAGCCATGGCCAACTCTGCAGTTACAGTAACATACATAATTCTTGATACATTGCTTTAATGAATGAACTGTTACTTTCATTGAAATTTGTGTGATATTATTTTAGGAATATGTGAGTTGAATATTAGCATTTTGCACACGCAACATTTTTTCTTTTGTTTGTTTCTTTGTTTCAGCTTGTCGACTGCCACCACGTGATCGCTTTTATCAATTTTGTTATATAAATGCCGGAAAAATTTGTGGTGCCAGCCTTCCTTTCAGTTTTCAAAAAGAAGTTAATGTTAATGCAGAAGATCAGCATACAGCATTGTACTTGAGGAATAATTCTTCAGTTGGTGCATCAGCACAAATAAGTATTGTATCCACTGGAGGGGATTGTCAAGTCACAGTATCAGCTGACTATTCGCAAAACTTGACTCTGTCTTCTAATGAAGGCAGAAATAATGTCATCCATCTTGTCCCAAAAAATTCAACTGAATATCCTCAGAATCTTTCTCTGAATTCTAATGAAGGCAGAAATAATGCCACCCATCTTAGAACTCAGAGAACAGCGGAATATCCACAAAATCTCACTGTGGCTTCTAATGAAGGCAGAACCAATATCGCCCATCTTGGACATACAAGTGATGAACATTTACAAACAAATACAGCAGAACCTGAAGTAACAAGTAGCGAACAGACTGCTCCACTCTCACTGAATAAGAAGCAGAAAAATACGAGTGGTGTATCTTTGAAAAGTATGTATAAAGATTATAATACTCCAGCAGTTGCTTCCACATCTCAAGGGGCGGACAGTGCAGAAATAGCAGTACCATCTTTTGGCTACATTTCTAGTGGCAGTAATGACTCGGTACTAATTGTCATTTCATTTATTTTCCCTAGAAACTTATGGAGATGTTAATTTTTATTTTTGCTTTGATACTTTTGTTTGTTACAATTTGTGTTGTATATAGGAAATGAATAGTACTGTACCACCAAATCCTGTGTTTAACTTGTTCATGAGGTGGGAAATGAGAGAACTTCTATATAATAACCATTCATGAAATTTTTAACAAAATGTAGGAATGATTGAGGCAGGATGTCTAGACTCAGGATTGTTGATCTTGAATATAGTGCAGAGTGTAATTCATCATTTAATTTGAATAATTTTGTATAATTTTTTTGTTTTTGTTTTCAGGGCAATGCTCAAAATATCGCACAATCAGCAAACATAAATAATAATGGTAGGGGACGATTTATCTCACTGGAAAATGAGAAACGGATGTTAGTGTCAACAATGAATACAGTCAGTGAGGTAAAACTAACAACATAAAGTGATACTCCTTAGTTCTTTCATTCATTAGGGATGTAATAGATCTGTGTGTTTTTGTTATGTTTGCTTTCCCTTGGTCTGTTTCCTTTGTACTTTAGACCTTTATCTTGTATATTGAAAATAAACTGATTATTTTATTCTGAGTTGGAAGTGAACAATGCTGTCCCTTTGTGGTATGTGTATACATGTGTTAACTGTATTTATGTGGTGAGAACATCATGGTAAGAAATGATTTAAAGACAATTGGGGATGATAAGTAAAAGATTGTGAAAAGAACAGAGTATTGTTTAGCTCCTTGATAAAGATGAGTCGTGTACGGGCACATAAAAAAAGAGCAGCTATTTTTGTGTACTTCAGAACTAAATTTAATTGTGGAGTCTTTCAAGAGATAGCACATGTACATCATAATCAATGTTCATAACTTTAATATTGAATTGGGTGGGTGAAGCTGTAATTTAGAATGGGAAAAGTGGGATTTCTGGAGTTAAGGAGAAGAGAGGATAGAGATATGGGGGTCTAGACAAGTGAAGCAAAAGATGATACAGTGTGATGACAAAATTAAATCAGAGTAAAGAAATGTGTCTGTAGCAGGGGAAGAGCAGAATTGGGGAATGAAAAATAAATGGAAAAGTGAAAGATTAAAAATAGAAAATAACAGAAAACAAAAATGCCTAGAAAACAGTAAAGTTTTTCTGAATACACTTTAATAGCCAAAAGACTGAGGACAATTTGGTCTGAAGAATCAAGTGAAGATCGTGAAGTGAGACTGCCGCAGCTCAAGAACATCAGGCTTGAATTTGCTCTTTGGAAACTCTTCTGAAAGCAAGGCATGACATAACCGGTGGAGAGTGTCATGCATTATCTTGCCCCTCAGAAACCTTCACTCACAGAGACTTGAAGTTACTTCCCTCCTACGTAACATCACAGAAATGGAATTTTTTATGGGAAGTAATGTGGGTTTTTATAGCCTGAATCCAACTTAGTTGTAACAATTTACCATTTCCCTTTAAACATGTACAGCTCCCAGATAAGAAAAATGTAGAACAACTATTGCATTGTTCACCCTTTATTACAGATATTTTGATTACTAACTGGGAAGCCCGGTGTTGCCTGGGTATTTATTTATAGCTGTGGCTGACTTCATATGAATGGAATTTATTTTTGACTTATAAAGCATCTTTGTATACAATGTTTGAATTAGTATGGTTGGGGACGTGAACGAACATGGGAGTGAGCCACATAGAGCTGGCCTTGTGAAAAGCAACTGACACTAAGGTCCACGCCCACAGCACCCAGTGTCTGATCTTGTGCTTTGTTTATTGTCATGGCATAGCATAAGCTCAGTCGAGATTGTTAGAAATAAGTGGGATTCATAGTATAAAAACTTGCTTGCGCGACCCGCTCCCCATCGAAAATTCTACTGCTGTGATGTCACATTGGAGGGAAGGTAATTTTAAGCCTCTATGAGTGATGGGTTCTAAGCACGGAGACAATGGCTGATACTTTCAATCAGAGTTACAATGTGCCTTGCTTTTGGAAGGTGTTCCAAGCTGTGATCAGGTTAGCTGTGAAAACCCCATAAAAATTTGTTTAGTAGTAACAACAACAGCAATAATAATAATAATAATAATAATAATAATAATGTCATCCAGGATTATCCAGGAGTCATATATATATATATATAATATATATATATATATATATATATATATATATATATATATATTATATATAATATATATATAATATATATATATATACAACTCCAGAAATCTGTAATGATTGATACATGTTCCTAAATGCACTGTAACATATACCGTACAGTTAAAAGGAAGCCACGCTTGATCAAGGTCCACATCACTTTCCATTTTTAACCAGACATAACGTCTGAGAAAAGAAAGAAATAATAATAATAATAATAATAGTAATAATAATAATTAATGAAGAACAAAAAGGCTGTTGCAAAGGAGCACGAGGATGTAAAGAGCAACTGATAATAGATGCAGAGGTGACATATCAAACTAAAACTAAACAAAGGTCGCTGCACTATGCATACATTGATTACCAAAAGCTTTTGATAGTGTACCCCACTCATGGTTACTACAAATATTGGAAATATACAAAGTAGATCCTAAATTGATACAGTTCCTAAACATAGTAATGAAAAATTGGAAAACCACACTTAATATCCAAACAAATTCAAATAATATCACATCACAGCCAATACAGATTAAGTGTGGAATATACCAAGGAGACTCATGAAGTCCTTTCTGGTTCTGCCTTGCTCTGAACCCACTATCCAACATGCTAAATAATACAAATTATGGATACAGTATTACTGGAACATACCCACACAAAATCACACATTTGCTATACATGGATCTAAAACTACTGGCAGCAACAAATCAACTACTCAACCAGTTACTAAAGATAACAGAAATATTCAGCAATGATATAAATATGGCTTTTGGAATAGACAAATGTAAGAAAAATAGCATAGTCAAGGGAAAACACACTAAACAAGATGATTACATATTGGATAACCACAGCAACTGCATAGAAGCGATGGAAAAAACAGATGCCTATAAATATCTAGGATACAGACAAAAAATAGGAATAGATACTACAAATATTAAAGAATAACTAAAAGAAAAATATAGACAAAGACTAACAAAAATACGGAAAACAGAATTGACAGCAAGAAACAAGACAAAAGCTATAAATACTTACGCTATCCCAATATTGACCTACTCATTTGGAGTAGTGAAATGGAGTAACACAGACCTCAAGCACTCAATACACTTACATGATCACAATGCCACAAATATAGAATACATCACATACATTCAGCAACAGAGAGGTTCACATTAAGCAGAAAGGAAGGAGGAAGGGGATTCATCGATATAAAAAACCTACATTATGGACAGGTAGACAATTTAAGAAAATTCTTTCTAGAACGAGCAGAAACTAGCAAAATACACAAAGCAATCACTCATATAAATACATCGGCTACACCACTGCAATTTCATAACCAGTCCTACAACCCATTAGATCACATAACATCAACAGATACGAAGAAAGTAAATTGGAAAAAGAAAACACTACATGGCAAGCACCCATATCATCTAACACAGCCACACATCAATCAAGATGCATCCAACACATGGCTAAGAAAAGGCAATATATACAGTGAGATGGAAGGATTCATGATTGCAATACATGATCAAACAATAAACACCAGACATTACAGCAAGCATATTATTAAAGATCCCAATACCACAACAGATAAATGCAGACTTTGCAAACAACAAATAGAAACAGTAGATCACATAACAAGCGGATGTACAATACTAGCAAATACAGAATACCCCAGAAGACATGACAATGTAGCAAAAATAATACATCAACAGCTTGCCTTACAACATAAACTTATAAAACAACACATTCCCACATACAAGTATGCACCACAAAGTGTACTGGAGAATGATGAATTCAAATTATACTGGAACAGAACCATTATAACAGATAAAACAACACCACATAACAAACCTGATATCATACTCACCAATAAAAAGAAGAAATTATCACAACTAATCGAAATATCCATACCCAATACAACAAATATACAAAAGAAAACAGGAGAAAAAATTGAAAAATACATCCAACTGGCTGAGGAAGTGAAAGACATGTGGCATCAGGATGAAGTTGACATTATACTAATAATACTATCAACTACAGGAGTCATACCACACAATATCCACCAGTACCTCAATGGAATACAGCTACATCCAAACTTACATGTACAACTACAGAAATCTGTAATTATTGATACATGTTCAATTACCCGAAAGTTCCTAAATGCAATATAACACATACCATACAGTTGAAAGGAAGTGACGCTTGATCAAGGTCCGCGTCACTTTCCATTTTTAACCAGACTTAACGTCTGAGAAAGTAAAGAAATAATAATTATAATTATTATTATTATCTTTCCTTTCTCAGACCTTAGGTCTGGTTAAAAATGGAAAGTGACGCGGATCTTGATCAAGCGTCACTTCCTTTTAACTGTACGGTATATGTTACATTGCATTTAGGAACTTTCGGGTAATTGAACATGTATTAATAATTACAGATTTCTGTAGTTGTACATATAAGTTTGGATGTAGCTGTATTGTGTTGATGTACTGGTGGATATTGTGTGGTATGACTCCTGTAGTTGATAGTATAATTGGTATAATGTCAACTTTATCCTGATGCCACATGTCCTTGACTTCCTTAGCCAGTTGGATGTATTTTTCAATTTTTTCTCCTGTTTTCTTCTGTATATATGTTGTATTGGGTATGGATATTTCGATTAGTTGTGCTGATTTCTTCTTTTTATTGGTGAGTATGATGTCAGGTTTGTTATGTGGTGGTGTTTTATCTGTTATAATGGTTCTGTTCCAGTATAATTTGTATTCATCATTCTCCAGTACATTTTGTGGTGCATACTTGTATGTGGGAACATGTTGTTTTATTAGTTTATGTTGTATGGCAAGTGGTTGATGTATTATTTTTGCTACATTGTCATGTCTTCTGGGGTATTCTGTACTTGCTAGTATTGTACATCCGCTTGTTATGTGATCTACTGTTTCTATTTGTTGTTTGCAAAGTCTGCTTTTATCTGTTGTGGTGTTGGGATCTTTAATAATATGCTTGCTGTAATGTCTGGTGTTTATTGTCTGATCCTGTATTGCAATCATGAATCCTTCCATCTCACTGTATATATTGCCTTTTGTTAGCCATGCGTTGGATGCATCTTGATTGATGTGTGGCTGTGTTAGATGATATGGGTGCTTGCCATGTAGTGTTTTCTTTTTCCAATTTACTTTCTTCGTATCTGTTGATGTTATGTGATCTAATGGGTTGTAGGACTGGTTATGAAATTGCAGTGGTGTAGCCGATGTATTTATATGAGTGATTGCTTTGTGTATTTTGCTAGTTTCTGCTCGTTCTAGAAAGAATTTTCTTAAATTGTCTACCTGTCCGTAATGTAGGTTTTTTATATCGATGAATCCCCTTCCTCCTTCCTTTCTGCTTAATGTGAACCTCTCTGTTGCTGAATGTATGTGATGTATTCTATATTTGTGGCATTGTGATCATGTAAGTGTATTGAATGCTTGAGGTCTGTGTTACTCCATTTCACTACTCCAAATGAGTAGGTCAATATTGGAATAGCGTAAGTATTTATAGCTTTTGTCTTGTTTCTTGCTGTCAATTCTGTTTTCCGTATTTTTGTTAGTCTTTGTCTATATTTTTCTTTTAGTTATTCTTTAATATTTGTAGTATCTATTCCTATTTTTTGTCTGTATCCTAGATATTTATAGGCATCTGTTTTTTCCATCGCTTCTATGCAGTCGCTGTGGTTATCCAATATGTAATCTTCCTGTTTAGTGTGTTTTCCCTTGACTATGCTATTTTTCTTACATTTGTCTGTTCCAAAAGCCATATTTATATCATTGCTGAATATTTCTGTTATCTTTAGTAATTGGTTGAGTAGTTGATTTGTTGCTGCCAGTAGTTTTAGATCATCCATGTATAGCAAATGTGTGATTTTGTGTGGGTATGTTCCAGTAATACTGTATCCATAATTTGTATTATTTAGCATGTTGGATAGTGGGTTCAGAGCAAGGCAGAACCAGAAAGGACTTCATGAGTCTCTTTGGTATATTCCACACTTAATCTGTATTGGCTGTGATGTGATATTATTTGAATTTGTTTGGATATTAAGTGTGGTTTTCCAATTTTTCATTACTATGTTTAGGAACTGTATCAATTTAGGATCTACTTTGTATATTTCCAATATTTGTAGTAACCATGAGTGGGGTACACTATCAAAAGCTTTTGGTAATCAATGTATGCATAGTGCAGCGACCTTCGTTTAGTTTTAGCTTGATATGTCACCTCTGCATCTATTATCAGTTGCTCTTTACATCCTCGTGCTCCTTTGCAACAGCCTTTTTGTTCTTCATTTATAATTTTGTTCTGTGTTGTATGTGTCATTAATTTCTGTGTAATGACTGAAGTTAATATTTTGTATATTGTTGGTAGGCATGTTATGGGGCGATATTTAGCTGGGTTTGCTCTGTCTGCTTGATCTTTAGGTTTCAGATAGGTTATTCCATGTGTAAGTGTATCAGGGATTGTGTATGGGTCTGCAATGTAACTGTTAAATAATTTAGTTAGATGTGAATGTGTTGAGGTGAACTTCTTTAGCCAGAAATTTGCTATTTTATCTTTTCCAGGGGCTTTCCAATTGTGGGTAGAATTAATTGCTTGGGTGACTTCATGTTGCAAAATTACCACTTCAGGCATTTGTGGTATCATCTTGTATGTGTCTGTTTCTGCTTGTATCCACCGTGCATGTCTGTTATGTTGTACCGGGTTTGACCGTATGTTCCTCCAGAAGTGTTCCATGTCTGTTATGTTTGGTGGATTATCTATTTTAATGTGTGTGTTATCTATTGTCTGGTAAAATCTCTTTTGGTTTGTGTTGAATGTTTGGTTTTGTTTCCTTCTACTTTCACCTTTTTTGTATCTTCTAAGTCGTTTGGCCAATGCTTGTAATTTTTGTTTCTTTTCATCTAATTGCTCTATTGCTTCTTGTTGTGAGATTTTACCTAACCTTTTTCGTTTTTTGTCTGATATTTCATTTCTTATAATTTGTGTTAGCTGTCCGATGTTTTTTCTAAGTTTTTCTATTCTGATCTGTAGCCTGTGTTGCCATGCTGGTTTTGTGGGTTTCTTCTGTGTGTTGGTTGGTTCTAATCTCTTCCTAGTGTGTATATTCAGTGTAGTGAGTGCTCCTATATAAACCAGTAGTTGTAACTCTTCCGTAGTTGTATTTTCATTTATTTTGTTGTGTATGATTGTGTTGATAGTTGTTATTGTTGTTTCGACTTGTTGGTTATTTGGTGGTCTATGCAAGAATGATCTAGTGTCTGTATTTGTGTCTTTATATTCTATATATGTCAGCTGAAATTTTTCTTCTGTATCTGACATGTGTGTCACTTCGTGTTCTATTTGTGCTTGTTCTGGTGGCTGTCTTAAGATTTTGTTTTCCTCTGATTGTTTAATTGATGCGTGTTGTTCTTTGTTTGTTTGCTCTGGGATGTTTGAGTCCATTACTGTATTTTCTTCTTCTTCTTCTTCTTCTTCTTCTGACTGTACATTATTTTGTTCCAGTATTTGTTGTACTTGTTGTTTGATGTTTTCTAGTTCTGACTGGGGTATCCTGTTATTTTTGATTATTACACGGATCTGATCAGCTAGTCGTTGTTCTGTTCAAAATTTTAATTCTGGGTATCTGGTAATAAATGTTGTGTATACTTGTGATCTGTATCGAGTTGTGTTGGTTCCTAAGTTTGTTGCTTGGTAATAACAGAACATGAGGTGTCAGTTAACTTCATCACACCATCTCATCCTCTGTCTTTGTTTTCCTTCTAGGGTGTTTGCAGGAAGCATGTCATGCAAAACACCTCTATTTGGATTTAAATCATTTTACGTGCGGCTAGCAGTGTCATTACCATTGTGGATGGGCATAGGGTTCAAGCGTCATCCCGGACCACAACAGCGCTTGTCCGAGGCTTCATTAGTTCTGTCCTGAACCAACTAATCACACTAAAAGGGGGGTTAGCCGTATTAGTGGTTTGTTCTTTTCGTCGCCTTTTACCACTGGCAGAACATACCGGAGGCCTATTCTTTTCCCGGGCCTCCACGGGGTTTATTATTATTATTATTATTATTATTATTATTATTATTTTGTGTGGTTCAACTACAGGGTGTCTTTCAGCTAGACACCACTCTGACAATTTTTGTGTGTCTAACCTACCCCTGTTGTCCAACTGGGGAAAGGGGACATACAGTTGTACATGGAACCCAAACCAAGTGTTGTTTCTAGTCATTCCTCACATCATTGAGCAGTGAAGGCTAGGTTAAAATGAAGACAGAAAAAGTTATGGTTCTGCTGAGATTTATTCTTGCAACCTCTTGATTTACAGGTGTGCACTTTACTGCTAGATCAACAGGCCCAACATTCGATTAATAGTTTCGGAGATTAGCATGTTCAAACAGACAAAAAGAGAGACACAAAGGTTTTAAATAAAACCTTAAATCCCCCACCCCATGATTCAGTTTTGGTGAAATAAAGCGTGCATGTTGCCCCAAGCTGTGCTTGAGTACCTGTGAAAACCCCATGAAAATTCAATTAGTAATTTTGGAGATTACCATGTTCAGACACAGACATGCCAGTTTTACGGTTTTGTTATTTGTATAAATTGCATTTCACAAATGGTTAGTATTGCTGTAAGATTGTTATTTGTGAATCATAGTAAGGAAAATACCCACAATCTAGACTGAAAACTGTGTGGGTCCTCTTTTATTAAAAAAAAAAAAAAAGTGTAACGACTCAAAAAATAAAGAAATGCAGAGGTTGAATAGAAAGGAAAGAGATTAAGAGCTAATGTTAGGTGATGATTCAGGTAAAAAGAATACATGCATAGGCAAAATACATCAAGTTGTCAGTTGCTGACGTTGGAGAACACTCCATATGTCGTTTGGGATGATTGTTCTTGTTGTGACTTGGCAAGACAGCCAAGCCACTATGACCGGTAGCCAAAAGGCACGCGTTTAAGCTCACGCAGGCTGGCGTGAGGTCTGGAACAGTTAAAGGAGTTGAGTGTAGTAAAAATAATACGTAGCTGCTGGAATACTTAACTTTAATCCATAATTGGTGAACATCGGTCCGAGGGTACATGCATCACAAGATAAATAGGAAATGATAATGGCGCCTTGCTAGGTCGTAGCAAATGACGTAGCTGAAGGCTATGCTAACTATTGTCTCGGCAAATGAGAGCGTAATTTGTCAGTGAACCATCTCTAGCAAAGTCGGCTGTACAACTGGGGCGAGTGCTAGGAAGTGTCTCTAGACCAGCCGTGTGGCGGCGCTCGGTCTGCAATCACTGACAGTGGCAACACGCGGGTCCGACGTATACTAACGGACCGCGGCCGATTTAAAGGCTACCACCTAGCAAGTGTGGTGTCTGGCGGTGACACAACAGTTCTAAACAGCAAGTCTAGTGGTGGCTGGTGTAGTCTTAAAGTGAAATCAAATTAGCAGTGGCTATTATACATGGGCCAAGATAAAATGTCTCATCCTGACATTGAAAGAGGAGATCTTTTATTTTGAAAAAGTAGTCAGTTTCTAATGAGTAGGTTTACTCTCTCAATTGCTGTCATGGAAGATTGGCAAAATATACATCTAAACAATTGCCGTAGCCTCCTTATTGGGCTTGGCATATTTTCCATTACAAATATATTTAGTTGCAACAATGAGTTTACATTAGTGAGACAAATCTGATGAATAGGATGGATGTTCTTAAGTTTCATATTCTAAATTGCGCAGTTTTTCTAGTGTCAAAACACCTTTGTGGGCAGGCATATCATCCTAAAGATTACGCTCTTTATTTTGCACTCAAGGTGTCTTCTCTAAAAAAATTTCATCCATTTGGTCCTGAAGACTTCACTAGTTGTCTGTAAGATAATTGCTAAGAAGGATCCCTGTGACATCCAAGAAAACACATGTAAAACCCTTTTTGGCAAATAAAATCAATTGCCTTGTCTGGTGCAGAACCACAGGTTTCAGGCTACACTTTAATTGTAGTTTCAGTGCTGACCAGAAGTGACTGGTATCTCATCCACAGTAAAGACCAAAAAATTAATTGGGTTATTTTTTAAATTGCTGAGAAATTTATTTTAGCATTTATCTTTGATCATTATTTAACAAATTTTGCACAAGGCTTCTTAGTAGATAATTGTTCATGATACACTGAAGTGACAAAAGTCATGGGATAATGATATACACATACACTAGTGGCCGTGGTATCGTTATACAAGGTATAAAAGTGCAGTGCATGGGAGGAGCTGCCATTTGTACTCAGGTGAATCATGTGAAAAGTTTTCGACGTGATTATGGGTGCACAATGGGAATTAAGACTCTGAACGTGGTATGGTAGTTGGAGCTAGATGCATGGGACATTCCAGTTTGGAAATAATTAGGGAATTCAATAGTCAAAGCTCCACAGTGTCAAGAGTGTGCTGAGAACACCAAATTTCATGGATTACCTCTCACCGCAGGAAACAAAGTGGCCGACGGCCTTCACTTAACAACTGAGAACACTGACAATTGCGTAGAGTTGTCAGTTGCGCAAAATAACCACAGAAATGAGTGTGGGACGTACGAAGAAGATATCAGTTAGGACAGTGTGGCAAAATTTGGTGTTAAAGGGCTATGGCAGCAGACAAATGATGTGAGTACCTTTGCTAACAGCTCGAAATCACCTGCAGCACCTCTCCAGGGCTTGTGACCATATGGGTGGACTCTAGATGACAGGAAAATCATGGCCTGGTCAGATGAGTCCTGATTTCAGTAGGTAAGAGCTGATGATAGGTTTAGTGTGTGGTGCAGACCCCAAGAAGCCATGGAACGAAGTTGTCAGCAAAGCTGTTGGTGGATCCATAATAGTGTGGGCTGTGCTTACAAGGGAACCTCCCCATCGCACCCCCCTCAGATTTAGTTATAAGTTGGCACAGTGGATAGGCCTTGATAAACTGAACACAGATCAACTGAGAAAACACGAAGAAGTTGTGTGGAACTGTAAAAAATAAGCAAAATATACAAACTGAGTAGTCCACGGGTCGCATAGGCAACATCATGGAGACAGTGAGCTCAGGAGCGTCGTGGTCCCGTGGTAGCGTGAGCAGCTGCTGAACGAGAGGTCCTTGGTTCAAGTCTTCCCTCGAGTGAAAATTTTATTTTCTTTATTTTTGCATAGTTATTATATATGATGCTGGCAACAATCAGAGCAAGATGATATTATATGTCCGTTCGTTCATTGACGTCTTTGTTCACTGTAATAAGTTTAGTGTCTGTGTTTTGCGACCGCATCGCAAAACCGTGCGATTAGTAGACGAAAGGACGTGTCTCTCCAATGGGAACCGAAAACATTTGATCGCAAGGTCATAGGTCAACCGATTCCTCCACAGGAAAATACATCTGATATATTCTATACGACACTGGTGACAGCATGTGCGTCACATGACAGGAATATGTTGTCGACCCACCTAACTTGTACACTTGGCGAAGGGGTAAAAAGATTCTTCTACCTTGCCCGATTTAGGTTTTCTTGTGGATGTGATAATCACTCCCAAAAAAGTGATGAAAACATAAGAGTTTGTCACATAAACTGAAAATAAAAAATTAAACTTTTCATTTGATGGAAGATTTGAACCAAGGACCTTTCGTTCCGCAACTGCTCACGTTACCACGAGACCACGGCGCTCCTGCGTTCCCGGTGTCCTTGACATTGCCTATCTTCCCATGAACTACTCAGTTTGTATATTTTGCTTATTTTTTCACAGTTCCACACAACTTCTTCCTGTTTTCTCAATTGATCTGTTTTCAGTTTTTCAAGGCCTATCCACTGTGCCAACTTATAACTAAATCTGAGGGGGGTGCGATGGGGAGGTTCCCTTGTTAGATGGAATGGGCTGGGTCCTCTGATCTTACTGTATCCATTGATTATTGACTGGAAACAGTTATGTTCGGCTACTTGGAGACCATCTACAGCCATTCATGGATTTCTTGTTCCCAAACAATGGTGGAATTGTTACTGGCCCACAATTGCTTATGACTGGTTTGAAGAACATTCAGGACAATTTGAGCTAATGATTTGGCCACCCAGATTGCCTGATGTGAATCCCATCGAATATTTATGGGACATAATTGAGAGGTCAGTGCATGCACGACATCCTGCTCTAGCAACACTCTCACATTTATGGATGGCTATAGAGGCAGCCTGGCTCAATTTTTCTGCATGGGACTTCCAACAACTTGTTGATTCCATGACACACAGAGTTGCTCCACTATGCTGGGCAAAGAGAGTCAGACATGATATTAGGATTCATCCTATGACTTTTCTCACCACTGTGTATATATACCAGACTCCTTCATCAGATAAGCCAGTTACATAAACTTCTCATGCATCTTTAGTCATTGATTGTTCAGGACATGTTGTGCACTTTCTCAAAGGTTCCACATTTGGATGCAGTTTCTGGTTCTTCGCCGAAATCATCTTTGAGGGGAAATACGGCAGTGCTTGAATTCAGCTGCTTAGTTCTTATTCTTAAATAGTGAAATAAGACTTGGGATGGTAAATCTTCAGCAGCCTCAAATGAATTTTTGGTGGCGATAAACTGTATAAACAGAGAATTTTATGGTGGCTTGCCATTTCTGCACTGCTTCATTGCCATTGCCATTTCTGTGCCAGGGCAAGAAATTTTCTCCTTACCCCATAATATGAGTGGGCAGCGGCTCTTAGTGGTTATCTCCACACTACTTTTTTAACCACAATTATTTCTGAACCAATTACTTTGGGAAGTTTGTATAGTTTGCAGCATAACTTTACATTCTGTAAACAAATCAAATTAACTCGCCTATTATTTTTTTGTTGATAATCAGTTAAACTTGGTGCCCAAAACCTATTTATGTTAAAAATTTACCATGTTAATGTTTTTAAGCATTTTTAGTTCTGATTTTTCTTATGGTACTTCTTGATCTAGGTACATTGTAAGAATAATTTAATTTAGTACTTACAGGAAAATGCTAACTTGAGAGCTCATCTAAACTTTGAAGTGAACAAAAATCGGTCCCTTATGGAGAATCTGAGGCGGCTTGAAGCAGAGGTAGAGAGACAGGTGCATCAGTATGACATAGCTCGCCAGAACAACTCAGTGGCAAGTATTAATTTTCAGCCATAGCATATGAGCCCATTGAAGCTAATAGTCTCCATTGACAATTAGAGTTATTGTGATTTTTAATAAGCTTTCTTCAATTTTAGGTAGTTGCAGAATTGGAGAATGAGCTTGATAATTGCAAGAGGCGGATTGCAGATCTATATAGTATCATCAGTGACAAGGAAATGACAATAGCGTACTTATGTCAGAGTTTTGGTGGTGCAAATGAACGCAATTTTGCTGTAAGTAACCAGCAATATATATCACATAATGTTCTAAGACGAATGAATTGGCAGTCAGTAAACTGTGCTTTTACTGTGTTCGCAAGGGTATAAAATTCACTGGTAGCAACTGTCCAAAATATGAGCATATTACAGAATTTATCACCTTATCAAGTAATCTATGTTAAGATCTTTTTAAAATCTGTGGCTTGTTGGGACTTTATCTCCAGTTTATACTTTGACATCTGAAATAAGCACTGCAATTGTATGGAAGTATACTTGTACAGATCTAAGCTGGGAAATTTCCTTAAGGTGCACACCCAAAGGAAGCAGGTTACTCACATATTGGGTGAAAGTGTGAGCCTGCTTGAAGAAGTGCAACAGATCTCTACATTTTATGTAGTGGGACAAGCATACGGTAGCAAAAGGATGGCAGGATCAGCTGGCTACCCAAAATGATCAAAACATTCTTTCCAAACTTCAGTGGCCAGTGGCCAACTCACTATACCAGAAGAACAGTAGCATGCACATGCTGGCTGATCTGCAGTCTTACAAAAATGATCTGATACAAACTGTTCAGTAAAAAAGGTAATTCTTTTGCATTTTATAGCCCCATGTGGCGTGGTGAACTTGCCTACCTTTCTATAAATGCACATAGTTATTCATATGTTTTGAAATTAAGTAACCCATCACATGAAAGTCGAATAGTTTGCAGCAAAAAATATGAGTTGACACAGTTGGTTTGGTGCATGTTAGGTGCAAAATCATCAGGTACAAAATGTAGCTGACATATTGAATTTCTTGTCTGCCCCCGGTAGCTGAGTGGTCAGCGCGACGGAGTGTCAGTCCTAAGGGCCCGGGTTCAATTCCCTGCTGGGTCGGAGATTTTCTCCGCTCAGGGACTGGGTGTTATGTTGTCCTAATCGTCATCATTTCATCCCCATCGACGCGCAAGTCGCCGAAGTGGCGTCAAATTGAAAGACTTGCACCAGGCGAACGGTCTACCCGACAGGAGGCCGTCGCCACACGACATCATCATCATTGAATTTCTTTTTTTAAACATGGGACAAGATATTATTCCTTCAGTCTCAAGAAAATGAATTACATGTAGTGCACAAGGGTGAACTATTCATAACCACTATCATATTTCATAAATGGCTGAAGATACCAAAATGAGTTTCTAACAGTCAATGTCATGTAAAAAGGAACATTTTGCCATATGGTTAATATGTGAAACTTTCGTATCTACTGTCATATAGAAGTAATTGTAGGTCTTTTTGCCAATGGAATAATGTAATTTTCTAAGGGCCACCAATAGTGGTGAAAAGAATTTGTCAAGGTTCTAAACAATATAAGTGAAGAAATTACAAATTTATTTATCTACCAATGATGAGCTTTTTCATAAGTTGTTGACTTGTCTTATGATCTGCTTAAGGATTCTGTTGCTATTGCAACTGCATTAGCATGCTAGTAAAAATGAAGTTTGTGTAAACTGCACTTTGTTTTGGCAAATGAAGCAGAATCTAACATGAGTACAAGAGAAATGTATTATTTTACAACGGACCAACTACCACATTGTTCAGAAAAAAACTGAGAGTAAAAAAATGAATTATATGGTTCCTTATGCAATTGGAAAATGGTGGCCAGAACTTGAATAGCAAACTGAATGAGATTTTTTAATGTTCTGAATAAAGTGAATGGAATAGATGATGTAATTAAAAAAATTTAGAAAATATGATTTCATACTTGCTGTTTTTTTCCATAAATAAAAACAATATACAGGGCAAAATACCTAATGTTTTCACCTAAAATGTTAAGGAAAGATGAAACATATTGGTGATATGTTTTGATCTTCACAATTACACTTTGCAATGGACTCATAAAATAATGACCAGTGCCTTTTCATAACCTTATTAACAACTGAATATGGACATAAACTTTGATTTATCAAATGGAAGTATCATTTATTTCCTTGCAAAATAGTAATACTTGGTGAGATAAATTGAGTGATGTAACTAGTTTGTAGGTCTGACAGAAATTTATAGAGTAAAAATGAATTTAAAATTTGAGTTTCCTGATGTCCTAAATGACACACTGCACAGAGATTTGTGGCACTTTCATCATTAAAATGCTTAATCACAATTACCTCATAAGTAACATATTGACCATAAAAAGGTACAAGTGGAGTGAAGTGCAGTGAAGTCAGTGTGAGCATGGTAAAGTTTGTTAGGTGAAATGCAGAAAGTAATTTACTCTTTGTTATTTGTAAAGCACACACATTTGCATTTGTTGAGAACTAGTGAGTGAAAATAAATACTGCTTCTACTTTGTTCTTAACATTCATAATTAAAATGGGGTCTCTACACAAAGAAAACATGATTTTTTTAAAAGTAGATATTGTGGAAAGCGTATAGCAAAAAATTGGTTCTACTTCGCTTTATTTAGGTTGTCTGAAGGACAATGCTCAGTAGTTCAAGCTTATCGTATTTCAGTGAAGCGTTCTATCATTGAGAGAGTCATGAACTGCCAGGTTGTGCAAGAACTTCAGAAAACCTGTTGGTCATTATTTTATGAACCTCGCCTTGTGACTCTGTGTTGGTGAAAATGGTTGAAGATGTTTTAATACATCAGAAAATATTTTAGGTGAAAATCGTAGGAACCAAACCAGATATAACACTCATTTGCCTCCTACTACAGAGTGAATCTGAATTGCAGTAATATCCTCAATAGCTATCCACTACAGTAATGACATTTCCAGGAAAAAATTCCACCAAATAACTCCAACTCTTTTCAAATAGTATCTTCCATACTTCCAATAACATGATGAACTGTTCTGTAAATCTTATGGCATAATCATGTATAACTATCTTTTGACACTATAATTCATACCAGAGATGATGAGCAGAGGTCAAGAACTTGGACAGCCTATTAACCCGTTTTGTCAGACCATGCAGCTTACACTTTTTAGACGGAAACCTTCCCACTTTGAAAAATGAGTCAGTTTCATATTGCTGTCTGACATTAGAAAGCAGATAGCTGTCTAGTATTACCTGATGTATTTCAAGAAACTAAACCATGGAATAAAGTTCAAACTGTGAAGAAAAAAAAGGTCAATTCTACTATGTCAGTTCCATTAAATTCGTGATTATGCACTCTGTTAAGAAACACTCAGCAGAATTCTACAGGTAAGTACAAATTGTTAGACATGTTGCTACATACAACATGATTCATCACTTCATGTGATGCTCTTCCATTATTCTAGCGTCCAGCAGTGATCTGTTTTGATGGGTAGTGCATAACTGTAATTGTGACAAACATTCAGACTTATGCTCATTATTTCTGTACTGCAAATTTCCCACAGAATGTAAGTATGATCACATATCAGTGGTATGAGTATTGCCATCATTTTCCGATGCCTATTGAAAGCCTATGTTAAATTTTCTCCAAAAGAGCTTGGTGCTCTCTTCACAATATTGTTGACATCCACCATGTGATGCAATGCTTGGTGCTGAGGTTTTGTATTTTTATGGTCTTACAATCACTGCATTACTCGCAATCAATACCTTCACTGCAAGATAAGTGGTGATGTTGCTGGTGACAGTGCCACTAAAGCAGAGGTACTAAACACGGTTTTTCAAAATTTCTCCACTAAAGAAGAAGAAGAAAATATTCCAGAATCTGACCGACAACTACTGTCAAGATGAGTAACTTAGAACTAGATATCTGCAGCGTAGCAAAGCAGGCTAAATCACTTAATAAAGGCAAGACCTCCAGCCCCTCCCCTCCCCATTCCACCCCCTCCCCCTCCTCCTCTCCCCCCTTTCTTCCATAGCCACTTCACCTCCTTGCTAGGTCACCAGCTCGGTAGCCAGTCTGTGGGGTGGGGCTGTCATGTACCCATCTGGCTGAGCTACCTTATACAAAGGGGACCAGACTGCTGGTGCCCTGCACTGTGAACTCCTCATGAAAGTCTAGGTGTGGTTGGTTATCTTTTTGGTGCATTGGAACTCCTGGTAATGACTGTTGTGCCAGGCGGCCAAGCAGGAGAGCTTGTGTGAAGTTTGGAAGGTAGGAGACAAGGTACTGGTGGAATTAATAGAGTACAGCAATCAGTCACATATAATGTTTATTGTCTATGGAGATTTGTCACTCTGTGGCCATCTTCAGTGCTAAAGGCCATATAAAGAACTATTTATGATAAGGTAACACCAAAGCCTTATTAAATGTCAGTTGTATACACTTAAAATGCGAGTCATTCATGAGATACGTGCCAGTAAATTTAAGTTAAAACATTACAACCACTTGTAATGCACACTGTCCTGACTGAACTAATCATGTCAGTTTGATTTCACAGTCACAACAGAGCGTGCTTCAGTGTCCTCTTTACATGTGTGATGCATTGATAACATACATTAACATTAGTTTACAATTCATATGTTCTATCATTTTATTTATTATTTTATAGTGTCTAAGAACTTAAGCACATAAAATGAAGAAGGTGGTGTAAAAGCAGTGACTAATGTTGTACAGTTATACATGGTAGTAATTGTGTCAACTAACAAGTGACATCAACTATAGCTGGATACTTTACAATTAAAGATAGTTTAAAAATACAAAACATCTAGCTCAAAATAGCTAAGTTAGTAAAGTTTGTGGACAGACAAGAGTGGTGTTATAAGTTATTGTACCAGGAGCAGTTTTTTAAAAGAACTGGAAGTCTTTCTGTGTTTAAATGCACTCTCTTATAAGTTTCATGTGAGAATAATTATAATTTTACACAATTTGGTGTTAGCAGTAATACTTTCAACTGTGCTATGTAATAATTTGGGAAATACACTACTGGCCATTAAAATTGCTGCACCACGAAGATGTCGTGCTACAGACGCGAAATTTAACCGACAGGAAGGAGATGCTGTGATATGCAAATGATTAGCTTTTCAGACCATTCACACTAGCTTGGCGCCGGTGGTGACACCTACAACGTGCTGACGTGAGGAAAGTTTCCAACCGATTTCTCACACACAAAAAGCAGTTGACCAGCGTTGCCTGGCAAAACGTTGTTGTGGTGCCTCGTGTAAGGAGGAGAAATGCGTACCATCACGTTTCCGACTTTGATAAAGATCGGATTGTAGCCTATCGCGATTGCGGTTTATCGTATCGCGACATTGCTGCTTGCGTTGGTCGAGATCCAATGACTGTTAGCAGAATATGGAATTGGTGGGTTCAGGAGGGTAATACGGAATGCCCTGCTGGATCCCAACAGCCTCGTATCACTAGCAATCGAGATGACAGGCATCTTATCTGCATGGCTGTAATGGATCGTGCAGCGACGTCTCGATCCCTGAGTCAACAGATGGGGATGTTTGCAAGACAACAACCCTCTGCACGAACAGTTCGACGATGTTTGCAGCATAATGGACTATAAGCTCGGAGACCATGGCTGCGGTTACCCTTGACGCTGCATCACAGACAGGAGCGCCTAAGATGGTGTACTCAACGACGAACCTGGGTGCACGAATGGCAAAACGTCATTTTTTTCGGATGAATCCAGGTTCTGTTTTAGGCATCATGATGGTCGCATCTGTGTTTAGTGACATCATGGTGAATGCACATTGGAAGCATGTATTTGTCATCGCCATACTGGCGTATCAACCAGCATGATGGTATGGAGTGCCATTGGTTACACGTCTCGGTCACCTCTTGTTCGCATTGACGGCACTTTGAACAGTGGAAGTTACATTTCAGATGTGTTATGACCCGTGGCTCTATCCTTCATTCGATCCCTACGAAACCCTACATTTCAGCAGGATAATGCATGACTGCATGTTGCAGGTCCTGGATACAGAAAATGTTAGACTGCTGCCCTGGCCAGCACATTCTCCCGATCTCTCACCAATTGAAAACGTCTGGTCAATGGTGGCAGAGCAACTGGCTCGTCACAATACGCCAGTCACTACTCTTGATGAACTGTGGTATTGTGTTGAAGCTGCATGGGCAGCTGTACCTGTAGACGCCATCCAAGCTCTGTTTGACTCAATGGCCAGGCGTATCAAGGCCATTATTACGGCCAGAGGTGGTTGCTCTGGGTACTGATTTCTCAGGATCTATGCACCCAAATTGCGTGAAAATATAATCACATGTCAGTTCTAGTATAATATATTTGTCCAATGAATACCCATTCATCATCTGCATTTCTTCTTAGTGTAGCAATTTTAATGGCCAGTAGTGTGTGTTACATGAGGAACAGTTAAATGAAAATGAAACACCTGCCACAGCAGGATCATGGAATGGTTCCATTCAAAAATAATCACTTCATGCATTAAGACATTTATCCCATTGGGTGGTGAGATGTTCAACTCCTGTTCCATAGAATGCAGTTGGCCATTGACAGATCCACAACTGCACCTACCCTTGCACGTCGTCGTCCAAATGAAACTGACATCCACGTGTGTCTTTCTTCAGGTCACCAGAGGTTTGAAAATCACACGCTAAAAGGTTCAAGCTGTACAAAGGATGTTGCAGTTTTCTGACCAAGTAGCTGAACTTACCTTTAGCCAACTGGCTTAGGGGAGGGCATTATTGTGCAACAGGAGAATTCTGTCCGACAGCATTCTGAGAGCCTGACAGAAAACAAAAACGCCAACAGTTGAAACACAGAATTGATTGTCTCATCTCCCAGTGGGATAAATGTCTTAATGCATGTGGAGATTACTTCTGAATGGAACTATTCCATGGTCCAATTGTGGTCGGTGTTAGGTTTTCATTTGACTGCCCCTTACCTTTGTCTCCAAAACTTAGTACTCTCTTGCAATCTAGAAGGAGTGTAATCATAACTAGGTCATTATTGTAGTAGTAAAATCCCAATTATTTTGAATCAGTTCTCAAAACGGGGAGCTTCTCGTGATCACCTGCTCATTGAGTAGTTTCCTCCAAGACGATGCCTGGTAGTGAAAGATTTCAAACTTCTCCAACAGCTCTATATGCCTTCCCTTCTTGGAGAAGCATGTAAGAAAATTTATGAAAAATTAAAATAATGTATTGAAATATTTCACCAAATGAAATTTACCACTTAAGAGTGATGAACCCATGTACTCCTACTCTTAGAGCACAAATAAAAGCCCATAAAAATATTTGTATATTAGGCTGATTTTTAACAGTAGAGGTGACCCTGTTAGAAAAGTAGCAAAGAAATGCTTAATTTTTTAAAAAAAGTGCTTTGTTTTTAACATTTAATACTCCATGAAAAAAGTTACGAAGTAGTTAGAAAAAAAAAAAAGATATACGAGTGTCAAATGACATGAAATGGTTTTTTTAGTTATGACTAATTTATACACCAATTGTCAGATTAATAACACCATTGAAATCATTAAGCAAAACTTTGCCACAAAACAAATTGTCCAGTGATGAAATCAGTTAGTGTGTTGAGTTGCTTATATTAATTTTGGAGTATAATTACTTTAAATTCAAAGGGGATATATTTTTACAGAAAGAGGGTTTAAGTATGGGTAGCCCCTTTTCATACCTTTTAGCTGATATTTTTCGTAATCATTTGGGGAATAAATTCTTTCAGGACAATCACTGTGTAACAAGTAGACCTCTGTGCCGGCTGCGGTGGTCTAGCGGTTCTAGGTGCTCAGTCCGGAGCCGCGCGACTGCTACGGTCGCAGGTTCGAATCCTGCCTCGGGCATGGATGTGTGTGATGTCCTTAGGTTAGTTAGGTTTAAGTAGTTCTAAGTTCTAGGGGACTGATGACCACAGATGTTAAGTCCCATAGTGCTCAGAGCCATAAGTAGACCTCTGTACTACTTAAGATAGGTTAACGACACTTTGCTATGAATTAAGAGATCATGATGATGTTACAACAGTTGTCAACAAGTTAAATGGTCTTAATTTGAATTCACATGTGAGATGCAGTCAAATAGATTAACTTTTTATAATTGAACGTTATTATTTTAAATGGGAAACATGCATTTTGAATTTACAGAAAGGACCTGTATGGGCAGTAGCATAAATTACACCTCAGACCACACCATTCAGCACAGGAAGGCATACTTTAATTTCACCATCAATCAGTTGTAAAAAAATAATTCCACTTTCAAGTACAGATCATGAAGCTAAGCTGAATATGATAAAATATATTGCAAGGTCAATAACAACATGTATAACAACAAGGTAAACAAAAGGCAGAAAGAAAATAGTTTCTTTGTAATTGACAGTAGCAACAATAAGTTCATTTGTTTACCATACTATGGCAAAATTAGTGACAGGGTGACATCAGCTTTTAGTAAACAAAAAGTAAATGTTGCGTTTTCTGCTCTGGGTAGTTTGGGTAGAATTTTAAAGAATATTATTAAAACAAGAATTCTTTTCCATAGGTCAGGTGTCTATAGAACTGAATGTCTTGACTGTGGTGCTTGTTTTGTTGCACAAACTGGTAGACAGGTTTAGTGAATGTGTTGTATTAGACTGTAAAAATGCAGCATAAAAATCTAAGTTCACTGCCTACTGCCTTGAAAGTGGTCATAGTGTACCAGTTTCATCCTCACACGTGAGGATGTTCCACTCATGCGAAAAGGGTAGGTGTATAGACCTTTTGGAGTTTGAAATCATTGTCTTGAAAGCATTGTCTTGTAGGACACTACTTAATAAGCAGATGGACATGAAAAACTCCCAAATTTGGGAACTGTTTAAAAATCATAGGAACTCGGCTACTGTGGGCCAATCCAAAGAGGCTGATCTGACAATAACAACCTAGTTATGATTACAATCCTTCTAGATAGCATACAAGTACAAAGTTTCTGGAGACAAATGTAATGTATTTTCCACATTGTTGCATGATGTAGTTAAAAGTTTATTAATTTTAATACCAAACTGCGTAAATTGTAATGTATTTTATGTGAAACCTATGAGAGGACATTTTGAAGCAGAAAGACTTCTTGTCCTTATGATATACTATTCCTGGTATGATAACTTACACCACCACTCTTGTCTGTTCCAAGTTCCTTCAACTGTACTTAGAATGTAAAACAGTTTTAATTTAAAAATTACTAGCTTAGGTATTTTGAACAAGATTGTCATATTTTTGAGCTATGTTCAATTGTAAAGTGTGCAGCAATAACCAATGTCACTGGTTAGTTAACACAATTACCACCATGTATAATTCTACAACATTAATCACTGTTTTAGTTACAACCACCTTATCTGTTTATGTAGATAAGTTTTCAAAAGGTATAAGTTAGTAAATAAAGTGATAAAACATATGAATTGTAAAAAAAGTTAATACATGTTGTCAATACATGTAAAGAGGGTGCTGAGGATTGATATGACGTACACTGAAGCAGCCTGTTTTTTAACTGTAAACAGTAGCAACAGTGTGAACTCAACCTTTGACATGAATAGTGCATTTGGGACTGTGTGCATATATAAGTTGTTTTAATGTTTTAACTTACATTTAGTGGTATTATTTTATAAAAGACTCTCATTTAAAGTGTATACAACCGTACATTTAATAAGGCATTCATGTTACCTTATTGTAACTGGTTCTTTACATGTCGTTTACCACTTGAGATGGCCACGCAGTGACCAAAATCTTGATATGCAATAAACATTATTTGCAATTGATTAATGTACCCTTTATTACTTGAGATAAATACAGTGGCTAGGCACAACTGCTTTCTCATGGAATCAGACATGAGAAAAAGAATATATTGCACATCTTGTTCCAAAATACATGTGTTTCAAGAAAAATTGACAATGTTTGAAGGGTGGAAGTGGGAAATGTTCTGAGTGCCAAAACTCGCTTTTTTATGCAGATCCAAAAGGAACATATCTTTTGTTTTTCATAACTTATTTGTAATCCAAAAAACTGAAAAGGTATTCTGATAACACAGAATTATGTTGCACACCTCAACACTGTTTAATATTGACTTCTGTTTCTTATAAAACTGTATACTTGGGGGTTAAACTGTGCTATTAAAGAAATGGCCACATTGCCAACAGGTCTTCCTGTTCTGCAACTGATAAACATGACTAGTCTTTCAGGTGAAGTGCATCAAGGCATACATCTGACATGGTCTTTCCTCTTTTGAATACACTTATGTTTTTTTCCATTCTTCTGTCTCGGAGTAAGAGTTTGTTATAGCTGTTTGAGAGGAACGAGTTTGAAGCACTTTGATCATATTGCATGTAGAGATCTTACACGCGGCTGCATCCCGAATAATGTTTCAGCACCATCTTTAAAATCAAAGTAGTCAGTTGTTTGCATTGTAATGATACGGAATGAGTTCTTAGCTGTAGCTTATGGAACTTGTGATGAATTGTAAATTTTATTTTATTGATACTTTTGTCTACAAAGCAGCTTATGCACAAGACATTGGGCAAGTCTGTTTATAGTACAGGGTGTACATAAAGTCTGGGAACACTTTCAATTATTTATTACTCAAGAACCAAACATTGTACAGATATCATACATATGTCATTTTGAAGAGAAACCCTGAAAGTTTTTTTCATGTATACCACCACAGCTTAGTTTGGTAATATGAAGATAGTCAGTGCTAGTCGCAAACATGGCGAGTTCAGATGTGAGAGCACTTCGCCGAGAGCACTGTCACTATATATTCTTATTTGGACATGTTGCAGCAATGGCTGTTGCCTCAAATGCAATCAGACTCTCTGTTCATCTTTCAGCAGGATGGGGCTCCATCCCATTTTCATCGTGAAGTTCGTGGGTACCTATACACAGAGCTGCCGCATCGATGGATTGGCCGTGCTACAGAAGGGGACAGCTGTTTCATGAAATGGCCTCCCCGATCACCAGATCTCACTCCGTGCAACTTTTTTCTGTGGGGAAACATTAAAGATCTGGTGTATGTACTGCCTCTGCCACGTGACATAGCAGAGGTCCAGGAGAAAATATGGGAAGCGACTGCCACATTCGACGATGCCATGGCGGGACTTGTATGACAAGAATTCGATTACTGTATTGACATCTGCTGGGTCACTCATGGTTTGCATACCAAATGTTTGTATAAAAAAAAAGAGAGAAAAAAAAAAAACACTTTAAGAGTTTCTCTTCAAAATGCAATATATATTATATCTGTACAATGTATAGTTCTTGTGCAATAAATAATTGAAAATGTTCCCGGACTTTATGTACACCTGTACACAGGTGACAGTGATTTCTGTAAGTGCTTATTACCGTAATACACAATACACATTAAATATTTATATAGTACACTTCATAAATTGAAATATTCTTTAATGGAGTGAAAGCAGTTGTGTTTTGTCTTGCAAAGTGATCATGAATAACACAGTTGATGTTTTTTTAAAAAAATCTGCAGAATTTAAAGGTTTCCATAATGTTTTTAGGTTCACATTTGTTCTAGGTTAATATTTGTGTGTGGATGCACACTGCTTGCCTATGATTGGTCAGAAAGGAACTGATCCATGTGTTGGACTAAGCTTTAATACCACATTCATCAGGCTTTGACAACAGATACTTGTGATACAGTATGTCAAAAACTTTTGACAAGTCAACAAATAGTCCTCTTGAATCCTGTTTTTTCTCGATCAGGGTTAATATGCAGTTGATGCATTCGTATATGGCAGTTGTTGTTGATCACTTATTTCAGAGTCCCAGTTATTCATTACACAGGATATTATTTTTATTTACAGATTTCGTAACGTTGTCATACATAAGTTTGTCTCCTATTCTTGAAATTGTGATGTGTCTGTAGTTATTTACAATATCTCTCGCCTTTTTTTCTATACTGAAATAACCTTAGATGTTTTCAGTATGTGAGGGAAAGTGCCTGCTTGAAGTGAGCTGTCACGTAAATGTGGGAGTATTTCACGTAGATTTGGTGCTCTTTCTTTGAGATCGTAGCTTGAATACCATGAATGCCAGTAGAGGTAGAACTTTTTTAGTCTTTTTATTGCTTTTGCTACTTTCACCTTGAGAGACTTGGATTATGTACATTGATCCTCTACATACACTTATTTTCTGAGTATTTTGGAATGTTTTCACAGTGTACATGTGATTCAGGTGAGGGATTTTTAAGGTTACACATGTTACACAAGTAGTCTCTTTTTGTAACGTGAAACCCTTATTCCCCTTGTGATCAAACTGTGTGTTCTAGAATTTTCCCTTATGGTTACAGTTTTCTGTGGAGATACAATTTGAAATAAACGTGTTTATGTATCAATGAAGGTGCTGACTTTTTCATTTATGTCATTATTTTAGTTAGCTTGTGTCCATTTTTCTTTGTTTCATAAGCTGTTGAAGTAGCTTATATTATCCTGACTATAACTTCTACATGTGAGTCTTAAAGGTGTGTTGTTGAAAGTACTTTTATTTTCAAGCTTGGTATTTGAGCAAGACGGTCACTAAAGCTTGCACTGAAAATTTTTAGTGAAGTGTAAACTTTTCTTGACTAAGAACGTATCTAGAGCAGTTTTAAGTGTGTATTACTTGGGTAGCAACCTCTACTTTAGAGTTCTTGTCTTAGTATATTTCATCCAGTGGTGTTCCATTGCCATTATCCCTTCTCTGTAGTGTTCCTCCCAAAGTGCTGCTACAGCCACAATGTCTTCTTGATCGGACAAAAAGTGCTGTTTAGTGAGGAATTTCTTCAGTTTTGAGAATAGATGGAAGCCTCAGGGAGCCAAATCTAGGGAATAGGGAGGATGTTCCAGCACTTCATAGTGTGAATCCTTCAATTTCTCCATTGCCAAGACACTTTTGTGGGTAGGTACTTTGTCCTGATGGAAAATGGCGTTTTTCTTCTTCAAACTTGGTCTCTTTTCACAGATTCTTGTGTCCAATTTTATTAGAAGTTAAGAGTAGTAGTCTCCAGTTATGGTTTTACATTTTTCAAGGTCGCAAATCGACAGAATTCCTTTCACATCCCAGGACATCGATGCCACGCTCTTTCTCACCGGTGGTACCATCCTTGCTTTCTTTGGAGTTGAAGAACCAGCTTCTGTCCACTGCATAGACTGTTGTTTGGATTCAGGTGTGTAGCAGTGAATGCATGTTTTATCTACTATCATGTATTGCTGCAAAAAGTCACTTATGTTTCTCTTAAAACACACCAAGCAGTTTCCTGAAAGTGTCATGTGAATGTGTTTGTGTTCTGCAGTGAGCACATGTGGCACCAATCTTACACAAAGCTTTCTCATATTCAAGTCCTGGTGCAAGATGAGATCAACACATGCCTTTGATAATCCCTAGAGCATAAGCAATTTCGTCCATCTTTAAACACTGACCTTCCAAAATGATATATTGCATTTTTCCGACAATTTCTGGTGTTCTTCCACTTTTGTATGTCCTTTGCATGGAAAATCTTGGATACTTTCACGGCCATGTTTAAACTCGGCTGCCCATTTCTTGACAATGTATAACACTAACGTATTTCACTCTATAACATAACCCTTAGTCCTGTCACTGCAGTGAAACATGCTAACGTTACCCTCTGAGGGTATTTAAAAGTTTGACCGCACGTTTGTCTAATGGACAAGGGTATCAGACTATAAATTTGAAATTTGTGAAATAACAGAAAAACCGAAAGGGCTTTAATCTTGGGAGTTAATGAAAGTGGTAAAATTGTAAATGAAAGAGAAAATGAACAGCCCAATTAGGTACATTAATTTCAAAATGTATATTGGAGAAAATTGAATATTGGTTATTGAAGTTACTTTTGTTGAAATTTCCCTTTGAATAGCAAACAGGATACTAATTGACACAGTGCACCACACACACACACACACACACACACACACACACACACACACACACACACACACACACACACACACACACAAACAAGTAAATTATGGGGAGTAAATTTGCACCAAGCTCATACTAAGGACAGCCACATTCCAGAGCATTACTTAATCAAATACTGAAATGTAACTGCATGAAGTGCAAAACTAAATTTGGACATGAGGGGCTTCTTTCTTAACTGACATGAAAAACACGAATAAAGATGAATAATATCATAAATACACTGTTTAAGCTCCTCTAAATATGAGTTTTCCTTAGCAACAGTAATAGTTCAATTTTTTCCTAATAGGTGAAGAATATGATGGTGACCCATAAACTAGTATAGTTTCACTAGGCAACACTCTTTGATTATTACAGAAGTAAAGACTAATTCAAAAATCTTATCATTCACTTCACATGGAGTAATTCATAAATTACTTTGCAAGACAATAAAATACAACACTGGGCTTAATTAACTTCAAAAAAGGAACCATTCATGATAGAAACCAAAACCACACAATTTTTGAAAATGAGCATAATTTCACTTCTAAAATTACTATTGTAAATCTGATCATTAAAGATTTGTATGTATTTGCCTTTTAATCACCTGTGAAGTAGGTATTCTAGACAATAATATTTACACAATCTTGCACTGTAATCCTACAAAACTATATTTTTTAATACACTAAGGATTTTTTAGCAAAAGCCTATCCAACTTCACTTTTGTGGTTTTAGCTTTAGATTTTTTACTACTTCTTTTACTTTAGACAAAAATCACTTTTAAACACATGAATGCAAGAATAGTTTATTTAAATCATGATACTCTGTCTTAGTAGCACTTAGGTGAGGACCCTGCGGAGATTCGTGATCAGGATTGAAAATATGTTTCAGGACACAGATTTAGGTTTTATATGGTTATCACTGAAACAACACAAATTAACTGATCCATGCCCATATACATTACTTAACTGAATTATGAAGTTTGTGAAGTAGGTGGTGAAGATTGGTGGCAGGTGACATGGCAGCTAACTGTACCCATGACTCTAGATATAAAAATGCTCTATAAAATCTCTTCTTAGCGTCAGGTTTTCAACATATTAGAGCCATTCCATTATGCCGTGAATACCAAATAATAGCCAGATCCACATCTGAGGCAAATCCTTTATAATGCAGCTTCCAATTGCCTCTCTTAGCACCATCGAAGTGTACCGTGCTAAGGCTAGCCACATACTGCGTGCCATTCACACAAAGGAACCGCTCAGTTTGACTGCCAAACCCACCTTTTACATCACGCCATGCCACTTCCATTGCAGAGGGACTTCCCTACAGCGTTTAAATGTTACAAATACAAGTGTTGTAAGCATGAACCAGCTTTTAACAAACATTTTCTTTATATAAACATATTCATATTATAATAATGTACCATTTCAACATATTCTTTTACTTTTTTCGTATATACATTACAAAACTAATTTTCATGCCATAGATCAAGGAGTTTAAACAACACAGAATACATACTTCATAAATTGCAGATAGACAGTTACATAATATAAACCAACTTCTAACCGATATAAGTGTTAAAAGTGAACATTGAAAGTAGAGAGACACACCATAGACATTTGCAAGCTGCAAATGAATTTTGGTAGAACCTTGTTTGAGGATGAATTAAATCACTGCAGGATACTAGATCTTCTTTCCGTTTTCAGCACCAAATGCACCAAAACTGGTTCAAATGAATACCTACAATAAACTGCCGCCTGGAATGATTTGCAATATTATGTGGCAGCTGCTGACACACGTACCAACGTAAGGGGGCAGGGGAGACTCGTACAAATAGTGCTGTGATCACTGCACAAGGCTGAGAACTTTTCAGACAGCTCTCGTATTTAAGAAAAGTTCAAAATTTCCGTATTGTGATTGGTAATTTGTAGCAGTAACCAAACTTTTTGTGGCTGTGATTTGGTAGGCCATTTCAAAATTTTTTCCAATTAAGTCAGGTAAGGTAGTTACACTCCACACTTTCCCTTATGCAAACTGCTACCCCACCTTGCTTACTTTTATTTCTGCAATAGTAGGAACACACTATGAATTTGTTTAGTTTTGTGTGTTGAGTCAATTCAAGGTTAAGCCAGTGCTCATAAATGCGGAATATTGAGATATCCTATAATTCACCTGTTAATAATAGATTAATTTTGTCAGTATTATTATGTGGGGACTGTACATTATTGTGATAAACTTTTAGATCAGTTTTATCCATGATTAGGTAGTGGGGTGTCATATTTTAGTTTAAATTTGGATCACCAGTAGTGCTGCATTTTCTTTCGTCTTTTTTGTTCATTTTACTTCCCATACTGTTGCCAGTGGGATGTACATGAAGCTAATAGACAGTTTTATTCCTGAAAAGCTTTCTTTAATTATTCCATTGACATGATGGTACATGAACCTTTACCCTTCATAGTTAAAGTGCATTCCATGTTTCATATGTAGGTTGTAGTGCAGCTTACTTATATACTATACATAACACTTAGTGTACTCTGAACACAGTTTCTTTATTTTAATGTTTGTTTACCATAGTTCTTTGTTCACACGTGAACTATAAATTACATTGTGCATATGAGGCACTGGAGCAACTACTGTATTTTAGGTTTATCCATTTCTAGAAAATTATGTGGAGTTATTGTGCAAATCTGTGCTTCATTTTTGCTACATCATTGCAGCCTGTTATACAAGTGGTAGTCATTTTCCAGTGTTATTTTTGTCCGAAAGTGAGTATGTACTACATGTTTAGTTCCTGCTCCAGATTTTACTGCACTAGTCACTGATGTCTCATTTTGTTTCTTTGAACATGCTGGGTAGATTTGTCATTTCTGTCTGTTGATGAAAGAACATTACTCGTATTTCTTGACAATCCATGTTTGTTGTTGCACTGCTAGGCACAAAGAATATGCACCTATATTTCGTCCATGATTAACACTTGGAACAACTGAAGGGGCATGTAACAATTGAAGAACACAATAGCACTGAAAACAATTTTTTGAAAAAATGGCATGTAAAACATTTCCAGTTCCACTCTTTATTTGTATGACTAAGCTTGAAACTTGTTTTATCCAACTGGCATTAAATGTAAGTTACAGAAATTAAAATATGTGTTACCAATTTGTATTTCTTAACCAAACTTATTTTTTTCTTTTGTAGTTTGGAGCTCCCTCACAGTTTCCATCATATCCAGGATATACAGGTAAGAGTAATATAACATCATGTTCTGTGATTACTATTCCTGTCAGACTTATTTTTACAGATTCAATTGGTAAAAATGAAAAACAAAAATTTTTAAAAAATTAAGAAAAATCTCAGATTTGTAATGTAATATTTGTTAACACAAAGAAATCATTAAAAATTCAGATCAAGTTACCAAGAAATCAAATAACAGCCTATGTATGAACATAAGCTGGAACTATATGCCAGATGAAGACTCAAACCTGGAAATGTGACTTTTATGAGCAGTGCTTTTTGATACGAATCATCCAAGCATATCTCATTGACTGACTCAAAGCTTCAACTTGGAATGGACCTCTCCCTTTTCCCTAAAAATTCTACACAAGACCCACCATGATGCTGTGGGCTTGCACTAATGTGAGGGTAGCTATAGCAGATGGTTTTACTTTTCCCTTCAGAGTTGCAGTTGAAGTGAAATGCTTGAACTGTTAAAGTGTATATTCTATCAATTATGTTATGTATAACAGTACAGTATATAACTGTATCAAAGCAGAATTCATTTGAGAAAATTTAAAATCACAAGGAGATATAATGTCTGCCCAGTACTTTTCTTCTGGAGGCAAAATTCCAGTTCTGCTGAAACATATTTAACAATGAAAAATATATTCCTAGCTTTTTGGAAATATTGCTTCCTTCCTCATAGAGGAAAGAGAGACAAGTTTGGGAAGGAGGTGCAGGTCCCTCAGGCCCCAATTTGGACAGGATCCACCTGTTGTGAGAATGAGAGCAGATACAGATGATGTGCTGGATGTCAAGGAAAGTAGAAGGTCAAACTTCGTAGATGGCTTCAGTCCAGAGATGGTAGGACAGACTGAGAAGATGGACTGAGCAGAAGAGAAATGAGAAGTGGAATAAGAGGAAAGTGGAAGAAATGGGTATGGGGGAAGAGGGATGTTTAGTTAATAAGGAAATATTACAAATTTATGCAGACTTACTTTATCCTGTCTCTGCAGCCTGACTAGGTTGATGTGAAGTGTCCGGTGTAGAGTGTAAGAAGGGAAGGGAAAGTGATTGCTGTGGAAGGGAGAAGCAAGAGGAGGCAAAGATATGAATGTGTAATTCAAATAGGTAGGGAAGCTACATTCCATGAAGTAGGTGGTGAGGCTGAGGTGGAAAAAGGAGGGTGTGTGGAGAATGGTTGAACAGAGGAGAGGGAGAGTGTGGAGCAAACAGTGTGTGTGAAGATTCACAAATAAGTGGATTTGATTAGAGTATAGTGCTTGGGGGGGGGGGGGGGGCATTGGATTTCATCTGAGATGGAGATGAGTGTGGGGCTGAGGCTAAAGGAGATTGAGGCCAAGGAAGTTGAGGTATGAAAAGATGTGCTCTCATGTGCTCTTGTTCAGAGAGCATTGTACTTATTTATTTATTTTTTTGGGAGGGGGGGAGGGGAGAATTCGTGGCACATTCTGTGAAGCTGCATTGAAGTGTAGCATTTTGACTCATGACCATTGGCCAGGGTTATGTAGGAAAAGGAAAAGGGCATTATTTAGGTGGCCATCTGGTGGGTGGGGATGCTCATGTTAGGGTGTAAAGAAGTTACTGTAGAGAGGAGAATTAGTAGCAGTATGTGGTTGGATAGACTAGAATGTGCTGGGTGGGTGCATAGCACAAGGACTTCTTTACAATCTGTATTGCCTAGATCTCCTAACACACACACACACACACACACACACACACACACACCATCTTTATACTATGTCCATTGATCCTGCACACACTTTAATCTTAATCTCTGATATCCTCTGTCCACGTGCCTTGCTGCCGCACCCACACCCACACCCCCAACCCCCACCCCCACGCCCACCCCCTAATATACAGTATTTCATTCACTTCACTTCACCCCAATCCATCTATATTTTAAAGTTCATCCACAGTATCTCTCCACTGTTTGTATCTCCCTCTTCTCTCCTACTCCAACTGAAACCTCTTCATTCATTGAGTACCCCATGCAACATCATGGGGCCAAATACTGGTGCCACATTCATAATTCCTTCCCCTGTTGCCTCTGTTGTCCCTGGCTGCAGTTTTTCCTTCTCTACTTCTGTTGATGGTTCAAAGCCGCATCTGGCCACCCTGATTTAGCTTTTCTGTGATTTCCCTAAATCGCTTCAGGCAAATGCCAGGATGATCCCTTTGAAAGGGTGCGGCCGACTTCCTTCCCCAATCCAATGGGACCGATGACCTCGCTGTTTGATCCCCTCCCCGAAATCGACCAACCAGTCTCTTCTACTCTCCTACACAGTCCTCATCATCGCATCTGACAGTCCTGCCGTGTGTGTGTGTGTGTGTGTGTGTGTGTGTGTGTGTGTGTGTGTGTGTGTGTGTGTGTGGAGGGGGGGGGGAGGCAGGTGTGTATGCTTGTTTTTGTTACTCTATTAGTTTTGGAGAGGGATAAAAGAAAGAACTGTGATGATTCAATGCATTTCAAAATTGCTCAGTAATTAGGCAATTAAGTAAAATAATAATCATAGCCATAAGCGAGCTGGAGAGCTACAAATATTATCCATGTATATAGTGTATACATGGATAATATTTGCTGAAATTCATTGGTGGCAGTAAGTGTAGGCTATTTTTTCACTCAGTGCAGAAAAAAAAAAAAAAAAAAAAAAAAAAACTTGAGTTACTGAGGTAGACACAAACCGAAGGGCAGCAAGAGAAATCCACAATAGAAGCAACTTGATACATCCATTTTTGTTTTTTGTTTCAGTATTTATTTACCTCTTATTGTTTTCTAATTAATGATGCTTTATATATACCATTAAAAATTATGTAGCAAAATTTCAGTGTTATAAATGCATTGTACGACTTGCTTTAGGCACACACGAGGACAGGTTTTTGCAATGCAATAAGTAAATAGATCAGGATCTAGTATATATTCTGCCAATAGTGAAAGAATTTCGTCTTGGTTTCTGTTTTGATCAGCATTAAATGAGGGTGGCAATTTACACTTTTTAGGTATGTTGTCTGCATGCTGGGTTGATAAATACAACACCCTTGCCACTGTAGATGGCTTAAGTCGTAACATTTAAGTAAATCCTATCTTTATACTATTTCTGAAAGGAAATGTACAAGGTTGTATTATTTTAGATACTTGAGCCATTTTTTTTACTCTCTCTCTTATTTACTTGTCTGTTAAGGTAACTTCTATTCTGTGTGTTTGACTACAGTGCCCTCACATTTTACCTTTGGCTAATATTTTTTTTACTATTTTACTTTTTGTTATACTTTATCATGACTTTATACTTTGTTGTAACTAACAACAGCATTGTGCAATCTGCTAAATCTTTGACAGGAACTACAGCTATCTTCGAACTGATTTCTTGTTACATGTTGCAATAAAAAAGTAATCACTTACTAAAATTAACTTATTTTCTTGAATAATTCAAGGTGATTCAGCTAAGCTGTTCACTTCAAACATTTCTGGAAACGTTTTATACATTGTAATCCTATTTTCATCCAGATTAATTGCGAGAATGTCCTCAGTAAACACTGTATAACCTCTTTCCATAGCTGTATTTATTACATAGCTATCATAATTATCTTTGTGTTTCAAATTAAACTATAGTATTTTGTGCTGCTAGTATTATAGTTTTAAAAGAGACAATTTCATCGATGTTTTTCTCTTAAAGATCCAATTACTAGTTTTGCAGTTATTACAAAATTTGGAATGTAGGATTTATCTGTTTCAAAGATGGATCCAATTGCTGTCTTATGCAGAAGTTTATTTCATACCAAGATAAGAAAATAAGACACATCAGATAAGGTGGAAACAGTGTTGCACCACTACACTAACAGAATAAAAGATGCACAAAGGAAATATAGCTTTCAGTCAGTCACTGTGGTTAATGTGTGTTGAGTGGTGGGTAGCTTAAAAAAAAGTATTTTTCACAAACTATGAGAAACTAGGTATGCTACTTGTTTTGAAAAATGCAGAAGGAACACAAAGATAGATGCATGCGTAAAGATATCCTGGCATACGGTGTCCAACAAAAAGGACAATTCAACGATGTGCAAACAATCATTATTGGCAGAGAAGTGGAATATTTTGCAGAGGGTAAGGAATAAGCCTGCAATGGGCAGAGTGAATGGAATAGATGATCTTGCTGCTGTTTCTTATAGTCAACACGTTAGCTCCAGAGACACTGTGAGTGCCTTAGGTATGTCAGCCCAGCATTGTTCGCATTTTGCACACAGACAGCTTCCATCTACACTCCTGGAAATGGAAAAAAGAACACATTGACACCGGTGTGTCAGACCCACCATACTTGCTCCGGACACTGCGAGAGGGCTGTACAAGCAATGATCACACGCACGGCACAGCGGACACACCAGGAACCGCGGTGTTGGCCGTCGAATGGCGCTAGCTGCGCAGCATTTGTGCACCGCCGCCGTCAGTGTCAGCCAGTTTGCCGTGGCATACGAAGCTCCATCACAGTCTTTAACACTGGTAGCATGCCGCGACAGCGTGGACGTGAACCGTATGTGCAGTTGACGGACTTTGAGCGAGGGCGTATAGTGGGCATGCGGGAGGTCGGGTGGACGTACCGCTGAATTGCTCAACACGTGGGGTGTGAGGTCTCCACAGTACATCGATGTTGTCGCCAGTGGTCGGCGGAAGGTGCACGTGCCCGTCGACCTGGGACCGGACCGCAGCGACGCACGGATGCACGCCAAGACCGTAGGATCCTACGTAGTGCCGTAGGGGACCGCACCGCCACTTCCCAGCAAATTAGGGACACTGTTGCTCCTGGGTTATCGGCGAGGACCATTCGCAACCGTCTCCGTGAAGCTGGGCTACGGTCCCGCACACCGTTAGGCCATCTTCCGCTCATGCCCCAACATCGTGCAGCCCGCCTCCAGTGGTGTCGCGACAGGCGTGAATGGAGGGACGAATGGAGACGTGTCGTCTTCAGCGATGAGAGTCGCTTCTGCCTTGGTGCCAATGATGGTCGTATGCGTGTTTGGCGCCGTGCAGGTGAGTGCCACAATCAGGACTGCATACGACCGAGGCACACAGGGCCAACACCCGGCATCATGGTGTGGGGAGCGATCTCCTACACTGGCCGTACACCACTGGTGATCGTCGAGGGAACACTGAATAGTGCACGGTACATCCAAACCGTCATCGAACCCATCGTTCTACCATTCCTAGACCGGCAAGGGAACTTGCTGTTCCAACAGGACAATTCACGTCCGCATGTATCCCGTGCCACCCAACGTGCTCTAGAAGGTGTAAGTCAACTACCCTGGCCAGCAAGATCTCCGGATCTGTCCCCCATTGAGCATGTTTGGGACTGGATGAAGCGTCGTCTCACGCGGTCTGCACGTCCAGCACGAACGCTGGTCCAACTGAGGCGCCAGGTGGAAATGGCATGGCAAGCCGTTCCACAGGACTACATCCAGCATCTCTACGATCGTCTCCATGGAAGAATAGCAGCCTGCATTGCTGCGAAAGGTGGATATACACTGTACTAGTGCCGACATTGTGCATGCTCTGTTGCCTGTGTCTATGTGCCTGTGGTTCTGTCAGTGTGATCATGTGATGTATCTGACGTCAGGAATGTGTCAATAAAGTTTCCCCTTCCTGGGACAATGAATTCACGGTGTTCTTATTTCAATTTCCAGGAGTGTATATTGTGTCACTTCACCAGCAGATCAATCAACAGGACTGCAGAGGACACATGGATTTCTCTCACTTTGTTCTGATGCAACATCAGGATGATATGTTATATTTTCAAAGAATTCTCTTTACCAGTGAAGCTACCTTTACAAATCATGGCAGATGACTGTAAGAAATATGTAATATTGGGCTGCTGAGAATCTGTACTGGTTGAGACAGGTTGAACATCAGAGACAGTGGAATGGGAATGATTGGTGGGGGTGTTGTTACAGATTGTGTGATTGGGCTTCAGTTCATTGAAGAAATTATAACAAATAAATGGTATGCACAATTTCTTACCAAAGTAGTATCGACTCTCCTTGAGGAAGTACCACTCAAAATACATGGATGTAAATGGACCACAAAGGGTGCTCAGCTCACTATTTACATGTGGCCCAGTTTTTTCCTGGTGACTGGATAGTACATGAAGGCATTATTAGTTGACCTGCGTGTTTGCCACTTGAAGTTTTTTCTCAAAGGTGAAGTCTATGCACAAGTTAAGAGTACCCAAGAGGATTACATTGCAGCATGTGAGATGATATAGATGATATCAAAGGAATCTCTTAAATCTGTAGTTTCGTTAGTGTTGCTATTGCTGATGTAATTTTGCAGTGAGTGTATCTGGAAATGAAACTCATGATCTGAAGTTAGTATTTAACAATGTTTTACCTAAATTCCCTGTTTTACAAATTTCATTCGACTTTTTTACATATGCTTCTCTTTCAAGACTCCAGCAGAAGGAAGAGCAGAACTCATAGTATAATTACTAGGTGATTCATACTTTGCATCCTTTAATGCAATGTCATTGGCCTTCCAGCTGATGTCTGTCCAACTGAATATAGACTAATGTGGTTAGTTAGATTAAGTGAAGTCTGTGGCACAGGGCAATCAGCCTGGCTGTAGGTAAAATTCAACCTTTCTTTGCCACAACACTAGTTTCATGATGTGGCACTAGGAGGCATAGGGGGGGGGGGGATGTCCGAGGCTGGCATCCCAGCTGCCTTTTAACGCTGGGGAAGAAAGGTACCGGCATTTATTTGACAGGAGGCTGAGTGGACCTGGTGTCATCCTGGAGGGACTGGAATGAAGAAAAATCCTCGCCTCTGTCTGAAATTGAACCTGGGACACCCTGGGCTGGAGTCTAGTGCTCTACCCACTAGCCCACTGTGGCCACCAAATGTGATGAGTGTCCGTTTTAAATCAAAATTTTCTCCATTATTCCACTTTTTTAAGTAGACTCTCTTAATTGCGCAATACCTCCAATTTCCTCAATGTCGACGGGACATTAAACACTGATCTTCCTTCCTTCCTCAGCTATGTCAAGCTGGAGTGACCCACCAGCCTGATGTGACAGTTCCATACAGCAACATTAACTTAAGACAGCTATCAATTTAATGTTCAAAATGGAAAAACCTTAAATTCTGAATATTGTAATTTGTTCACTACTATGAACTTGATTTTGAAGAGAGAAATGCCACTGAATTCATTTCTCTTAAAACAACGATACTAGCAAGAATTACCATAGCTCCATTTGAAAAAAACTGAGTCCGATATCTCTGCAATTAATATAGAAATGAAAAGATATTGTATATCATTCAGTCACGAGGACCGTTTTACAATTCATTTGCGTGAAAACAGAATTAAACTGTCGTAAATGGTTCAGGAAATACAAGGTGAACAGCTCAGCTGACTTAGCCTGTACATGATTGTTACTCCACCTTGGGTTACTTATTTTCTGTTTTAAAATGTTAACAATATTTTGTATATTGGTTAAGTGACTTTATCAGTTAATGAATTATTTATTTATTTTGCTGTAAGCACTACTATGTTGCGTGTTTTGTTATACATAAAAGAAAATATTTGTGAACTATTGAGCTTTTTGGACAATTTTAGCGAAATTAGATCTTTAAAGGTTTGTGTGCATTTTCTAATGTCCGACAGATTCCTTTTTTTAAAAATTCGCCATTGCTCAGTACCTTTACCATAGATTTATCTGCATTTCTTTTGAATATTGTGAGGGATTTTGTATCTATACTTTATTCTGCTTATATATCTATACTTTATTCTGCTTATACTTTCTTGTAGTGTTGATCATCCAGATGCACCCAAGAATAGTTTGTTTCAAAGGAAGAGTGAGTTTTTTCTTAATCCTATAGTTTAACAGTAAGTCTTTGGGCCATGCTTCAAACTTAATAGTGTACCAGAATTCATGAAGAGACAAAGACCCTTCACTGCCCCTTATACAATTGAAAATTTTTAGGTGAATGTGTAATTTAAATTCTTCTTTTACCATCTTCTGCTAAAGTCAGCTTTTGATTTCTATCACTTCTTTAAACACACAGTCCCATAAAAAGAAGATTGTCTTAGTACCTTTGTTTTTTCCATACTCCCTGGCATGACCGGTTTTTATTAGTACTTTATGCTGGCCGTCTTAGTGGGTGACAGTTCTGAATGACATTTACACTCCATGGCATCCCCTCAGTTGTGCATACTGGATCACCAATAAATGCTTTTCCTCATTGCCAGTGGACGCAGTACATTCCAGGCTAGAAGAGCTCCACATCATCTTTCACAGGTGCTAATAAGGTCGAGGTCTTGGAAGAGAGAAAGAACACGCACTCGATGTCATGCCATCCTATGACTAAGTCTTTGTCATCACATTGCCTGCTTATCAGTCGTTTACTATTATTCTGAGAAGCTCCTGCTCATCATGCTATTGTATTGGCATCGAACAGACTCCAGTATGGCCGACATAGCAGTAAGCATCATAAACATCCGTGGCATAGAGAAACAACTGAAGGAGTTGAAAACAAGTAAGTCACCAGGTCTGGATGGAATCCCAATTTGAGTTTTCGAAGTGTACTCTACAGCATTGGCCCCTTACTTAGTTTGCATTTCTTGCGAATCTCTTGCCCAGCGTGAAGTCCCAAGTGACTCGAAAAGAGCGTGGATGACTCCTGTGTATAACAAGGGCAAAAGAACGAACCTGCAAAATTACAGACCAATATCTCTAACATCGGTTTGCTGCAGAATCCTTGAGCATACTCCCAGGTCAAATATAATAAATTTTCTTGAGACCAAGAAGCTTATGTCCACAAATCAGCATAGTTTTAGAAAGCATCACTTGTGCGAAAGCCAGCTTGCCCTTTTCTCATGATATACTGAAAACTATGGATGAAGGCAACAGGCAGATTCCATATTTGTAGATTTCCAGAAAGCGTTTGACGTGGTGCCCCATTGCAGGCTGTTAAAGAAGGTATGAGCATATAGAGTAGGTTCAGATATGTGAGTGTCTCGAAGATTTCGTAAGTTATAGAAAACAGTATGTTGTCCACGGTGAGAGTTCCTCAGAGACGGGGGTATCGTCAGGAGTGTCCCAGGGAAGTGTGGGTGTAACATTGCAAAGCAACATGAAATGGAAAGAACATGTGAGGATTGTGGTAAGCTAATAGTCAACTTCAGTTTATTGGGAGAGTTCTAGGAAAGAGTGGTTTATCTGTAAAAGAGACCACCTTTAGGACGCTGGTGCGACCTATTCTTGAGTACTGTTAAAGTGTTTCCGATCCATACCAGGTCAGGTTAGAGGAAGACATCGTAACAATTCAGAGGCAGGCTGTGAGATTTGTTACTGGTAGGTTCGAACAATGCACAAGTGTTACTGAGATGTCTCAAGAATTCGGATGGGAGTCCCTGGAGGGAAGGCAACATTACTTTCGAGGAACACTATTGAGAAAATATAGAAAACTGGCATTTGAAGCTGAGTACAGGATGATTCTGTTGCCTCAAACACACACTGCGCATGAGGACCACAAATATTAGGTATGAGAAATTAGGGCTCATACAGAGACACGTAGATGGTCATCTTTCCCTCATTCTGTTTGCGAGTAGAATTGGAAAGACAATGGCTAGTATGGTACGGGGTGCCATGTGCCGTGAGATGGATTGTGGAGTATCTATGTAGATAAAGATGAAGAAAGCGTACTATGTTTGTTGTTTATTATAACCATTTCTTTTTGGATGTTGTCTGTGAGTATTTAAGCTCTTCTTGCAAGCTCTCTTCATCAGAAGTGGCTGTTGCTCTCTGGACTAGAGTGCTTTAAACTCCTTCACACTGAAAGCTGTGATGACAACTGAGTGTATATAACAACAAATCGGCATGCTTAAGTTTTTGATACATACTGTGTCCCACTAGCTATCATTATTTCATCTCGCTAGAACATCCAGACAGTGAAGGATTGTAGAGCTCCTTGTTGTTCCACCCTCATGAGGAACTGTGTACTTCTGGGGTGGGTGGAGCAAATTTGAACGTTACAGCAAACTCGTTCAGACTCCATGTCAGTACTAGTCGTAGATAACATTAGCTGTGTGGACCATGTCTCCACCATACCCACAGAGGCAGTATAAAAAGTACACATGAAAATGCTATGTGATCACTGGAAACCTGTCACCAAAGAGAGAGAATTTGAGGGCAGAAAAAAGCCATGAGAAGAAACAGCTGTGAGAAGTCCAAAATGTATTGAGCCTACAATGTGACTAAGGCAACATTTCGCTGGTACAGCCCACAAATTGCAAGAAGGAAGTATACAAACCACTCAGCGATTCAGACTAGAGTAAATTAAATGGGATCCAACAAACTGCTTAAGGAGAGAAACTATTTAACCCCTCTAAAACTCATTCCAAGATTAAATTGTGAAGAAACTGCAGCCACATGTAGCAGCACCATTGCAGTATATGGCTTGCTAAAAATATAGAAAGAAGACTTACCACTAATCGGCCAGAGCATTATGACCACCTACCTAATACCTGGTATGACTACCCTTGGCACAGATAACAGTGGCAATGCATCATGGTGTGGAAACAATTAGGCATTGGCAGATTGCTGGAGGGAGTTGGCACCACGTCTGCCCCCCCCCCCCCCTCCCTCACACACACACACACACACACACACACACACACACACACACACACACACACACACACACACATGTTGACATGTTGCTTAATTCCCATAAATTCCAGGGAGGGGGCCAAGGAGGTCTGATGGCACATTCAGTGACATCCCAAATGTGTTTTACCGGGTTCAGATCTGGCAGTTTGGGGGGCCAGCACATCAGTTGGAAATCGCCTCTATGTTCCTCAAACCACTTTATCACACTCCTGGCCTTGTGACATGGTGCATTATCTTTTAGAAAAATGCTACTACAGTTTGGAAACATGGTCATCAGGAAGGTGTGTACAATACTCCTTTGTCATCATGTTGCCTTGCACGAGCTCCACTGGGCCTATGGATGTTCACTTTAAAGTTCCCCAGAGCATAATGTAGCCACCACCAGCTTGTCTCCATCCAGCAGTAAAGGTGTCAAGGAGATGTTTTCCTGAAAAACAATAAATTCGCACCCTCCCATCAGCATCATGAAATAGGTATCAGCATCACACTGATTTATACTTACACATCCAGTTGCTATCACAACTCACAATGTGGAGTAGTCAACACACAGTAGCCCTTAGAGCAACAGCCATCTGACGAAGAGATCTAGCCAGTAGAGCTGAAGTACTTAGACAACATTCAGAAGAAATGGTTAAAACAATGGTAGCCAATGCCAATGTGATAGCAGGATGAGCACTTCACAATAAATGTGAATTGTGGTGCCACAGGGGCAGCACAATGAGCCATCTCTAACTAAGTATTATATTTCTGGAAAGTTTCATTTGAGGTTAAACTGATTGCAGTTGGACAGATACGCTAGAAGGAAAGGTTTGAATCCTGCCTCAGGCATGGTTGTGTGTGATGTCCTTAGGTTAGTTAGGTTTAAGTAGTTCTAAGTTCTAGGGGACTGTTTACAGGGCAGCTGCTGGAAATCTAAATGAATTTCTAAGACAAACTGAATCACTTCTGTCCCACCTATGTAGGAAAACTAAATCAATCATTGTTATGGGTGACTTCAATGTGGACCTTTTAACAGAAAATAGAAACAAAACAGACATTTGAACATTTAATGTACTGTTACAATTTAGTACCAGTGGTGGACACTCCAACTAGAGTAACTGCCAGCTCTAGCACTTTAATAGGTAATGTATTTGTAGATAAGGATATTTGCAATAATTTAACCATGAAAAATATTATAAATGGTCTCTCTGATCATGAAGGGTAATTCCTCACTCCAAACCAAACGAATGTACAAAGAAAAGATAATTTCATTTGGAAAACATTTAGGATTATAAACAGACACACCACTGAAACCTTTAATCAGCAATTACAGCTAGTGGACAGGTCTCCTGTATATTGATGTTAATTCAAAATTTAATATATTTATCAATGAAGTTACAAGCCTTTTTGAAGAAGTATTTCCTAAAAAATCAGTGAGAGAAAAACCTGTTCAAATCTGGAAACAAGCCTTGGATAACTAAAGGCATCAAAATCTCTTGTAAAACAAGGAGAGAACTATATGCTGCAGCCAGGAGTTCAAATGATAACAGTAGGACTACACACTATAAAATCTGAATAAGACCATTCAGGCAGCAAAGAACATGTGCTTGAAGGCAGAAATTGACAACTCGAGCAATAAAGTAAAAACTATCTGGAAATTTGTAAAGAAGGAAATGGGAAAAATGCAGTTTGTAGTGAAAATATCCAAATAAGAAGTGAGGGTAATCTTGTTAGTGATCCAAAAACAGTTGCAGACACATTCAACAACAATTTTTTAACAGTAACAGAAAGAATAGGTTTTCAAGGGTCCATGAAGCAAGCCATCAATCTTTTGAAAGCTAGAGTACCTGGTTCAGTACAACACATGAACATAAAAACAGTCACTGTTCAAGAAATTGAAATAGTTATTAAATTTCTGAAAAGTAAACACTCTGCTGGAATTGACAAAAATACTGCTCCAGCCATGTAAGTAAAGTCCTTTGCCACATTTTTGATGCGTCACTTAAACAAGGAATAGTTCCTGAGAGGCTTAAGTATGCAGTTGTAAACCCGCTGTATAAGAAGGGGGATAAGACAGATACTGCTAACTATGGGCCAATATCACTGCTGACAAGCTTTTTGAAGGTTGTAGAGAAACTAATGCATGCCAGGACAGTTAAGCATCTCAGTGAACACAATATCTTCAGCAAAAGTCAGTTTGGATTTCAGATAGGTTTGTCAACAGAAGATGCAATATTTGCATTTACTGGCAAACTCTTGGAATCTACCAACAAAAAACTGAAAGTGATTGGCATATTTCGTGATATAACAAAAGCATTTGACTGTGTAAATCACCAAATTCTTTTATAAAAAGCTGCACATCTTGGTATAAATGGTGCAGCAGGGAAATGGCTTGACTCATATCTGTCAAACATGAAACAAAAAGTTGTAGTAGATAGTCAAGATGGTGTCCCATTACCTTCAGAATGGGGTACCATCACATGTGGAGTGCCGCAGGGCTCAGTTCTGGGCCCCCTACTTTTTGTTATATTTATAAATGATCTCCCTCTCTGTATGGAATATTGTAGCTTCTCCATTTTCACTGATGACACTACAATACTTATTGATAATTCAGTAGATAAACTTGAGGTAACAGCAAATAAGATTTTAAATGAAACGGTGAACTGGTTTGACAATAATGGTCTTTCTGTAAATTACTGTAAAACAAACTACATTCAGTTCCACACAACATCCAAAGATGAGGAAATAGTAGTAAAAATAGGTGAGCAGACAATAACCAGGGTAGATTCCTCAAAATACCTAGGCTTGCATATTGATAGCAAACTGAATTGGTCAAACCACATCCTGGATCTATGCAGAAGACTAAGTTCAGCAACATAGGCATTTGGAATTATATTTTGGGGAAATCAGCCACTGGCTAAAAAAGTACTGTGTGTACAAAAAAGAGCCATAAGGGCCATTGGTTATGAACTTTAGATTGAAACTGAAGAAACTGCAAAAAGGCAGGAATTTAAGGAGATGGGACCTGGATAAACTGAAAGAACCAGAGGTTGTACAGAGTTTCAGGGAGAGCATAAGGGAACAATTGACAGGAATGCGGGAAAGAAATGCAGTAGAAGAAGAATGGGTAGCTCTGAGGGATGAAGTAGAGAAGGCAGCAGAGGATCAAGTAGGTAAAAAGACGAGGGCTAATAGAAATCCTTGGGTAACAGAAGAAATATTGAATTTAATTGATGAAAGGAGAAAATATAAAAATGAAGTAAATGAAGCAGGCAAAAAGGAATACAAACGTCTCAAAAATGAGATCGACAGGAAGTGCAAAATGGCTAAGCAGGGATGGCTAGAGGACAAATGTAAGGATGTAGAGGCTTGTCTCACTAGGGGTAAGATAGATACTGCCTACAGGAAAATTACAGAGACCTTTGGAGAGAAGAGAACCACTTGTATGAATATCAAGAGCTCAGATGGCAACCCAGTTCTAAGCAAAGAAGGGAAAGCAGAAAGGTGGAAGGAGTATATAGAGGGTTTATACAAGGGCGATGTACTTGAGGACAATATTATGGAAATGGAAGAGGATGTAGATGAAGATGAAATGGGAGATAAGATACTGCGTGAAGAGTTTGACAGAGCACTGAAAGACCTGAGCCGAAACAAGGCCCCGGGAGTAGACAACATTCCATTAGAACTACTGGTGGCCTTGGGAGAGCCAGTCATGACAAAACTCTACCATCTGGTGAGCAAGATGTATGAGACAGGCGAAATACCCACAGACTTCAAGAAGAATATAATAATTCCAATCCCAGAGAAAGCAGGTGTTGACAGATGTGAAAATTACCGAACTATCAGTTTAATAAGTCACAGCTGGAAAATACTAACGCGAATTTTTTACAGACAAATGGAAAAACTGGTAGAAGCGGACCTCGGGGGAGATCAGTTTGGATTCCGTAGAAATGTTGGAACACGTGAGGCAATACTAACCTTACGACTTATCTTAGAAGAAAGATTAAGAAAAGGCAAACCTACGTTTCTAGCATTTGTAGACTTAGAGAAAGCTTTTGACAACGTTAGCTGGAATACTCTCTTTCAAATTCTGAAGGTGGCAGGGGTAAAATACAAGGAGCAAAAGGCTATTTACAATTTGTACAGAAACCAGATGGCAGTTATAAGAGTCGAGGGGCATGAAAGGGAAGCAGTGGTTGGGAAAGGAGTGAGACAGGGCTGTAGCCTCTCCCGGATGTTATTAAGTCTGTATATTGAGCAAGCAGTAAAGGAAACAAAAGAAAAATTCGGAGTAGGTATTAAAATTCATGGAGAAGAAGTAAAAACTTTGAGGTTCGCCGATGACATTGTAATTCTGTCAGAGACAGCAAAGGACTTGGAAGAGCAGTTGAACGGAATGGACAGTGTCTTGAAAGGAGGAGATAAGATGAACATCAACAAAAGCAAAACGAGGATAATGGAATGTAGTCAAATTAAATCGGGTGATGCTGAGGGTATTAGATTAGGAAATGAGACACTTAAAGTAGTAAAGGAGTTTTGCTATTTAGGGAGTAAAATAACTGATGATGGTCGAAGTAGAGAGGATATAAAATGTAGACTGGCAATGGCAAGGAAATCGTTTCTGAAGAAGAGAAATTTGTTAACATCGAGTATAGATTTAAGTGTCAGGAAGTCGTTTCTGAAAGTATTTGTATGGAGCGTAGCCATGTATTGAAGTGAAACATGGACGATAACCAGTTTGGACAAGAAGAGAATAGAAGCTTTCGAAATGTGGTGCTACAGAAGAATGCTGAAGATAAGGTGGGTAGATCACGTAACTAATGAGGAGATATTGAATAGGATTGGGGAGAAGAGAAGTTTGTGGCACAACTTGACTAGAAGAAGGGATCGGTTGGTAGGACATGTTTTGAGGCATCAAGGGATCACAAATTTAACATTGGAGGGCAGCGTGGAGGGTAAAAATCGTGGAGGGAGACCAAGAGATCAATACACTAAGCAGATTCAGAAGGATGTAGGTTGCAGTAGGTACTGGGAAATGAAGCAGCTTGCACAGGATAGAGTAGCATGGAGAGCTGCATCAAACCAGTCTCAGGACTGAAGACCACAACAACACAACAACAAGGGTCATGTGTGGAGTCCATCCTAGAGCCACATGCAGGAATCTTTTTAAGAAGCTTGAAATACTTACATCCACTGCGCAATATATATTCTCTTTGATGTGCTTCATAAGGAAAGAAAAATCCATCTTGAAGCTGAATAGTGCATAACACAGTCACAATACTAGAAGGAAACGTGATATCCACTATGAACAGCCAAATCTAAGTATGGTGCAGAAAAGAGTCTATTTCTGTGGCTGTAAGATTTTTAATGCCCTCCCTTCAAGAATTAAGTGTTTGGTAGATGATCATCTCTTGTTTAAAAAAACCTTAAGGCAGTTCCTATTGCAAGGATCATTTTATACAATAGAAGAGTTCCTGAACTACAGTGTTTAACATTTCTTGTATTGTAAATTGAAAATGTATGCCCAAATTTGTATTTGTAATACCGAATATTTTTATTGTAAACATATATTTTGCAATATTTATTTCTCTGTAACACTTATTAGTTCGTAATTTTTATCTATCTCTAAAATGTATTTTTTGTAGTGGGACCTAAGTTACTGTTTACTGTTTTTGTTTTGTTTTATGCATTACCATAAATTCTGGCCAAAAGCTTGTAAAATTGACACGTTCCATATCCTGTGATAGTGTCACAACATGGATCACCGGAACAAGAGATAAATAAATAAAATGAATAAAATGATGACCTCAGATGTTAAGTCCCATAGTGCTCATAGCCATTTGAACCTATTTTTTTCCCTCTTTCTTTCTAATAGGAAAGGACTATAACAGTATTTCAAATTCAAATTTTGCAAGTAATAGAATGCTGATCACCTGCCTGTAAATGCACAATGGTTAAGACACTGTGTTCACATTCAGGAGTGGGATTCAAACATCCTTTTCTTTTGTTTCCGTAGTTAACACCAAGTGAATGCCGGATGGGTTCCATCAGTGAGAGGAAGATGGGTGTTCATTGTTCTTTTACTGATGTCATTAGAAGTTTTCTGCCAATGATATGGTGGCAGATTTCCCCCCCCCCCCACATCTATCCTTATCTAGTGTTCTGTCTCTAATGACCTTAGTGTCAACAGGGTATCGAATAGATATCATTCCTTCTTTCTCTAAACATGTCAATATGGTTATTCTGTATTACTATCTTGTACACAATTGACTGTTGTGAACTTAGCTTGAAATGAAAGTTAGCGCAATGAAATTTTCACTCTCAAAAGGTATTTCATTAAGGCCCAGTGTAAAAAATAAAAAGAAACTAGACTAAGTATTAGTTTACAATTAGTGTTTCTGTAACAATACCCAGAAATTGATCTACAGTATCTAAAATACACTGCATATGATAAATTTACGATTTATGTACATACAGTTCACTTGAAGCTGACATTTTGCTTCACCATTTACTTAACTAACGCAGTCCTTGTTGGAAGAAAAAGAAATGACTAAAATTAATTTGTTTGCTTTAGGACTGAAATTTAAGTGTTATCTTCATTTTTATGCTCATTCTTTAACTGCTTGTCTGTTATCCCAATTTTTAGTAAAGTGACATGATGTCTTGTGTTCCCAGTTTGTCCATTTCTTGACCAGTGATCATCCATGCATATAATCCTTATCCTAAAAATTTAAGTAGTAATTGATTTGAATCTGTAGAGCTTGATTGCAATTTCATTTCTGATTTTCCTTGGTTTGCTTAGTCAAATGCTTATTTTTTATTTTGTCACAGATGGACAGTTGCAGCAAGAGGGACATGTTGGTATAGGAGCAAGTAGAGGCATGCAAAGACAGGACATCAGAACTCCATTTTATGCTGCTCTGCGAAAAACGAGGAACTACTATATAACTTTTCTTTCTGATAAAGCTGAGATAGAAAGAAAGGTATTTGCACTGACATGGGGAAAGCTTTTACAAATGAAGAAACTCCACAGCTTGAAAGACAGGAAAGAATCTCTCATGAGACTAGAGTATGAGTATTACACTGCATTGCAAAATACGCTTGAAGCAAAAAATGGTGAAACCAGAAGAATTTTGATGGCAATATCGAAAGTAACAGCAGAACGTAGAGCATTAGATCAAAAGGCTTTCATGGAAGCTGACATGATTGATGAGATCAAGAGACGCCTAGAGATCAACAGGCAGAACACTATTACGCTGAGAGCAAAAGCTATTGAAGTATTCACCAAATTTATTGACAGTTACAATTATAGTATGGAACATTACAGTGAAGCTGTAAGTACTGTGTTTTCTTTAGCTAGAAAGCTGTAATTAAGAAACTTATATTTATATACTTCACCATATGATAACTGAAAAAAAAAAAAAAAAAAAAAAAATCTTCCAATGTCACAAAAAATGTGCCACAGTTGCCCTCTCCTCCCCACTATAAAATGCCCCTCCTTATGCCTGCTCATTTTTGGACTAAAGGAAACTATTAGAATCAAAATTTTACTGTGGTGGACCCTAAACTAGGTGCTTTTTGAGATGTGGAAATAATGGTCTGAAATGAATATTTAGCTCTTTATTGGCATAAACCACTTACATCTTACAAGAATATCAACAACAACAACCACCTGTGCTCATATCAATTTTTTATTGCAGTGAATGCCAGTCTGAGTGCATGCGTTTTAGTGGTGCTTAATAATCCATTGACAGAACTGAACTCCAGGGTCCAAATTATTTGTCCCCAGTGTTTGCACATGTTTATGATAGGGGTTTAGTTCCTGCTCGCCAGTAGTTTTCTCACTGTGTTTTTTTGAATTGTGCATTTTGTTGGCATGTCATAGGTGCGTACCGATTTGGGTTTTCCTGCACAAGCCAACATCACCTCTTCCAATTCTGCCGTAAAAAAAATTACATCACAAAGTGAGGTACGCAGAAGGGGAGACGAAAATGAAAGGATACCTATCGGGTTGACAGGGTATGTGATGTTGTTTCCCTGATTTCAATGTTGAGTCAAATTTAGAGGAACTCAACAGTTTGAGCTCACTTATAAGTATGACTTGCATCCGTCTCTCGCTGCTATGCATGCGCTGGTTCAGTTGGGAAGGCAAGCTGGCCCAAAACTGTTGTAACTGGTCCTCAATGTTCTGGACCTGGGACTGAGATGATGTCTGAACTGGCCCCACAGATGTTCCATTTGGGACAGATCTGTGGATTTTTCTGGATTTGAGAGAACCTCAACATCATGCAGACAGTTCATAGAGATGTGCCATATGTGGACAAGCATTGTAGTGTCGAAAATTAGCACAGCTATGCTGTCGCACAAGAGGTAACCCACGAGGATGCAAAATGTCTGTGATGTACCATTTTGCCATCAGATTTCCATCAATCACTACCATCCATGACACCTGAAGTCACACCAAAGGCTGCCCCCACTATGACACTAGGGGTAACACTGCCGGCTCTTTCCAAAATATAGGAAGAATGGGACCTTCTCTGAAGCCACTACCATACTCGCCAATGATGGTATCTGGTGTGGTGCAGAACCAAGATTCATCACTTAATGCAACACAGTGCATTGCCATTCAACAGCAGTACATGCTTCCCTGCATTGTTAATGGCAACCTACACATGGGACAGTAATTTCTTCGTCTGTTAGCTGATAATCCCTGACCAATGATACAGGATGACACTAAAAGTTGCTAGGAGCCCATTACCCCTTTTTTTTATGGCAGACGCAAATGTGAAGGGGTTACAGTGTGCTTGGTGCACAGTGTGGTGATCCTGTCTTGTGATGGTCAGATGTAAGGAAGAGCGTTGCTCTGTGGCTTGGAATGACTTAATTTTGTGCAAGTTTTTATACTTAGTGATAAATTTTATTTGTCAAGTTGGCCAAATGGAGACCCCAATGTACGCCTTCTCAAACTCTGTCAGGTGTTGTTATAGCAGTCTTGCATATGTACACAGCATCTCCATGTCCTTCAGTGGTCACACGTTGTGTTCACATCCCTGATATCCCCTACCAGGCCTGGTAACAAGACTAAACATGAACAACACTAATGCACTCTGGTGGCCATTTTTGCTGTCACAGAGAATTGCAACCCTGATGCTCTTTGCCAGTTATGTGTCAAATACAGAAAAGATCTAGAGAGGAATCATTTACATACCTGCCAACGGTGTGTATGTGTATGAAGTTACATTGACAATCCACAATGTGTTCTGGGTGCTTTCATTTTTGAAACTATTTTTATTCTCCACTTCTATTTTAACCTAGCATAATTTTCCCTGTCTGTTTTTGGTCATTTATAGTCCACTGGTGGAATTTTCAAACACCATTCTTCTTCTTCTTCTTCTTCTTCTTCTTCTTCTTCTATCCATTCTCCTTTTTCCCCATTTGTTCCTTTAGTGTAGTTTTGTGTTTCATAGGTTGTAGCACTCTGTGGCTGAGAATGGCCTAACTTCGTGCAAGTTTTTATATATGGTGATAAATTTAAATTATTCCAATGCAGGTGAAGCCTGTTGAGCAGATTTTCTCTGTTCGTATTTTTGGATTTAAAGGCACTATATCCTGTTGCACCCTATATTAAATTGGTGTCTGCAAGTTCTTCTACATCTACATCCATACTCTGCAAGCCACCTGACGGTGTGTGGCGGAGGGTACCGTGAGTACCTCTATCGGTTCTCCCTTCTATTCCAGTCTTGTATTGTTCGTGGAAAGGAGGATTGTCGGTATGCCTCTGTGTGGGCTCTAATCTCTCTGATTTTATCCTCATGGTCTCTTCACGAGATATACATAGGAGGGAGCAATAGGAGCAATATACTGCTTGACTCCTCGATGAAGGTATGTTCTCGAAACTTCAACAAAAGCCCGTACCGAGTTACTGAGCGTGTCTCCTGCAGAGTCTTCCACTGGAGTTTATCTATCATCTCCGTAACGCTTTTACGATTACTACATGGTCCTGTAACGAAGCGCGCTGCTCTCCGTTGGATCTTCTCTATCTCTTCTATCAACCCTATCTGATACGGATCCCACACTGCTGAGCAGCATTCAAGCAGTGGGCGAACAAGCGTACTGTAACCTACTTCCTTTGTTTTTGGATTGCATTTCCTTAGGATTCTTCCAATGAATCTCAGTCTAGCATCTGCTTTACCAACGATTAACTTTATATGATCATTCCATTTTAAATCTTTCCTAATGCATACTCCCAGATAATTTATGGAATTAACTGCTTCCAGTTACTGACCTGCTATATTGTAGCTAAATGATAAGGGATCTTTCTTTCTATGTATTCGCAGCACATTACACTTGTCTACATTGAGATTCAATTGCCAATCCCTGCACCATGCGTCAATTTGCTGCAGATCCTCCTGCATTTCAGTACAATTTTCCATTGTTACAACCTCTACATATACCACAGCATCATCCCTAAAAAGCCTCAGTGAACTTCCGATGTCATCCACAAGGTCATTTATGTATATTGTGAATAGCAACGGTCCTACGACACTCCCCTGCGGCACACCTGAAATCACTCCTACTTCGGAAGACTTCTCTCCATTGAGAATGACATGCTGCGTTCTGTTGTCTATGAACTCTTCAATCTAATCACACAATTGGTCTGATAGTCCATATGCTCTTACTTTGTTCATTAAACGACTGTGGGGAACTGTTATCGAACGCCTTGTGGAAGTCAAGAAACACGGCATCTACCTGGGAACCCGTGTCTATGGCCCTCGGAGTCTCGTGAACGAATAGCGCGAGATGGATTTCACACGATCGTCTTTTTCGAAACCCATGCTGATTCCTACAGAGTAGATTTCTAGTCTCCAGAAAAGTCATTATACTCGAACATAATACGTGTTCCAAAATTCTACAACTGATTGACGTTAGAGACATAGGTCTATAGTTCTGCACATCTGTTCGACGTCCCTTCTTGAAAACGGGGATGACCTGTGCCCTTTTCCAAGCCCTTGGAACGGTACGCTCTTCTAGAGACCTACGGTACACCGCTGCAAGAAGGGGTGCAAGTTCCTTTGCGTACTCTGTGTAAAATCGAACTGGTATCCCATCAGGTCCAGCGGCCTTTCCTCTTTTGAGTGATTTTAATTGTTTCTCTATCCCTCTGTTGTCTATTTCGATATCTACCATTTTGTCATCTGTGCGACAATCTAGAGAAGGAACTACAGTGCAGTCTTCCTCTGTGAAACAGCTTTGGAAAAAGACATTTAGTATTTCAGCCTTTAGTCTGTCATCCTCTGTTTCAGTACCATTTTGGTCACAGAGTGTCTGGACATTTTGTTTTGATCCACCTACCGCTTTGACATAAGACCAAAATTTCTTAGGATTTTCTGCCAAGTCAGTACATAGAACTTTACTTTTGAATTCATTGAACGCCTCTCGCATAGCCCTCTTCACACTACATTTTGCTTCACGTAATTTTTGTTTGTCTGCTAGGCTTTGGCCATGTTTATGTTTGCTGTGAAGTTCCCTTTGCTTCCGCAGCAGTTTTCTAACTCTGTTGTTGTACCACGGTGGCTCTTTTCCAGCTCTTACGATATTGCGTGGCACATACTCATCTAACGCATATTGTACGATGGTTTTGAACTTTGTCCACTGATCCTCAACACTATCTGTACTTGAGACAAAACTTTTTTGTTGAGCCATCAGGTACTATGAAATCTGCGTTTTGTCACTTTTGCTAAACAGAAAAATCTTCCTAGCTTTTTTAATATTTCTATTTACGGCTGAAATCATCGATGCAGTAACCGCTTTATGATCGCTGATTCCCTGTTCTGCGTTAACTGTTTCAAATAGTTTGGGTCTGTTTGTCACCAGAAGGTCTAATATGTTATCGCCACGAGTCGGCTCTCTGTTTAACTGCTCAAGGTAGTTTTCAGATAAAGCACTTAAAAAAATTTCACTGGATTCTTTGTCCCTGACACCCGTTATTAATGTTTGAGTCTCACAGTCTTTATCCGGAAAACTAAAATCTCCACCCAGAACTATAACATGGTGGGGAAATCTGTTCTAAATTTTTTCCAAATTATCCTTCAGGTGCTCAGCCACAACAGCTGCTGAGCCAGGGGGCCTATAGAGACATCCAATTCTTGTAGTGAGTAATGCTCCATTTTCGACTATCAGTCACTAGCTGTTAACAATAGTTGATTACGGCATGGTGTTATCACAAGCATATGTCTATTGCGTGTTAATGTAGCAGACCAATGCCAGTGTGGTGGATAATTGTTTGTTATGGATCTATGAATCATAAGCTTCTTACAAACATATGCCTGTTGTGCATTGCTCGTTCCAGATTTCGTACTGCCTGAAACATTCATTTATAACCATTGGTTAAATTTCTCAAATTACTCCATCTAGAATCCACTACCATTCTTATAATTTTGACTGTAAAGGTTTGTGATACCCTTTGTAGGTTTGCTTACTATCAGCAGTAGGCTCCTACATCAAGACAGTTAAAGTTGACACTTTCAGTGTTCAACGTGGACAGTTGAATTGCCTTGTTGCCCTAGAATGTGAAATACAGTTCCGTGTATATACTCATTAAATAAATGAAAACATCTCCCTCCATCCACCCCCCCCGCCCCCCCCCCCACCCACCTTTCCATTTCCATTATTGTCCTAGCTGAGCTTGAGCTCCTTGCCTAATGTCTTCATTGGCAACAGGACGTTGAACCATTATCTTCCAGATGAAAAGCACTCAGGTTAATGACTGATGAATTTCATGACAGCAGCAAGGAGTGGCTCAGTCAGTATGAGAAGACATTTCTTCCTCATCTAGGGACTAGTAGCAGCCCATGAAAACATTGTCACACAGCATTTTCAGCCATAAGCTGAGAACCATTATAAACTACTGATAATGATTAGTCATAAGAGGTTGAGTGTTTAAGAATTTATCCAAGCCTTCGACAAATAAACGTCATTGTTAAAAGTAATGCGCTCACTGATGATGCTCTTTGCCAGTAATGTGTCAAATACAGAAAAGATCTGGAGAGAAAAATCATAAAATTTGTCAGAAAATAATTACCAATGCCTCCAAACACAAATAAATGTGAAGTTTCAGAAACTCCCCTCATGCCATCCTGTTTTAATAGCTAATTTATTTGTTTAATCTCTGCACCTGAAAAATCCTGCACAATGATGGCCAGATCCCTTTTCAGTAGCAAATTCTTGACATACCTCTCCCATTTTAATTTAGCATTCATCTGAACCTTCCCCCTTTCATTTTTGAAACTGTTTTTATTTTAAACTTCTATTTTAACCTAGCATAATTTTCTCTGTCTGTTTTTGGTCATTTATAGTATTTTCTGTACTGTTCGTTGGTGAAATTTTCAAACACAAGTCTTCTTCTTCTTCTTCTTCTTCTATCCATTCTCCTTTTTCCCATTTGTTCCTTTAATGTAGTTTTGCATTTCATAGGCTGTTGTCCACCTTTTCACTGATACTTTATAGTTTACGTCAGTGTTAATTTATGATGAACTGCCATTGCCAATACTATCTTGTGATGCCCAAATCACTGCTGCAGTGTCACATCAACAGTCCATCTCACTTCATATTCAAGTCTGTGAACCAACCCAGAGAACAGTTGGAGTACCAAATGAAGTTAGCAGGATGTGATGTCACCCTGCCAGTGCTGACCTTGTAGACTTTGTACTTCTAAAAAATTTGTTGGATGTTAAATTGCAGTCACATTGTCACATAATTAAGACTTAATGAAGATTTAGCACTGACAATTAGTATAAGGAAAGCCATTAAAAATCATACTTTTTTGTTCTTGTCAGTATGAACTTAGAACCTGTTTTTCTTAAACATGGTGGATTAAGTGGTTAGGTTCATTTTATTCCCTTTTTTTATGGTCCATATAAATCAAGAATATCTAATTGGGACATAAGTACTAGTTTCATTTAAAGTAAAATACTTGCAATGAATTTGCGACGACTTCTGGATATTCACCATATTTATGCAATACTCGAATGTGTCAAGTTGAATAAAAACAACTGAAAGAGTGAATGTAACCACTCACAATATAGTGAGAAATTAAGCCGTTGATGGGTGGATCGATAGTATTGAACTTAAATTTAACTTTTAGGCCTTGCCATTCTCTCTCTCTCTCTCTCTCTCTCTCTCTCTCTCTTTCTTCCTTTCTCTAACTGCTCAATTGTTCATTTAAGACGAGTACAGGAATACTGCATGCTCAAGATATCTTTCATTGCTTCAGGACGACCATCTCAAGAACTCTAAGAGTTTTTGGACCATTTTAATGTACAGTCTTTGACATGACATAAAATGCAGCCACCGCCTGCCGAAGAGGCTAAGTCAGAGTTCTTCACTGCCAATATAACTGGCCACCCCTTAGCATTCTGTCTGGTTGTATGCACGATCTGGCAACACTGTAGGATGTGGAAATGTATGGAGGACGTCCTGTCACTGTTAACAAGTTGTTACATTGCTGTATCTGATCGTGATGTAGTGATAAGCCTCGCACAGTGTAGGTTTAAAGTCTAGAATTAGTCTACTCCATTCTCTATATTTTTAAATTGCATTTTAGTTGACTGCTAAAGTTATCAGAGTCTAATGGAACCTGAAAGATAATTTGCTTCCCTTTATAACCCATCTATAATAGCAAAAACTTCCAAAAACAGTCCCACAAAACAGGTTATGGCTGCACTTGAGAGTTCCCTCATGCTACAGCAGCTGCCAACCCCACATAACTTGGTGTCACATGCCATCCAGCCAGGCGACAGCAGCATGGCTCTATCAGTGTGTTTATCAACTGTCATTTTCTTATTTGCAGTTGTAGTATTCATCTTGCAGTTATGAATGGGACTTTTTGTACTTGAAACTTACAAACATTGTTAAAGTGTTGTAAAATAGTTGAAAATGGTAAAATGTCTCACATTAGTGACATATTCTTCACTTTAGGTTTAATAGAAGGCAGTAGGGGCAGCTCTGAACCTTTGTATTTTGTGTGGGGCAAGTGCTTTTGAACAAAAGACATCAGAACAGGATTTTCTTATTTTCTTGTTTCACAAAAAATTGTTCTGGAATGAATAATTTCCACATTCAGGAAATATCAATAGCAGACACATGATGAACTGTGACCGTTTAAGCTTTGTGTGACATTTGCATTTAATAGACAAGGTTCAGAAGTCGGGTGTAGTACTGCATCCTCCAATTCAAAGCAACAAAAATCAAAGGGGTGACTGTTACTGCATTTTTGTTTGAACATCATCAGTTTGCTCATGGTGCAGTCCTCTGCTATATTGTTGCTGGTGATGAGTCACAGTGCCTTTATGTTAACTTCTTAAGAAGAAATTAATGGCTGGACCCCCAAGAAAAGACATAAACTTGAGCAAAGGGCAATGAGAACATATTTTGCATCTGGTGGCTCAGAAATGGTGTTGTGCACTACTAACCCTTCCCCATCGGTGTGTCCATCATGTGTTGCTACTGCAGGGTAACACACACTGCTGATTTCACACACAAAACTATTCGGTGTTTTTTTTTTTTCTTAAAAGAAAAAGAAAAAGCCATCTGTCACACACTTATTATTCTGATCTTATGCCCACAAATGTTTACCTTTACTACTCCTAAATGACAAACTGCCAAGAAAATTCGTTTCTGGGTGAAAATGTACTTCCAGTGTGGTTAGATGACCTCTTTAACTCAGATCCAATAAGTTTCTACAGCCATGGAATCAGTAAAGTACCCAAGCACAGTCAGACTGAGATAATGTGAGACAGTATATTGTTGTTGATTGATTTCTCTCTCTCTCTCTCTCTCTCTCTCTCTCTCTCTCTCTCTCTCTCTCTCTCTCTCTCTGATGTTTCCTGTTGTGTTCAACAAACCAATGGAAATCACTATTAAAATATGCACCGTGTTAATACAGATGACGTACAGCATACCACAATAACCTTATGACGAAAGTCTATCTTAATAGAACTAAAGGCTTCTGTAACTAGAATGTGCCTATATTGGCACGAGTTTGTAAGATACTACTCACTCTTAACTTCAAAGAGGTCTATGTATACTTGCTGTCCTGGGTCATTCTCAAGTAGTATGAAAATGTGGCATTTCATAAACAAAAGATGTAACAGTCCGTTATTGATTTTCGATCCGGCTGCTTGTAGCTCTGCCACAAAATGGCCAAAAATCTGGTTTCAGTGAGACTGGAACCAGAAGGCAAAAGCAGCCTTCATTTTACAGGCGACCATATTCCTTCAGAGCTAGTGAAAAATTACATTATTTCCCTCTCCCTTGTTATCCCAGTGGACAGAGAAATTGCAATATAAAAATGAAACAGTTGCAATTTTGCATGGAACAACTTTCCTGGACTTGAAATCATTAATTAATAATCTTATTTCACACCTTTTGTGAAAATCACTGAGCTTATTCAATGGAAACTGTAAGAATATATTAAGTGAAGTTAGCTGGGTAATTATGTGCTAACCAGGAAGTAACTCATCGGTCACAGATTTGTTAAACATAGCCTGTGTTGTTGCCAAGATTCAGTTATACTGCTAGCAGAAAGAATAAAAGTCAGTGTATTCGTGGAGTAGGCTGGGTCTCGAAGGCGGCAGCTGCTGAATGCTGGAATACCCAAAGGATATGTCAAAGTGTCTTCTTCACATTTCAGTAGCTAGGTTTACAGACTTGGGCATAGTTACTAATAATAATCAGGTGCACTGACTGCAAACTAAATCTCATAAAACAATAATTGTCATAATTATCTATGTTTGTTTGTCTTAAACCTACTGAAAACTGAAAACATCGTTCACCAGAAGCTATTCACATTTTTGCGCATCTCCAATGGTTATATTGTAAACATTATGAGTTGGCAGAGCATCTTTGTTATTATTATATACTCAGAAAACATGTTTCTTGATTTTGCTGTCATTGGCACTATCCCCAAAATAGAACCACACTAATAAAGAGACAACAACAAAGAACCAATTCCAATGCATGCACATCCACAGGAGACTTTGTAAAGCCATGAACAACATAAAGTTACAAATCAAGAAAGGCTGCTGTGCAGGAAACAGAAAATGTGGCCTCGAAAATCTGTTGAAAATGAAGCTACCTAATGTATGCAGTCCGCTAGTCCACTATCGAGTCGAGCTGTTGCTAACACACAAGGAGAAGCAGTTCTTACCAGTGTGTGAAACAAACAAAATAAAATGCTGACTGTAATGTCTAGAATAAGTCATAGTCTGTCAAAACTTTTATTCAATCTATAAATGGTGAAAGAATGACAAGTATCATCTACTTGTTATGAGTACAATATATCTGCTGCTGATGCATTGTCAATAAAATTGAAAAGTGCCTGTGTTGAAGAGCTTTTCAGTGTGCAGTATGCCTAAAACAGAGAGAACCCAAAATAGCAACAGAATCACCAAGCTGGGCAGGGTGCTGAGATTATATGCAGCACCTGTGCAAAATGCTGTTAATTTAGCTCAAACATTTCATATGAACTATGCCTCTAGGCTGCCACAAAATTCATATGAGAATTACTGAGTTGTAATGCAATGACACAGATGGGCAGAAGGTTCTAGATATTGCAGAGACTATCCGTATGTTGATGATTTGTAATGCCAAGCTAAAACTGCGCCAGATTGTAACCTAAATTTTGTTTTTCCAGTGAAATAACTGCACAACATTGAATGAATAGCATCAACATCCCTGCGACCCACACAACACAGACCCATTATAAAAAAATTAATCACAGCCCTATGCCCGCATCTTTATGCTAACGTTTTATTTCTTTTGCAGCAGGCTGTCACCCTGTTGCTGAGGTGAGAAACAGGTGGTACGGTCAACCACACTATTGGTCATGCTCGCTCCTTCCCTCCGCCCAGCGCACCCACTGTGAATGTCTCATAACTTGTGGCAATGAGATTTATACCTGCAGGATGATTCTATGATGATGATACAAACTTTCAGGGACGATGGACAAGAGTAAGTGTATAAATTTGAGGTATGGATCCCCCTGCAGGTCCGGGGCTAATAATAGACCCGAGGGATTTCTGCCTGTCGTAAGAGGCGACTAAAAGGGGTCTCACACATTTCAGCATTTATGTGATTGTCCCCTGTGGGGCTTGACCTCCATATTTCAAAATTTTTCCGGAGAGCAAGCCAATTGGGGAAGGGTGCCTTAAATGGTGCATCGTGTCCATTGTGCCTTGAGATCTTTAGCCCACTTTCTCATCGTCGCATTGCAGTCCCACTCATTCTCAATCTCTTGGGCGAGGATACATTCCTTGATGTGTTTTCCACCATGCACTATACAGTGTCGCTTTGTGCGCCGACGATGTCATGGACTTCCTTGCATCTGATATCCAGCACGGTAGCCAGTCTGTTGTGGTGGGGCTGCAATGTTCCCTGTTGGTTGTAGCCCCCTGACAACACAGGGATTGCTCTGCTGATGTCTGTGCCGTTAACTCCCCATGTATGCCAAGGAGTAGATGCCCGCCACCCTGGGGCGTCGGGACTCCCGGCAATGGTCATCCTGTCAGGTGGCCTTTGCTGAGGCTGGGTGGCGCCTGTGGGGAGAGCCCTTGGTAGGAGTGGGTGGCATCTGGGCGGATGACACGCAATGAAGCATGGTACATAATCTCTTGCTGGTGGCCAACCACCACCACCAGTCTCTAACTGTTCCAGGGCTCAATTCAATGCGCAAAAGTATGACCCCAAATCATTCCCCTCCCTGGCCACACCATGGGAGGAACACCAGGCTGAGGATAGCAGTTGAGCTTATTCACCGTGGTACCTTGTCTGTTCGAGGGCTAATGGGGAATAGTTCATGTCGATAAAGCCTCAGTTTTTTGTTGAGAATTTAGTGGACAAGTTTGAAGAGATGGAGGGCTTGTCCAAAATGCACTCTGGGTCAGTCTTGATCAAAACAGCATCCTCTGCCCAGTTACGGGCACTACTTGCTTGCGACAAGCTGGGGAATGTTTCTGTTTCCGTCACACCCCATAAGAGCTTGAATATGGTTCAGGGTCTCATTTTCCACAGGGATCTTCTTTTGCAGTCTGACAATGAGCTGCGCGCCAATTTAGACCGACGAGGTGTTCACTTCATCTGACGCGTCCATCAGGGTCCGAGGGATATTCAGATTGCCACTGGTGACTTCATCTTGCCCTTCGAGCGTGACACATTACCCAAAAAGGTCAAGGTGATGGTCTACTGCTGTGATGTAGAGCCATATATCCCTCCCCTAATGCAGTGTTTTAAATGCTGGAAGTTTGGCCATATGTCTTCCCGGTGTACTTCCAGCGTCAAGTTTCAAGAGTGTGGACGTCCTTCGCATCCCAATGCTCCATATGCCCCACCTCCTACCCGTGTTAACTGCGAAGAGCATCATTCCCCTTGCTCGCCAGACTGCAGGATCTTACAGAAAGAAAGAAAAATCATGGCGTACAAGACCCTGGACCGACTGACCTACACTGAGGCTAAGAGAAAATTTGAATGACTCAGTCCTGTGTGAATAACTTCCTCCTAGGACGCCGCTACAACAACAGTGACAGCCCTATTAGTTCAGCGAATTCCAGTCGGCTCTCCGAGCCGTAAGACTACACCTCCCCCCTTCACCGTGAAAGGCACTACCCTCCCTGTTGCTCCTGCACCACCTGCTTTGGGAGAAACACCCCCCAACCATCAGGGACATCCGTCCCCATTTCTAAGCCGGAGAAGCGAACAACTTCTTCAGCTCCTCTCGCTAGGAAGGGGTCCCTTGGGTCACTCCCTTCCCAGGTTCTTACCAGTGGCACAGCTGACACCTGCCAGTGGTTGAAGCAACCACAGGTAGCTGGTCGTACGGCTTCATGGTCCTCCTCAGTTCCTGAGACCGAATCAGTGAAGCCCTCCCAGTGGGACAAACCTAAGGGGGCAGCGAGAGAAAGCAAAAAGACCCCCAAGAGCCAAGGCACTGCGGTGGTACCCAAACCACCGCTACCTACAAGCTTTGCGTCTGAGGATTAGGTAGAGGTTCTGGCGTCCGGTGAGGACCTAGATCCCACCGGAGCCTCAGACGGAATGGATATTGACTGCTCAGGCAATAAGTCGGTGGCAGCAGGTGACTCTGAAGCATAAACTGCTTCATTGAATGTTCCATGCCTTCTGAGTCTCACAATGATGTCATCATCCAGTGGAATTGCGGCGTTTTTTCCCACCGCATGACTGAGCTACGACAACTGTTAAGCTTTACACCTGCTTTCTGCGTCGCCCTCCAGGAGACTTGGTTCCCGGCAATGTGGACCCCTGCACTCCGCGGCTATAAGGGATATTCCAGGAACTGTAGTGACTATAATAGTGTGTCGGGTGGAGTTTGCATTTATGTCATAAACTCGGTCTGTAGTGAACCTGTGCCCCTTCAAATCCCTCTTAAATCTTTGGCTGTCAGAATAAAGACGATGCAGGAAATAACTGTCTGCAATGTATATCTTCCTCCAGATGGTGCACTACCCCTGCATGTATTAGCTGCACTGATTGATCAACTCCCTAAACCTTTCCTCCTTTTGGGAGATTTTAATGCCCCTAACCCCTTGTGGGGTGGCACCGTGCTTACTGGCCGAGGCAGAGATGTCAAAACTGTCTCAATTCGACCTCTGCCTCTTAAATACTGGGGCCGCCACACATTTCAGTGTGGCTCGTGGTAGTTACGCAGCCATTTATTTATCCATTCACAGCCCAAGACTTCTCCCATCTATTCACTGGAGAGCACACGATGACCTGTATGGTAGTGACCACTTCCCCATCTTCCTGTCACAGCCCCGGCATCAGGCCCACGGACGGCTGCCCACATGGGCTTTAACCAAGGCAGACTGAGAAACTTTCACTTCTGCAGTCACTGTTGACTCTCCCCCACACAGTAACGAGCAGGCGACCACAACAATCATTACTCTGGTGGAAAACGCGATCCCTCGCTCTATCGGGTGCCCCAGGCAGAAGGTGGTCCTTTGGTGGTTGCCGGAAGTCGCTGTGGCAATTAAGAAGTGCTGATGGGCTCTACAGCGGCATAAGCGGCACCCTTCGCTGGAGCACCTCATAGCCTTTAAACGGCTCTGTGCCCACGTTCGCCAGCTTATTAAAAGACAGAAGCAGGAGTGTTTGGAGAGATATGTGTCGACCGTTGGGTGCCATATATCACCTTCCCAAATCTGGGCAAAGATCTAACGAGTTTTTGGGTGCCAGACCACAACAGGTGCTCCTGGTGTTCACATAAATGGCATGTTATCTACCGACGCAAAGACAATTGCTGAGCACTTTATTGAGCACTACGCTCGAGCCTGTGCATCGGAGAACTAACCCCCCAGCCTTTCGCACCCTCAAACGGTGGATGGAAAGGAAAGTCCTTTCGTTTGCTACATGCCACAGTGAACTCTATAACGCCCCATTTACAGAGTGGGAGCTCCTCAGTGTCCTTGCACACTGCCCTGACAAAGCTCCTGGGCCAGATCGGATCCACAGTCAGATGATTAAACATCTCTCATCTGACTACAAGCGACATCTCCTCGTCATCTTCAATCGGCTCTGGTGCGATGGCGTCTTTCCATCACAGTGGCAGGAGAGCACCGTCATTCCGGTGCTTAAACTTGGTAAAAACCTGCTTGATGTGGATAGCTATCGGCCCCTCAGCCTCACCAATGTTCTTTGCAAGCTATTGGAACATATGGTATGTTGGCGATTGTGTTTGGTCCTGGAGTCACGTGGCCTACTGGCTCCATGTCTGGGTGGCTTTGCCAGGGTTGCTCTACCACTGATAATCTTGTGTCCCTCGAGTCTGCCATCGAAACAGCCTTTCCAGGTGCCAACGCCTGGTTGCCATCTTTTTTGATTTACGAAAAGCATGTGACACCACCTGGTGACACCATATCCTTGCCACATTATATGATTGGGGTCTCCGAGGCCCGCTTCAGATTTTTCTCCAAAATTTTCTGTCAGTCCGTCCTTTCCATGTCCAAGTTGGTGCCTCCCATAGTCCCACCCATATCCAGGAGAATGGGGTCCCGCAGAGACTGTATTGAGCGTGTCTCTATTTTTAGTGGCCATTAATACTCTAGCAACAGCTGTAGGGCCATCCATCTCAGCCTCTCTGTATGCAGACGACTTCTGCATTTCATACTGTTCCACCAGTACTGGTGTTGATGAGCGTCACATACAGGGAGCCATCCATAAGGCGCAGTCATGGACTATAGCTCATGGCTTCCAGTTTTCAGCTGTGAAGACGTGTGTCATGCATTTCCGTCAGCGTTGTACAGTTCATCAAGAATCAGCACTTTACCATAATCTACATCTACATTTATTCTCCGCAAGTCACCCAACAGTGTGTGGCGGAGGGTACTTTACATGCCACTGTCGTTACCTCCATTTCCTGTTCCAGTCGCATATGGTTCACGGGAAGAACGACTGCCAGAAAGCCTCTGTGCGTGCTCGAATCTCTCTCTTATTTTACATTTGTGATCTTCTTGGGAGGTATAAGTAGGGGGAAGCAATATATTCGATACCTCATCCAGAAACGCACGCTCTCGAAACCTGGACAGCAAGCTACACCGTGATGCAGAGCGCCTCTCTTGCAGAGTCTGTTGCTTGAGTTTGCTAAACATCTCCGTAACGCTATCACGCTTACCAAATAATCCTGTGATGAAACGCGCCACTCTTCTTTGTATCTTCTCTATCTCCTCTGTCAACCCGACCTGGTACGAATCCAACACTGATGAACAATACTCAATTATAGGTCGAATGAGTGTTTTGTAAGCCACCTCCTTTGTTGATGGACTACATTTTCTAAGGACTCTCCCAATGAATCTCAACCTGGCACCCGCCTATGTCATGGAGACATATCAATTCTTAGGTCTGGTTCTTGACACTTGTTTCACTTGGCTTCCTCATCTTTGTCAGCTTAAACAGAAATTTTGGCAGCATCTCAATGCCCTCTGCTGCCTCAGCAAAACCAAATGGGGTTCAGATCGCTCCACACTGCTGCAGCTCTACAGAGCCCTTGTTCAATCCCGCCTTGTCTATGGGAGTGTGATTTATGGTTTGCCGGTGCCCTTGGCGTTGCGTTTGCTCAACCCGTTGCACCACTGCGAAGTTCGTCTAGTGACAGGAGCTTTTAGGATGAGTCCAGTGACCAGCGTACTGGTGGAGGCTGGAGTCCCTCCATTGGAGATCAGACGTGCACAACTGCTCGCCAGTTATGCTGCGCACATTCATAGCACTCCTGAACTTCCTAAGTACCGTCTTCTTTTCCCAACGACGGCGGTTCACCTCCCGCATAGGCGGCCCAGGTCAAGGCTAATGATTGCGGTTCGCATGCGATCGCTTCTGTCTGAACTGGACTCCTTGCCTTTACCACCTCTCCTCAAGGTCGATTCACATACACCTCCATGGTGTAGTCCTAGGCCAAAGCTTCACCTGGACCCTTCATGAGGCCCTGAGGACTCCATTAACCCTGCGGCTCTCCTCTTTGACTTCTGCTCGATTCTTGACGTGTTCCGCGGCTCTGAAATGGTTTACACCAATGGCTCGATGGGTGATGGTCGCATTGGCTTCGCCTACGTTCACGGCGGCCATGTTGAACAGCATTCCTTACCTGGTGGCTGCGGTCTATTCACTACAGAGCTGATGGCCATATCTCGTGCACTCAATATATTCGTTCATGGCCTGGGGAGTCCTTACTTTTATGTACTGACTCCTTAAGCAGCCTGAAAGCTATCGACCAGTGCTACTCTCGTCATCCTTTGGTAGTGTCCATGCAGGAGACTGTCTATGCCCTGGAATGGTCCATTCGTTCAGTGGTGTTTGTCTGGACCCCTCGTCACATCAGAATCCCAGGAAATGAAATGTCAACAGGCTGGCCAAACAGGCTACACGGAAACCGCTTTTGGAGATCAGCCTCCCCGCAACTGACCTGCGTTTCTTTATTATGCCGCAATGTTTTTCAGCTTTGGGAGACGGAATGGCAAAATCTCAGTACACACAACAAACTGCTAGCCAGTAAGGGGACCATGAATGTGTGGAAGTCCTCGATGAGGGCCTCTTGCAGGGACTCCAAGGTTCTCTGTCTGCTGCGCATTGGCCATGCTTGGGCGACCCATGGCTACCTTCTGTGCTGTGGAGACCTGCCTCAGTGTTGGTGCAGCGCCCGGTTGACAGTGGCCCATATTCTTCTGCTCTGTCCTTCTTTGGCTGCCCTGCAACTTCATCTTCGGTTGCCGGACTTGTTATCATTGATTTTAGCAGACAACGCCTCTTCAGCTGATTTTGTTTTACGTTTTATCTGTGAGGGTGGGTTTTATCATTCGATCTGAGTTTTACCGCATGTCCTTTGTCCCTCTGTGTCCTCCACCCTAGTGCCTTTAGGGTGGAGATTTTAATGTGTTGCAGAGTGGTTGGCTTCTCCTTTTTATTTTCATGGTCGGCTAGCCACTACAATCTGCTTTCTTGTTTTCCTCTCTTCTAACTGTTTCTTGCGTCTCTCTCTGTTGTTTTCTTGTCCTCTTTTGTTCCTTCTAGTGTTTGTTGCCTTTCCTTCTTTCTTGTGGTGTTTCCTTTCTTTCTGTTCTGTGTTATACGTATCGTACGTTTGATTCTCACGCTTGAGGCTTTGTTTTATTTGGAACAAGGGACCGATGACCACGCAGTTTGGTGCCCCCCCCACCCCCTCCCCCTTCTTTTAAACCAACGAACCTGGTATGGAAATGACCAGATCAAATTATAAGTGAAGATCGTTCTTATACCTCTGAGAATGGAGCTTTTCTATTGCAAGCTCTTTGCTTTCCATATTTTGGGGACGAGGAATCATGCTGCAGGTATAGATCTGCATTCACTGTCCTAAGTTGTGAGGCTTCCATAACTGGTGTTTTGGTGTGGGTATGAACAATGGTGTGGTAGACCATACTTGTTTCTCACCTCAACAATGATGTGATAGCCTGCTGCAAAAGACATTAACTTGTTGACAGAAAGATACAAGAATAGAGCATGTAATGGGTCTGTGTTGTGCGTGGGGTGTGGATGTTTGGATGTTATTCACCCATTGTTGAGCAGTTCCTTCACAGGCAGAAATTAAGTCTGGGCTATAATCTGACATAGTGTTAGTTTGAATTTATGAATCAGCAACATATGGATAGTCTTGGCAAATTCTGCAACTGTCTGCCCATCTACGCCACTGCATTCTGACTCAATAATTATAATCTGAATATTATGATAGACTAGTGGTGCCGTCAATATAAAAACATCAAAGGCTACATTAATAACAGTCAGCACATACGTTGCATAGAATCTCAGTGCGACACTCAGCTTGTTGAACCAGTTGTCATTTTGGGTTCTCTCTGTCTTGAGCATACTAAAAGTAAAAAAGCTTGTCTATGTAGATGCTTTTCACTTTTATTGACAAAGCATCAGAAGTGGTAATATTGTAATCATAAAATTAAATGATTTTTGTTATTCTGTCAGTATTTGTAACCTGAATGACAGTTTTGCTTAAAGATGACTTATTCTTGACATTACTGTTGGTGTTCTGTATTCTTTGTACTTCGTTCTCATGACAACTGCTTCTCCATTCGTCTTAACTGGTTTAATTTTCTCCACTCATTTCCAAGATTGCATTTTAGGATATGGCGTATGGTTTCTGTGCACAGTAGACTACTTGATATGGAAATTTGTTATTCATAGATAGGGACATGGAAAAATCGGAGTTGTTATATGTCCAAAATCGTGTGTTTTTTTTTCGCTTTTCGGTGTTATTTGTCGGTGTTATTTTCTGGCAAGCTTATTCTATTGTCAGTTATCTATTTTTGTCATATTTAACCATTTTTCAATGCCATGTTGAAAATGGAACTATTCCTAACATACATGAAACATGAGACAAGTGTAGAGAAAAATTAACAAAAAATTTTGACACAAATAATTATTTAAATACCAAAGGTAATAATGAAAATAATAGTACAGTGCAGATATTTTATTGATGACAGGTTTTGCACTTCTTCATATTGTTCTTGAGCTGTGGAGACCACCTCTGTGGCTCAAGAATGATCTGAAGACGCACTACAAGCGTGAAAAGCGCCATCAATAAAGTATCTGCAACCTATCAATAACACAGTCTTTTAATACAAAAATACTTAATTTTAACATAGTCTCTCTCTCTCTCTCTCTCTCTCTCTCTCTCTCTCTCTCTCTCTCTATGTCTCTTTTTTACACATATGTACAACTGACAGTAAGGCTCATTTATGTACTGCATTTTCAGCTGTTTTTACCAAGATCTGGACAAGTGGTGTAAAAGCAGACAAAACAGAAATCCATCCTCAAACAAAATAAGCATAGTTCATCCTTACATCAGAGAAGTAAAAACTAGAAAACATTTGAAAAGGTTTTTTTTTAAGGAGAATAAGGCAACAAGCTAACAAAGATAGGTCTCTCATGAAACTTTGGTACAAAACACTGTTAACTTAAGGAGCATATAAACCATCAATTTCAAATTCTCACATCCTTTCGTTATCAGTTACTGTAGGCTCCGGCATTTTCACAGAACACACGTGTTCGCAGCGGAGTCTATAGAGTAAGAATATAATGGGAAAAAAAGGCAGATGATAAAAATGAGTATCCTAACACGGGAACTGCAATAGCTTCCAAACGACTGAAAAACACGCCACAAACAAAGCACAAGTCAAGTGAAGTGTACCCCCCCTCTAACTCGGGCAGCTATGCGCATGTGCGCATCTGGCAGCTCGACAGCATCAGAAAAATTTTTCCGGGTAGATTCTGGCTGCTTACTCTCACTGTTTATGCACCAAACAGCCACATTCCAAGTAGCCAGAAGCAGGAAGAGGCACTACTTCTACGAAACTTCAACTGCGCATGCGCAGCAAGCTGTCTGGTAACTGCTTAAACAAACCTTATTTCAATGAAATTTGAAAACAATCATATCGATATTAATTAAAGTGTTCATAAGTTAATGCATGCAGAAAAATGTGCTCTCAGCCTTGGATACCTCATTGCTATTTGTATTGCGCACAATATTGTTTATTCGCAAGGGTTGGCAGTGAGTATATCCAAAACAGTTGTCCTGTCAGTGATTAATGGCTTAAACACAAACTTGTACAATATTAACGTCGTTTGCATGCTATCACATAGTACACCTTTTTCTTTGTTAGGATGATCTGAGAATGGATTCTGATACATGAAATCAGTCTTCAATTAAACAAAAGTAACTGAATGTTGCAACTTTGGCTGTTTTCTACATCAAACTGGTTAACACAGGTTGCTGTCCTGTTATTAATCCAGTGTGCTGGAAATCCAAAAAGATGAATTTTATAGCTGCTCGTTTCCATCGCAGGAGTTAATGGTGTCCTGTAAGATACCTGCCTCACCAACTATTCGTAACTCATCACATATTCGGAAATAAATGTCCAAATATTTATTTCATTCTTCAATCTCTAATCAGACGGAAATGTTAACATCATTTATTGCAGAACATACTTGTATTACACTTTTGGATTTTTTTCCTTTACTTTTACTGTAAAAAGTGGTTGAATCATAAGCTCAATGCTTGATAATGGTGTTGGTCATGTTCATACCCACCTCCTTCCAAACACTTGTGTTAGATACATAACAAAAGATCCAGACTGTGTTGATGATGCTGCAATGGAAAAAAATATATATTAGTGTGCAGTGGAACACAAACCTACATCCATTCGTATCGTGAATCTCGAAACTATACATTGCGTTATGGCTTACTCGTTCAGCTACTGTCTCAAGTATCGTTGCTGCGTTATTAACCCTTTTGATGAGCAGGGTGATGTGTCTGTGATAGATTCTCGTTGCACCATTGCTTTGAAATGGCATACTGCAGCAGATACACTACAAAAGAAATAAATAATCGAAATTCACACAGTGTTCATTAGTACATGCTCGCGGAAGTCAGTAGTCGAAAGGCCACTAGTGACGTCATGACTGCAAAAACTAGTGCGATAGTTGAACACGGAACATTTCAACATTGAATATGTCACTGACACAATTACTTTTACAACACTTCTTACGAGAACTTTTGTTGAAAACCACAGATTTTGCATTACTTCCTTAAAAACCACTGAATTCATGTTACTTCCTTAAAAACTGCTGAATTCGTGTTATTTGCTTAAAAACCATCAAATTCACATTATTCATCGCGTTATCGTTTAAACAAATTTTTCCTGTCCCTATTCATAGATTACGAAGTCTTTCTGTGGATATTCACACTTTGCAATCAATACTGCATTGTTATCTATTCATTTGTGTCCCTCTGTTTTTGTAAATACTGCCAGTAACAGCATTCTTAAGAAAAATATTTTCAAAGTGTGTAATGGTCAAAAGATGTGTTGCCTACTCATAATGTTTACAGTATAACCAATGGAATGCTCCAAAAATGTGACTCTGGTCTGGTGAATGAATTCAGTATTCAGTGTGCTTAAGACAGAAAAAGAGAAATAATTGTTATAGTTATTACTTTATTGTATTTAATTTGCAACTGATGCACTTACGTATAATAAGTAATTATGCTCTAGTCCCTAAAGCTAGTTACTGAAGTGGCAGTATAACTCAGATATATATATAAAATGTGTGTGTGTGTGTGTGTGTGTGTGTGTGTGTACTTTTTTTTCCTTCCAACCCTCAGAGCCACGTCTATGAGACATAAGCTCTCATAATAAGTTGTATTTCCTTTGTGTTAGTACTGTGTATGCTATAACAGCATTTTTCATTAATTTATTGGACTCAAAACTAAACATTAATCAATCAACAATAATATACACTCCCACATTGTCTAAAATAGTGATCAGATTGTTTAGCAATTCCACATCTGTAGGAAACTACTGGTTCTGAGTTAAAAATGTCATCAAACCAGGTTGGAAGTGAATTTTCATCTGGAAACAAATTTTCTTGACGGTTTTTTTCAATAAGGACTGGCAAAGTTAAAAATTTGAGAACATATGATCAGAATAATAAGTGCGTGAGAATTTCCCAAACATCTCCTGGATAGTTTTGTTTTTGAAATCAGGAGACTATGTTATTGATTGGTAAGAACCGCCAATGCAGTTTTGTCTGTCTTTTTCTTACATTGCAACTGAAGGTGTCTGTTGGCAACAAATACCACCTGTAATGGACACACCCCTGGGAAAAAGCTGCTAGTGCACAACACCTTTTTTCCGCCAACAGTTTCAAAATATGTTCACACTGATCTTTGCTTGAGTATATGACTCTTGTTATAGCCGAGCTGTTAATTTATTCTTAAAAAGTTAACATAAAGGTATCATAACTTACCAACTATAACAATATTGCATAGACAAGTTCAGTGTATGAACTGACGACATTCAAGCAAAACTACAGTAACAATCACTGCTTTGATTTTTGCTGCTTTGAACTAGAGCATGGAGTACTCCTATGCCACCGAACGAGGTGGCGCAGTGGTTAACACGCTGGACTCGCATTTGGGAGGACGACGGTTCAAATCCCGCGTCCGGCCATCCTGATTTAGGTTTTCCGTGATTTCCCTAGATCGCTCCAGGCAAATGCCGGGATGGTTCCTTTGAAAGGGCACGGTTGACATCCTTCCCTAATCCGATGAGACCGATGACCTTGCTGTCTGGTCTCCTCCCCCAAAACAACCCAACTCCTATGCCCATCTTCTCGAACCTTACCTATTGAATGAAAATGCTGCATGATGCTTAAATGGTTACAGTTAATCATGTCTCCCACCGAGACTTCCTGAATGAAGAAAATCCTTTTCTGACACGCTTTTCATAAAGGCAGTCGCCTCGCAAAGATTCTGACGTGCCTCTGCTGCCTGCACCCCTGTATTAAATCCAAAGCAAATAATATATTGCAAATGTTAGACCTATTTTCCACTTGCATGTCTATTTCACTACTCTGCAACAGTGTTCATAAATTTCAAGTATGCAAAATTCAATACATAATTGCAAAATAAATACTAGAACTTCAAATAAGGAAATTGCAGTTGATAAATACACTCGTAGCTCTGCGCTGCATTCACCTGGTGGCATATGGCTACAGCTGGTGGCCGGCGGCTGCTGTAGGGCGAGGAAACTCAAGAACATAAACCGTTTTGAACTTGATGCAGCCAAGAAGTGTTTAGCGGAATAGTTTCTGGAAATTTTTAATGTTATAGGTGGGTCATAAAGTGAAGCAAATTACCAGACTGATAACTTTAGCAGCCAACCGAAATGCAATTTAAAAATCTAATGAATGGAGTGGACTCAAACTCGGTACTTAATATCTACATTATTTGACGCTTTCCACTAGGCCAGGAGCAAATACAGCAATTTAACACCACGTGAAGAGTGATGGCACTTCTCCCGTACACTTCCGCACCCTACAGTGTTGCTAGATTGTGCATACGGCAGGACTTAAAATTCTGAGGGGCGGCCAGTTGTATTGGCCACCTCAAGTGAAGGACCCTGACTGTACACAAAAGTAGTAGTATAATTACAGTGCATTGAACACCTGGGATGAACATTAATATTTTAGCCGCAAAGTGCCATATTTCGGCTCATGGATGTAGCATTCATTCCATATCCCTGGGTGTTTAAGTGGTGGCAAGTGTAACAACTCGGAGTAACCATTATATACATATACTTTGTAGTAAAAGAGTCCAGTGTATTTAGAAGTGAAACATTTTGTGGACAGAGTCACTAGGTGGCGTAGACACTCTGTGGCATGCGTCTCTGTGAAGAGTGAAATTCGTATTTGCAGTTGTGCAGTGAGATTGAATTGGATGGGTAAAAGTGTAATTGTAGGTGAGACATCTGTTTTTGTCTGTTTGTGAAATTTAATTCTGTATCATTTTCTCTTCACAGGTGCAGACTGAAGTGCGGAATGGTCTTGCATTGTATATGCGCCTCGATAAGAGATTTCATGATATATTACTTGCAATTGCAAATTGTTCCAATAATATGTACTTGTGGGAGTATTGGGAGTAATAGTATTCATTCATATTTGTAGTTACCGTGTAGAAGAAATTGTTCCTTAATTGAAGTTACCTATTAGATATACATTATTTAGGAATCTATAGTCTGTAGAGCAAGTACCTATTAGATATACATTATTTAGGAATCTATAGTCTGTAGAGCAAATACCTATTAGATATACATTGTTTAGGAATCCATATTCTGTAGAGCAAATACCTATTAGATATACATTGTTTAGGAATCTATATTCTGTAGAGCAAAGTAATGCACTTATCTTAAAAATAAAATGTGTCTTATCAAAAAAAAAAAAAAAAAATAGATGTTTAATTTTGGTCTCAATAGTGCACTGTATAAAAGTAGCACATAAATGCTGCTTTCATTTAGATTCACATGATTCACACTCAGCAGGGAAAATTAGATTGACTAGTACTTTTTTCATTCTTTCAGATTTTCAAAGAGGATAGTTTCTTTGACTGTGACTCAGATCACCACTCCCTTTCATATCCAACTTAAGGATTTTTTTTTTCCCCCATTTGACCACAAGTTGAAGACACCCCCTGTCCCGTACCCCTGTAACTTTGAATTTTATAATGATCAGTTCACTGACTAAGAACTGTTTCAAGCTCTTGACTTCTCACAATACAGCTGTAGGCCCTGAATTGATTCATGATCAGATGGTCCTCAGAGTCTTAGGTGTATTTTTCTAGAAGGTGTTTCCCATTCGAAGTGGAAATATATTGTCATCATCCCAATCCTTAAGCCATGTAAAAACGCAATGTCCATCGACAATTAACAACTGACTAGCCTGACCAACATGCACTGCAGACTGTTTTGAATGGCAGCAGCCCAACAATTATGCTGGATTCTTGAATTTTGGGATTCGCTAGGACTTGATTTTTGGGACTCCTGTTTGATAAGAAGCTGACCTGGCTGCTCCCCATATTTTCTCTTTGCTTCCTCACCCATACCTCTTGGGATGTTGATCACTCTACTCCAATTCCATATTTACAAGGCCTTGATCTCATCATGACTGGACTATGGCTGCCCAGTTTGTGGCTCAGCAGCACCTTTGGTTTGGAAATTATGGGACCCGGTAGATCATTGTGGAGTAAGACTGGCCATTGGCACGTTTTTCACTAGTCCCATAGGTGGTCTTCTCGCTGAAGCAGGATTTAAAATCCTCCATCCTGCCAGTAACAACTCTTGCTGACTTCCACTATCACCATATGATGGTTTCCTAATTGTCGGACTTATCAAATTCCTTTTTTCATACAAGGGGTGTTGACCTCCCGACAACCACCTTCGGCTGGGTTTTCCAGTTAGAATGCGCCTTGAGACTCTTCGCCGGGTCCTCCACCTACCTCCCTTAGACTGTTCTCCCTTCCATCTTGGTTAGTACCCTGGCCACAAATTAGAATTGATTTATATTAAAGAGCTAAAGTATCAGTTGCCCCATGACCTTTCGGTATCTGTTCCTCTCAGCCCTTTTTTAGTATCAGGGTGCTACAGTTGATTTACACAGACAGCTCCAAAGCCATGCATATGATGGGATATGCTTTTACATCTTATACCAGTCAGGAACATTTTTTTTTTTTTGCAAGGAACATGTAGTGTTTTCATGGTGGAGCTGATAGCCATTGACAGAGCACAGCATTTTATTAAATAGACCTCCCCTGCCTGCAGCTTAATTTGTAGTGACTCAATGAGTCTCCAGTTTACTGATTGATGTTACTCTTGTCATCCTGTGATATCTTATATTTGTACTCATCTCTCTGATATGAAATGTACTATCTGCTGACTTCTTTCTCTGTGTCCCAAGTTATGTGGATATCAGAGAAACAAACTATCCAACAGTCCTGGACGAACATCATGTGGAGGGCTGCTGCCAATTCGGGTACATTCTTTGCTATCGAGGAAGCTATGGCTGCATGACACTGTTCCTTCCATTTCTCTTGGAAAGAACCCATCATCTTATGTTGCCTCTGCATCAGTCATAATAGGTTAACATTTAGTTTTATCTTGTGTAACGAGTCACCCTCATGCTGTGGTTGCAAAGCTGTACATACAACAGCTTACATCCTGGCAAAATGCCTCATCCTCCTCCTAGCTCTCTCTGCGAAATATGGTCCTTCTGACTCCTTGCCTCTAATGTTAGCAGACAACTTACAGAAAGTTGAACTGGTTCTTCATTTCCTACGATAAAGTAGTTTTTAGTCTCAGATCTAATGTCTTAAAATGCTTATGGGGTGCAGTTGGACCAGTTGTGGTAAGGGTCATCCCTCTTTTAGTCTGTTTTTTACTTACTTTTAGATGCACTGAGTCCTTTTTCTTGTCACACCCTATTTTACTTTTTCAGGATGAATATGAGACATTAATGATTCCTTATCCTGGATACAAGCTGATGATGGAAGAACAGTTGAACAGGTTTTTATTGTACCTCGGGTCTGAAAGAGGGGGCTCTATCCCCATCTTTAACACTGTAACTGTTTCAGATCGATGGTGGGACGATTAATGGCAGGACATCTCCTTCATTGCATGCAAAGCCCTAGGGGACACAGGGGACACAACTGCACCCACACCCTACCCATGTGATTATTTTTCTCATCCTGTTTTACTGTTGTTGGTTCTACATTTTTAGACTTTTCGCTTTCACTGTTATGAATCTTCTCTCCACCTGAGTAGTAGTTCTGTTATTGTCTTACCCTTGCATTTGGTTAAGGGTGTCAGTCTTTGGTGAGGTGCCTCTCACCACAGATGAGCCTTAGAGAGATCTCGTCTGCCCTGTGTCCTGATGGCTGGCCCAGCTCATGACTTTTCTCTCTCATGCAATTATTTCTCACCTCTGGCATCAGTGTTACTTTTGATGCTTCGATTTTACCACTCCCATCATACTACCACAATTCACTCAAATTTCTGGCTGATGCCAGACTACCCGCTGAACAAGGGCCAATTACTTCGCAATAGAGTTCCTTAATCCCAACCAACCCTGTATGACCGGCCAGTCCCATAGGCTCAAGCTGTATTTAAAGTGCAGTAAACTGTTGTGGAAAAGTGCTTTGTTGTAATGAAAGAGAGGTACTTCATTCACTGAAATAGGTTGACAGTTTAAGCATGGCAGGAGTGGAGGCAGCAGCAGAACCAGCACCTCATTGACTAAAGTTGGTCTAGAAAGTGGTGTTAAATCAGTCAATCTCTACTAAAGGCGTCGTCAAACAGGACACGTCTCTCACCGTGAAGCCCATCAGACGTGGTGTCAGTTGTGTTTGCTGCACACACTGAAATGACGTGGTACATCGCATGGAATGTGCTCCTCAGTGTGACTTGTGATCTCGGCACTCTCCAGTGGCAGTCTGTGGCATCTGGTGCAGAAATCACATGGTTTTTTTTATGAAAATGGAGGTGTAAAATAGCTGCGTTAACTCTAGTGGTGGTTGTTGAAGAAAAGTGGAGGAAATTCCGAAGAAAATTCTGGACTTGTCGATAACTTGAACAGTGAATAATGCTGTAAATGATCTGACATAAATACTACTAGAAGTTATTAGTTAACTCAATTGAATTTTCATCTCATTTTTTGTTTTAAGTTGAATATAGCTAAAATATAGTGTCTAATGTTAATTTGCACATACATAATATCCTTATTATTCTCACTATTTGTCAAAAATTGACAATTTTAGAACTGTGACTGTAATACTATGAACCTTATAACTGAAACAGCAATGAGCCACAGAAATGGTGTAGAAAGGTTTATCTGAAGCAAACCATGACCAGTTTCGGGTTTCTTACAAATCCACATCTGAAGGTGCATGTCCATAAATGTGTTTATTTTTAAAACTCATAACAAAAATGCAGGACGAGTTCATCACACAGAATCGTATATCACTGCTGTAAACCAATAACGTATACAAATTGAGGGCCCAGCAAGAGAACAATTGAGTCTGTAACAACCATGTGAAGATAGATTTATAAGAAATCTGAAACTGGTCGTGGTTTGGTTCAAATAAACCTTTCCAAACCACACTTGTGGCTGATTGTTGTTTCAATTTAAATGTTATCCATATTATCAGTGTTGCATTGACTATCATCACACCGAAGTAACATACTACACTACATAGATTTCAAAATAGAGATTGGTTTCGCAACTCCATATGAAAGGAAGAAGAGATTTTTTCTAGGCTGCTCACCACCATTGAAAAAGATATTTACTGACAAGATACAAATGTAAGGCAGTCCATAAAACCAAGTGGTAGATAGATATATAGATATATCTTACACAAAGTTTCATAATAGCAAAAACTTCCAGTGTAATGTGTGTTTACTTTCTGACAGAGTAGCAGTTATGTTAAGATTTCTAACCACTGGGGAAACATTCCATTTGATGGCCATTGCAATGAGAACTGCAGCAAATACCTTACTTGAAATAAGTAACAGTGACTACTACAGGTAATTCTTCTATTAAATTAATAAGAAAGGTCCAGGTGAGGAAAAGAAATTTGGAAGGAGGTAGGTGCAAACTTGCTACCTGTTGCTTCACAATTTGCAATGCTGTCAACAAAGGTACCACTTCCACAAGAAACTAAGACTCCATATCTGGGATACACTGTGTAAAGACTCTATCCTCAGCTGTCATTATATTTTGATACGTAACTGTGACAGGTTGTATCAAAATGACATGATTTGATAGAGCACCATTGTGCTGTAGCAGTGAAATGGTATACTTACATTGCACGCAAATTATAATGTAAAACATCACATACAGGAAGCCTTTATCTACCAATATGTAATTATATATCACTTTATTATAACAAATTGTAGCTAAAATGAAGCATTTTTGCGGGATCCTCAGTTTGCCGATGCTTTGGAACAGTTGATATCCATACCACATACAAATACTATAAATCAAATCCACCAAATATGCTGGCTCCTCAGTTCTGCTTGAGAGCTGAAAACAATGTCACATCTCATTGGCCATGTTCCTCTCCTCGAGGCAATAATCTGACATACTAGATTCTGTATTTCATGCTCAGTGGTGTAGCGAAACGTGGGATTCCACACTGCAACGCCACCAGCTCCTAGTCCATATGTGTGTTCACGTTCCATAATAGGACAACTTAAACTTAAAATAAAGTCACTAACTGACATTGTGCATGTATGGAAACAGTTAGAAACTATTTTAAGTCTTCACACTATTACTGTGATCTGTAATGGAGACACATGGTTTGGTAATATTAAAATAATTTGCTACACTAATTTCGTACAAGATATGCATTGTGTATTACTTGTCTTTCTGTGCATTGGTATGGTTATACAAACACTCTCACATGTCAAGCTGGCAGTGCATACTTGAGTTTATTATTGATGGTGAGGCTAATGAATTTGCAGCTCATAGTCCTCACAGAAATATTAGTCAACTAATTCAAGGCTCTGATAGTGGTGTGCTGTCCTTAGATTAAAATAACTTTGTGAGTGACAGTTATCAGTGGTGGGAAGCTGCCAGCTCTTACGCAGCATGCCATGTACTCATGCAACCGATAGTTGTGCTCGCACCATTTAAAAAAAAAAAAAAGAGCCACACAGTGATGGTGGCCATAGCATCTGTAGTAACATCAATGCATATGTGGCTCTACGTCTGCCCCTCCTCCCTCCTCCCCCACCCTCCTTGTGGCCTACCTCACCTGGCCCCCTTCTCACCCATGCAGCCAGTTTTGCTAGCAGAACCAGCATGTGAAGCTCAAGAAACATCTGTGATTGGGCAGTACCTAGCCCCCTACCAATTGACTCCCTGAAACTTCAAAAAGAAAGTTCTTTTAATCGAAGTATAACATCTCGGACACTTTTAAACAAAGTTGATGGCGTACTTGGGCAATACAAAGGCAATGGTGTATTTGCCAGCAAAGAAAATTCTGCTAAAGTTATGTTGATATCGGAATCTACAATTTGTCCAAATGCAAGTATTGCTGGTATCAATACTTTTTGTGTGCACGTATGAGTAAGTGATCTGTAGGGACTAATATGTGTTCAGGTAATAGCAGCAAAGCCTCGAGATTTCACACTGTCAAATAATATATGTTTTCACTGAGATCCCCAATGTGTCACCAATCTAGATATCATCTTGTTGGACACTACATCATGTTTATACTTGATGTTATGTCGCAATTAACATTTATAGGATCGTGTGTGATGAACTAGGTCGGCTCAGTCCCTGTTCTTCGATTTGTTGATTCATTCTCTTTCTTTCTTTCTCCTTTTTTTAGTAAAAATTGGTGAAGCAAGATACGGTGAAGCAAGATATCATGCATATGGAATCAGATCTATCTCAAGAATTACATGACTCATGTGGTGAAACTCATTGCAATATCCCAGAAAACTATTTGGCTCTGAGTAAATAGAACTGATTGTTCATCAGACAAATGTATATTCTGTGCAGCAGACACTGTCATCCTTGAACACAAATGTAACTGAAATGGAGTGATTCATTGGCAGCTAAATTGCACGGGTACAATACATTTGCCTTCATAAACCAACTACTGGGCTCACTCTATATTCCATGTACTGTTACAGATATGATTACAGACTTACCAGAAGATGTATAGAAATTCTGAATGTCGCTCTAATATCGGTGGATTCCACCAATGACCAACATCGGCCAGAGACAGCCGGTCTTTTCAAATAATTATGCCACTACGTAGGTGGTCATACTACAGCCGATCTTATCTCTTGAATGTACAGGCTTCAGATGACAATAGTTGAAACTCAAATAGGTTTGTTTTCTTCAGTTGTATCAAGCGACGTTCTCGCACACAAAATATGGAGCATGAGAAACTGACAAGTTTAATCCAAGAAAGGGAGAGTTTGTGGCATCCTGAGGATGAAAATATCATAATCGGATATATCTGTGGACTGATATCAGAGGTTTATTTGAAACCTCAAATAGGCAAAGTCTTTATTGAAAATTTTAGGCCTAGATTATAAACTCAAAAAATAATTTGTTCAGACGAAAAGGGTGGCGTATCTTATTTGCTTATAGCTACTGTACTGGACCTTTTTCATGGTAGGATGTCATTTGTTGTCTACAAATAATCATCACTGCATACTTGCGTTTTATGCCGGAAGGGTAGTAATGCTATTAACGTGAAACAGTTTGCAAATGTGGTGTGCAGTACGTATTTCCACTTTTAAGTACCTTAGGTTTCCAGAGTATCGTATTCTGCACTTTATGCTTGTCTTTCAATCGTGTGTGAAATGACAGTCATTGAAGTTTAACTGACGTGTGTCTGCACAACTTTAAATAAATACCATGAAACAGTGCGTTTATAACTTGCTTTTGAAGGTCACCACGAATCATCTCAGGTGTGTAACAGAATGTTTCTCCCATCATGTTGTATATTCTTAAAACTTGTGTGGTCATTCTGATACCAGACAACAGAGTGTATAGTACTAGCCACATTCTTTATGAGACAGGAAAGCTCATTCGCATGCATTCGGTGTCTCTTTTAACAGCAGAAGCCACTGTGCAGCACTCTTATCCAAGCACAGACACGTGGTATCCACCCCACCCTAAGAGTTTAAAATCTAACCTACTTCATACATAATATAGGTTCTAACCTAACCTAACCTCCTTGGCCCTGCCAAAAACTGATGGAGGAGATCGGATGCACTATGGCCACGGTGTCAGCCAAAGTTATGGGGCGATATCTGGCGACAGTGTGTGATGACCGTTGTCAGTGCCACTGTGAACACAGCTATACTTGGCGACACTGGAACTGTTCATTATCCTGAAGGATTGAAAATGAACGTGAATTCTCTGGGAACAGTATGTAGGACTCTCAGGGGGCTCATGACACTCTTGTATGTACACTATGTGATCAAAAGTATCTGGACACCCCCAAAAACATACATTTTCCATATTAGGTGCATATTGCTGCAACCTACTGCCAGATACTCCATATCAGCAACCTCAGTAGTCAGACATCATGATAGAGCAGAATGGGGTGCTCCATGGAACTCATGGACTTCGAACGTGTTCAGGTGATTGGGTGTCACTTGTGTCATACATCTGTTCGTAAGATTTCCATCCTCCTAAACATCCGTAGGTCCACTGTTTCTATTGTGATAGTGAAGTGGAAACATGAAGGGACATGTACAGCACAAAAGCATACAGGCCAGCCTCATCTGTTGACTGGCAGAGACTGCCAACAGTTGAAGAGGGTAGTCATGTGTAATAGGCAGACATCTATCCAGACCATCACACAGTAATTCCAAACTGCATCAGAATCCACTGCAAGTACTATGATAGTTAGGCAGGAGGTGAGAAAACTTGGATTTCATGGTTGAGCAGCCACACATCATGCCGGTAAATGCCAAATGATGCCTCGTTTGGTGTAAGGAGTGTAAACATTGGACAATTGAACAATTGGGTGGAGTGACGAATCATGGTACACAATGTGGTGATCCAATGGCAGGGTGTGGGTATGGCGAATGCACAGTGAACATCATCTGCCAGTGTATGTAGTGCCAATAGCAAAATTCGGAGGTGGTGGTGGTGTTATGGTGTGGTCGTGTTTTTCATGGAGGGGGCTTGCACCTCTTGTTGTTGTGTGTGGCACTATCACAGCACAGGCCTACATTGATTTTTAAGCACGTTCTTGCTTCCCACTGTTGAAGAGCAATTTGGGGATGGTGAATGCATCTTTCAACATGATCGAGCACCTGTTCATAATGCTCGGCCTATGGCAGAGTGGGTACACGACAATAACATCCCTATAATGGACTGGCCTGCATAGAGTCCGACCTCAGTCCTATAGAACACCTTTGGGGCGCTTTGGAACGCTGACTGCGTGCCATGCCTCATCTATGTCAGTCGACATCGATACCTCTTCTCAGTCCAACACTGCTTGAAGAATGGGCTGCCGTTCCCCAAGAAACATTCCAGCATGTGATTGAACATATGCCTGTGAGAGTGGAAGCTGTCATCAAGGCTGAGGGTGGGCCAACACCGTATTGAATTCAGTCATTACCGATGGAGGGTGCCACAACCTTGTAAGTAATTTTCAGCCGGGTGTCCGGTTACTTTTGATCACATAGTGTATGTGGCAAACACGGGGCCCAAGGCTATTGCAGCACATGTTTCCTTTCTGTGCTGAAATGTCTCATGTATGTCGCTCCTTCCATCTCTTGTTCGTTTTTCTCATGATGTCAGCCTTTGATGTCGCCCCAGCTATTCCCTAGCTTCTCCCTTCCTTTCTTGGAATATATTGTTTTGTTCAGCACCTATTGGCTGAGGTAATAATTTGTGGTCTCCTTTCTGGGTTTGACCTCATTTTCCAAATTTTTATGTGGTGTGGACCAATTGGATTTATCATGGATTTAAATAGTGCCCACTCCATGCAGTGTTAAAGATCATCTGCATACAATACCTGAGCAGGTTCTTTTTGGCACTTAAAATCGAATGCCGTAGCCAATCCAAAATGGTGAAGTCGTTATTTACCCTTTTGATTGAGGCCCCTAACAAAACAGGGATCACACTGTTGTTACCTGAGCTGCTAGCTTCTCACACATGCCTAGGAGTAGATGCTGATCTTCCTGGGCATCATGACTCCCGACAAAGGCCATCGTGCCAGATGGCTTTTGCTGCAGCTGGGTGGCACCCATGGGGAGAGCCCTTGATGCTAGTAGGTGGATCAGGAGGACATTTGGACATACGACATATCAAATTAAACCAAAACAGTAAGCGTTTTGATCTGGCCATCTCATCAGACAAGTATAGAAATTTCAATGTGGACAGTTACTATCATTCTGCTGTCTGTACCATTACTGTTTTCCCTACAATTGCTATCCCTATGGAGAGAGAGACAAGCCAGATGACTAGGAGCAAAACAATTTATCCAATACCTGGTATGTCCTCTAACAGACAGAGATAATTTTACTTCAATGAAACTGTTATTTTTTGTGACACACATTGAAGATAAAGTTTGAAAAGTTGAGTCATTGGGAAAAATGTGCAATGGATTGCTACTGATTAAATCTTCCTCTGCTGCAGAATCTACAACTCTTCAGGCATGTGAACATCTGGGTGATATATCAGTGATTATTGTCCTACACAAGACTGAATATGGTCCAAGGAATCATCTTATACTGAGACCTAACACTCCAGATAGACAAGCAGCTGCGAGCTAATCTTGAGTGATGAGGTGTACATTTTATCCAACACGTCCAAAAAGGTCCCAACTATGATCGAACAGATACGAGCACATTCACCTAATCCTTTGAAGGGAATAGTCCAGGCAAATTAGGAAGAATGGGGGAAAAAATTTATAAAGTTTTGATACTTTCGAAGAACATGCTTAGGGGATGTGGAAGTAAAAAAGAGAAAAGTTCCCTCCCCTATTGAAGGAGCTTCCCGTCCCCCACCCCTTAATGTAATTTGTTTTCCTTTTTTCAAACTTTATGAAAAAGGTTCATTTAATGAAGTTATTTATATGACAGAAAATATTTCTGGTGAAATTCTACGCAGAGGTGGTCAGATGCATGTTTAAGCAAGGCAATTAGTTTGAGTGCTAAAATTTGGAGGTAAAAAAGTGAAATTTCTTTTAAAACAGACTTTTATTTATACAGAACAATTTTGTTTTACAGTCTTTTACTTTAGATTTATGCAACTTAAATTATTGGAATGAAAATCATTTTCCATGAAAATTAAAAATTATTGTAAAACTAATCAAAAATTACTTTTGCTGTAATGTATTTACAATTATATGTACAGGATGTAGACAATGAAAATACTGCAATACCTATCAAGCAAATAAATTCTTGCTTTTTTTTTCTTTTTTTCATAAAACCATCATCCAAATCTTCTGTCAAATCACTGCGAGGCACATTAGTGCAGCTTTGTCCATGACAGTTTTTGCAAAGTGTTGTGCAATGTAGATCAGCCTTCATACATCCACAGTTTCTTCCGCAGCCTTGAGTAAAGTCACATGAAACCAGTCGCAGTATTTTCTCTGGAGCAGGTGGTCATTTTATTTGAATTGGGGAGAGGGATGAGTTTGATTCCCTCCAGCCCCAGTTTCTGGGATCCAAGTTGTTCCCCAGCCATAGCTGGACTTGTAGGTAAACTAGGTAAGAGTGGAGGCATCCTGCATCAGTAGTGGGTGGCAAATTAGATAGTATGACAGCATTGTTTGCCTGACCCACAAGTGCATTAAAACATTTAAATCAAATGGCAGTTAAGTTGTCATTATCAAGACAAACCACTGTTTTTGTGTAGAGAGAGATTATAAATTTCTCTCCTGATTTTGCAATGGTATCAGGAGAGGAAGCAGGATCGTTGGATATCTGTGGGATATTATGAAGTTGGGGATAGCAGTTGAATAGTTGGAAGGCTTGCAGCTTTCCTTTCCCAAACAAGGCTGAAGTGTTGTCGCAACCACTTACTACATGAAGAAACAATATTGAATTCTTGCATTCATGAATGAGTGAGGAGTTATGTATATCTTTAGAACTGTAGCACCGTGTTCTGATGCTACCTTTACCTTCCTTCATCAGTATTACGTCTGTGTTGTCTGGAGCAAGAGCAATATGTTGCACAAGATGATCTACATCTTGACCCACTATAATCACTTGCTGGTAAAATTTTGAGGTACTTATTGCTTTTGCAACAATTTCAACATCTACATAGTCATCTGCAATCCTGGTTTCAGTACCAAAGCTGTCTAGTTTTGGCACAAGCTGTGTAATAAACATTTCCTTATTGCTGAGGTTACTAATAAAGGCGGACTGTGATTCAGTACATAACATCTTGTCACTAAAGAAAATTTCTCGTGAGGTCTGCTTCATCATTCGCCTTTGGTGTTCAGTAGTTTTTATGTTCAGATAACTTTCTGAATATCCATCAAATACAACAGCAACATTGTCTTTATGATGTCTCAAATATAGGCTACTAAGGTTTTATAAGTGTCACCAAAAGTTCCATTCTCGGGCCACATGACATGTTGGATAAAAAACCCTCCATCTATTACAAAGAACTTTGTTTCATTATTGTCAATTTTCCTTCCAGGTGCATGATTGAAAAGACTGTACAGAGACAACTTTTTTGTTTTCCTCATCAATCTACTGCTGTCAAACAGAGACCTTGGTACATTCGATAATCCATACGTGATGCTACCCTGTAAATTGTCAGGTGAATGAAACGTGCACACTATTCTCTGAAATAACTGTGTTGTATCTACTTCAGTTATATTTTTTCCAAGCCAAACAGATGAGATGCACATTGTCCTAACAATGCTAGATCGCTTAAGCTTCAGAGAACCAAATTTTGGCCAGACACTAACTATTGTTCGAAGAGCTGATTCATCAACACACACAGCACTGTAGAAGTTTACTTCCTGAGAAGCTACTAATCCAGATCCTAATGAATACAATTGCTCCTTATAAACAAATGGAGTGTGTTGTTGCAACCATAGCTGAAATGTTCTGCGAATTTTCTTGCCAGTTTCTGTCCTCCCACTCCTCAGTTCAACATGTTGATCATTCGAAACCGAATGTAAATTGAAGAACTGTTCCATAGCTTCACATATCTGGTGAGCTACTGGTATACTACAAATCTATCAGTTCAGCACACTATCGTGAAACCTCTTCCGTGTGAAACACCTCCAACACTCTTCAGGTTCTTCATAATCATTTATTCTATTGTCATGTCAGTCCATACTTCACACCAATACTTACCAGAGTGTCAAACTGTGAAGAAGCTGTCCTTGGTGTATTTATCGAACTCTGTGGTTTTCATGGTTTCTTTCAGTTTTTCCATGTACCTGGAGGTACAAATGACACGCCTTAGCATAAGGAAAGTGTCCAGTTGCGTGGAATATTGGGAGCATAGCTCTCACACATTCTATATGGAGCTCCCAATTCCCCATACGCTCTGCCGGGATGAAATGCAATGCCAAAATGACAAGCTGGATCCATAACTGGGAAGTTTTCCTTCTGTGCTTAATATCATCCATTGTGTTGACAAATTTATTTTTAAGTTTTTCAATCACTTGATCTTTTTCCAAATCACTGAAAGATGTACCGTTTTTTACTCAAATCAGAAATACAGTCTGTAATATGTTGCTTCTCTTCCTCCATGACTGCCATTTCCTCCAGTATTATGATGGAAAGAGCACACATGACTGCAGTGTGAGCCTGAATTGGCCCCAAGTATGCACGAGACCAGAAATTATATGGGGAACAGAAGCTGCAGCACATACAGTCTCCAAAAGTTGAGGGAGTCCACTGTCTCTCATTAAGAATCCTATTGCTTCTAGAAAAGACATTATCAAGTGAACGCATTTAAATCAAATAACTATATTAGTGAATAACTCATTCCTTCCATTAGCCTCCAATGCAACTATATCTTTAGCTTTCATGTAGAGTGGTTGATCAAACATCACCATACACGTTTGCTGTGTGGTCCTCTTATTCGCTGTGATGGCATAAGTTAAAGCAGTTAAAATAGTACTATAATCTATGGGAGGGTTTTTGATGAATGGAAGTGCTAATACGTCTGATTGCGTATAAGCTTCTCCAGTTGTGATTTTCTCCATAAAACCTTGCCATAGAGGAATAGAAAGCTGTAAAAACTTTCCTATCATCCAAGTAAAATCGTGATTAGTAGCCATTGTTACTTTAGTGAATGATTGTTCTGAGTAGACTTTTGCAGAACAATTTCTTCAATTCTAACTCTATTCTGCCTTCGCATCACTCTCCCAGGAGTCACACACCTGATTCCACCCATAGCATGGAATGTACCTTTGCCTGTCATTGTTGCCATAGTGAAGTCAATATTATTGAAAACGTACTGTGAGAACGAATAATTTGAAACAATTTGATTTCCTAACTGAATGGTAGAAGCCTCAGATAAAGTCACAGTGCTATATGAAGAGTAGAAACCTATATTCAACACAATTTCAAAAATGATTTTTGATCCGACTTTACGAAACAAGTACACTGCAAGACCAAGTTGCAGTGGGGTAATAAATGAACGAGGCCTGGTAGCTGATACAATCACATGGGATATTGCTGTACATTTTTTTAAACGGAACTGTTAACTACCTTTCTTTTTTGACAAAACTACACCCTTCAAAAATTCGTGTAAAGTGTCAGCAACCACAACTTCAACATTCTCTGTCAAACCATTGATATCTGGATAATCGGCAATACTATAAGGAGTCATTCTTATATCTTCATGGATGATAATTGCTGCTGCTACTTCTACTATTCTCGTTCTGTCATCTTTTTCATCAACAGCTCGTTCATCGTACCATTGATTTAAAATTTGTGGCCACTGCCACAAAAACATACAACTGGGGGATTTTTTGGCGTGGTGGCAAACAAGACCCCCATCACTGAAGTGTTCAGTCAGTTTGTTTTTCAGAGTTTTTATAGTTATTGTCTCTCCTTCTGGGAGACATTCAGTAACTTTCTGCAACAAACCAAGCAGAGGAAACTGACATTCCTCTGAACTATCTATAAGTTTACATAATTCTTGAAAAGCGACATCAAAGTTGGTATCTTGAGTGGGGGCCTCTTTTTCGAACAGAGGAGAGGTTCGACAGTAATTTAGCATAGCAATCTTGATGATAACAGGTTCTGCAGCTATGAAACACAAAGTACTGTTGATACATTCGGCAACCTTTCTACCGAAATCATCATCACGTTTTCACCTTTCCCAAGCAGTGTTTGTTTCACAGTTAATGAACGAACTTCAAATACTCCACGGCATTTGTGGAGTGGTTTTTTGTTTCCATCTCTGTCACTCTTTTCAGCACATAGGAAACAGTATTTTTTGAAATTGAATAGATAAGAGGAAGAGGATTTCAAACTTTTATCATCCGCATGTGCCACATTCTTATTAATTGGTTTCCTTATATTACGTTCCTTAGTATAGTCATGTCAACATACCATATGCACTTCAATCAGTCCAGCATTCTGTACAAGATTATGAGCTCCCATCCTTCCATTCCTTGCTGATGCGTATCAGAGTTTCCAAGCTCTTTGTCACTATTGATGTGTCTCCTTCCAAAATAGATTTACCACAAATAAAACAGGTAGTAGGTCCAGCATTATTGTTTTCTCAGTCCATACAAAAGAAATGAGACTAAGAAGAAGCACTTCATAACGCCACAAACTGATAAATACTGTCACAAAACAGAACTCTCTGGCACTAGTTTGACAGCTCACAACGTTAACTTGACTGAACTGGACACCGGATAGGAAGAAACGGCAGTGACAATAGTGGTAGGAGAGCGCAGAGTTAATCTGAAGGGGAACTTGATATTTTCATTGTTGGCATGTACTCTTGATTTCAACAATACTGATAGCAAAAGAAATATCATCAAGTAGAATATATAAGCCATGAAATATTTCCACACACTTAATTACGCTTTTCATTTTAATACTTCGTTAAGTAACAAAGACTGCAAACTATTATGTTAACAGAATTCTATTACAATTCTTGTTCCTCAAATACCATTCGTATGGATGAAAAGATGCAAAAGATCTTTTTTGTATACAATTTTGCGAGGAATATATTTATTAATATGAACTCTGTTCGAAACATGAGCCTTTTTGTGCATAAATTTAAAATGTGGTACAAATTGACTTTTGCTGGGGATAAGAGGGATGCACCCCCCTCCCTATGAAGAGGAACTTTTCTGCTTCTTATTACTTCACCCCACATGAGCATTTCCCTGAAGTTTCAAAAATTTATACATTTTTCCCCCATTTGCTGATTTTCTTACTAATTTGCCTGGGGTAGAATGTCCTCCTGGAAAAAATTAGTCATGGTGTATAGATGTGAAATGAAACCTTACATCATACTGCCCATGAAGTTCTTCTGATGCCTATACTTTGAGCTTATGTTACCCCCTCTGCAGTAGACCCAAAATGTGGTAACTGCAGATGATCACTCCATGAAGGTAGTTCTTGTGAACAACCACCCTTGTGTGTCAACTGCACAGAACACCATCCTCCATGTTCACTGGTTTGCCCAGTCTTCAATAAAGAAGAGAAAGTACAGGTGTATAAATCTACTGACAGCCTTTTGTATACTCAGGCATGTAAAAAATATGAACACCTACATCCTGTTGATATGACATCCAGTTATGTGAAAGTAACCACCAACATTCCCTCTACTTTAGTTTTTTCAAAACCAGTTCTTCCACTGCCCTCCTCTCTTGTGCTTCCTGTGGCACAGTCTTTCTGAACCACTTTCCTCACCTGGCTGGAAGAGCAGCTTCCTCTTGTGGCATGAAGTGGTCCCTTTTGGTTCCCTTCTCCAAGGAAACCCACAGTTTATTGGTATGATGCCAACCAATGGCTGAAGAAGCTACAATCTGTGGGTCCCAGGGCTGCCCACTCTTTGCCTATCCCCATGCTCATCAGTCGTGGATAGACCCTTGCAATAATCCTGCTAACCAAAGGTTGTGAAGGAGGAGAAGAATCAGGACAAGGCTACTCCAGTGATCCTAGAGGTGCCATATTTCACCATGGCATTGGATTCTGAACCAATGCTCATTGATGCGGTTCCACTGCGATCAGTGACAGGCAGTGACACTGGGATGTGACCAGTCATCCTGGCTACTTTACACCTTACCTGGACACCTGTAACATAGTCATTTAGTGGAACTGTAATGGAACGGAGCACGGTATCAGTTCAATCCGTGGCTCGTTCATCCATCCTCTTCCATATACATACTTAGATCTCTAAATATGAAACGGGCAAAGCTATTCAAATAAAACTGCTAATCACTGAATTTATATCATTGCAATTCGTCAAGCAAAATAACGAAGCTGAAGGAATGCACAGATCAGAACTTTGGGTTGAATTTCAATTCTGAAACTAACATGAAACATGCACAATACCCAGCTGTGATATAACTTAGCATCAACAATGCAGATGATGCTGTAATTTACCATCTAGTAAAATCATCAGACAATCAGTTCCAATTACAAAATGATGTAGGGAGAATTTATGTATGGTGTGAAAAGTGGCAATTGGCACTAAACAAAGAAAAGTGCGAGATCATCCTCATGGGTACTAAAAGAAATCTGATAAATTTTGGGTATACAATAAATCGCACAAATCTAAGGGCTGTCAATTTGACTTAATACCTAGGAATTACAATTATGAGCAACTTAAATTGGAAAGACCTCATAGATAATATTGTGGGGAAGGCTAAACAAAGACTGTGCTTTGTTGGCAGAACACTTAGAAGATGCGACAAACCCACAGCCTACATCACACTTGTTCGTCCTGTGCTGGAATATTCCTGCATGGTGTGGGATACTTACCAGGTAAGATTGACAGAGGACATCGAAAAAGTGCAAAGAAGGGCAGCTTGTTTCGTGTTATCGCACAACAGGAGTGAGAGTGTCACTGATATGATACGCGAATTGGGGTGGCAGTCACTGAAACAAAGGCGGTTTTCTTTGTGGCGAGATCTATTTACGAAATTTCAATCACCAACTTTCTCTTCCAAATGCAAAAATATTTTTTTGACACCTACCTACGTAGAGAGAAATGATCATCATAATAAAATAAGAGAAATCATAGCTCGAACAGAAAGATTTAGGTGTTCCTGTTTCCCATGCGCCATTCGAGAGTGGAATGGTCGAGAATTAGTATGAAAATGGTTCGATGAACCCTCTGCCAGGCACTTAAGTGTGAATTGCAGAGTGACCATGTAGATATAGAACAAAGCTAAAAGTCCAACCCCCATATGTCGCCAGAAAAATATCCATTAATCTCCGCAACTATATCCCTCAGATAAATCAGATGGCTCAGTGTACTGTCCTGCCATGTGTATAACAACCGCAGACAAGTTAAAATCTGAACAGTACACTTGATGAACTTACAAAAATGATATTACATGATCAATGATGAACTAATACACTTTTCTCAGGACTAATACAGAATATTTACCCTCCAAAAAGTTCTCTCTCTCTCTAGTATTACTCCAACACATTCCATCGTGATCCTCATTACTTAGACAACTTCATGCATTTGGATTGGAATCACCATTACCTCAAAAGGCCCATAATATAATTCAAAAAATTGCTTTGTCGTCTTATTGTGTTCACTTGACTTCTCCTTTTTTCTCAGCAACACCAGATCCACAACTCTTATTTCTGTCACCTTCATCTTTCTGTCATGTCTTTGTTTTCGTTGCATTGCTCTTCCCTTCATTTTCTCCCTTACAAATGATTCCAACACTTCTCATCATCTGTCTGTGGGGGCGGGAATCAACGTGGTCTGATACCAGATTTGGTGGTTTTGTGTCAAACTCCACCTCCCATAGTGAAAATCCCATTGATCTATACCTCACACAGTTTATTATGGGTCAAAAATCTTTTACATATTGCGCTGCAGAGCTATGTTCATTAGTATAGTATGTCCTGCAGAGCCTTCATAATTCTCTCGTGTATTGGCTTGCTAGATTACGTGAGGGATGATATACTGAGATTCTTACATACTTTATCCCTGCAGAATCTATAAACTTAATCCAATCATTACCACTGAACTGGGATCCATTGTCACTTAACATAGTTTTTGGTATAGCAATCAAAGGAAAATGATCTTGTGTGAACTTAGTAGAGTTGGGCAATCCACTCCTGAACTGATTCAAAGAACTATATGCTTTCACAGAGTGAACAATCAGTGACTTGGAAAAAAGGAATGGTAGCTCTGTGGTTCCAGAAAGCTTCTACAGTGACATCAGTATGCATAACAAAGATTCTAGGGTAGACCGCCACATTAACTTCCCACCCATTGTCCTGAGTTAGTTAATAAGAGACATTCTGTGTCGGGGGGAAAAGAAAAAGCCTTATACAATGTGTTGTGTATGTGTTTGTATGCCTTACTGTTGTGAACAGCTTTTGTCAGCCATGAACAGAATAGAAAGCAAACAAAGTTCATTCCCTTAGAACAATTAGTTAATTAGAAAACAATTTCTCACCTTTTATTTCTGCATTTGATTGGAAAAGACAGCTTGCAAAGAGCTGCCATGTTGGCCCATTCAATGCTTCACCATGAGAGATGATGCTCTGTGGAGTGGAAGCACTGTTCTGCCTTACTGCTCCTGATTTGGCATGGAGTGGATCGCATGTGATTCATGAGTCACTGTGATCCTGGCTCACTCACTGATATGGCTCTTGGCAGCTGTTCAATGCACCTGACTCTGTGCGGAGGAGATTTTAATGCAACTCAGGAGTCTCAATGCTGTGTGTGATCTTGGCTCATTCATTGATTTTTCTCACAGAGGGCATGGCTTGTTTGCTGTTTCAACATGCAGTTTGACTTTAAACTTTGACTCACTGCTCTCCATTCAGATTCAGCTTGGTGTGGATATTGTTCATTGTAGCAATAATGGTATGTGTATCATATTATTAAATTTTGCGCGTAAAGTGTGTTTTTTATCTTGAGACACTGAAATATCTCAAAACGTACACATCAAATCAAAAGATGGAAAATAAGTGTTTGATCCCCTCCTGCCCCACTACCAGGGGGTGGGGTAGGGAACAACTTTGGTATCTTAAATAGGAACAGTCTATTTTTGCTGTAGCATCAGAGTCTATGTGAAAAATACATAACTTTTGTATGTGTAACCTTTGTCATTGCATGATAGATAGCACCATTATAGAAAAATACCAAAATGAGTTCTTAAAAAGTATTGTCTTCAGAAAAATGCAATGGCTAAAAAAATGCACCATGTTTCATTAATTGTGTAAAAAACTTGTTTGATGCATGTCCTCTCACCAATGGGGTGCTCATTTGAGGTGTGCCTTTTCCCCTATGGGATGCTTGTTTGTAAGAGTTTTTTCACAGTAAGTGCTCATAAATGTCGCCACCCACGTCACTGTGCTTATTTATCTGTGCATGAAATCTGCTGACATGCATTGGTGATATGCTAGATCATGTTATCTTGCATTGTTGACCCCATGAACAAAAGACAGGCAAAGTAAGACACGGCAATCTTGCAGGCCTAGACAATGGATCACCTCCTCCAATCCACTGACAGTTGTACGTGTGATATACTTCTTGAGCTGCTACAGAATAATGTGCTGGACAACCATTATGTTGAAACCACATTGTCTGTTGCAAATACAAAGGAAGGTCTGCATGCAATACTGGAAGAATGTCTGATGTTTAACACCATTTAAATTGCGATTGATTAAGAATGGACCAATCTGTGGTTCTTGAAGGTCGAAAAAAGATACCACTGCCAAAATGTTACTTGGTTCTGGAAATTATTCCTAAGAGGTTCCTGAGGGAGGGAAACATGAAACGGATGTTATTTTCTATATTTCAAAATTTGGCAAACAGTAGTCTGACTAATTCCTGATTCACAGCTTCATTGCCAAGTGCTAATGCAGGTATTATGATTCATTGCAGCTAATATCCTAGTTTCATTATTGTTTTAGGGCACAAAAACAACTAGGGTCATATACATCCATGTCAAAACTGTAAATCATGAAGAAAAGAGAGGAGTTAAAAATGACTACACATCAATCCTAATTGATGGAAGGTAAGACAGCTAAAAACAGGGCTGTGGAGAAAGGTCTATAAAATACATCACATTGAAACATAGCTCCGGAACTAAAAACTAAACGGCCTTTGCCATATTGCTATGACAGATAAAAAGTAAAATGCGGTCGACAGTCTGCGCATTGTTGTTACGGTGAGAGGGCCAAGAGGTCGTCATCCAAGCTGCTGGAAGAGGCATAACAACTTGGAACTTGTTCCCATGAAGTGAGGACCAGTGGTGATGCCAAAGTGACACCACCTGCTGACAGAGGGCAACACAGAGATCATTGGAGGGAATGTAAGCACTAGTAGGCTGAGATACGAGAACTGCAGCCTTGACAACAGCATTAGCAGCCTCATTTCCTGTCATGACCAGAAACCCACATAAACATCACAGTGGCTCCATCAAGAGTGAGCAAGTGACAGATTTCCTGGACCTGTTGCACTAAGGGATGGACTGTGTGCAGCACATAGAGGTTTTGCAGGGCTCTGTGTGAGTCTGAGCAGATGACACAATTAGAAAGCCTGTGTTGCCGGATGTATTGTATGGACTGATACAGGGTGAAGAGCTCTGTTGTAAATACTGAGCAGTATTCTGGAAGCCGATACCAAAAAACGTTGACACCGATGACGAAGGCACACCCAACATCACAGTCAGTCCGAGACCCATCAGTGTACACGAAGGTACTTTCACAAAGTTCCATGCAGAGGTCGTGAAACCGAAGGTGCTAGAGCAAGGCTGGAGCAGTGTCCTTAGCAAGCAAACGAAGGCCAAGGTGAATCACCAGCCACCGCCCAAAGCCAGGGTGGTGAAGCATTCATACCCACCGGGAAAGGTGCAAGGTGCAGGGAGTGTGAAGTTAAACTGCTGGAGCAAGAACCGAAAGCGAACTCCAAGAGGTAACAGAGAAGAGGGACGCACCCCATACATCAAAGGAGGCACAGGATGGGTGGCCACGCATGCCAGATAAATGGCATGCATATCTGCTAAGGATAAAATCACGGTGTAGGACAGCAGTAGTTTGGCAGCTTCTGCATAGAGACACCCAGCCAGGCTAGTGTAAAAGGTGTCAGTGGCTAATCTTTGATGGTTTCTTTTTTTGTGGTTGTACAGTTCCCCCTGGTGGTGAACTGAACTGTTGAATCAGCCAACAAAAAGACACACATGATTGCACTCAGTTTGGAAAACATTGAGCGCAAAAAGGTTACAAAATTATCTACATTCCTGTCACTTTCTTGACAAATAAAAACCATTACATTTTTCTCTTCTATCATGACAGCCAGCATTCTAACTAATAACACAGTCAGATATTTAAGAAATGTGGGACAACCTACACACAGTATGATCACATCAAATAATGAATGGATGAATAAATGTTTCTAAACAGTTACACAGCGAAAAATGCAAAACACTCAGTCATTAGCCACATATGTCTGCTTTTATGTTTAGTTTTTCTGCCAAGGCCAACTGTGAGCAGCAGTGCATGGGGCTGCCAAGGCCAGACTGTGAGCAGCAGTGCATGATGGGAGAAGCAAACTGGATGGTGGTGGTGGTGGTGGTGGTGGTGGTGGTGGTGGTGGTGAAGAGGAGGCTGGGGCAGGGAAGGCAGGGTAGGGGTGGGGATGGGGATGGTGAAGTGCTGCTTGTGGGAGCATACAGGGCAGTCAGGAGGTTAGGAGGAGGGTAAGGCGGAGGGCACGATGGGCAGGGGAAAAGAAGTAAAAAGATTGTGGGTGTGTTGGTGGAATAGAGGGCTGTGTAGTGTTGGAATGGGAACAGGGATGGTGGTAGGTGGGTAAAGGACAGTGACGAATGAAAGGTTGAGACCAAGAGGGTTACAGGAACAAAGAATATATTGTAGAGAGAGTTCCCACCTGCGTAAGTCGGAAAAGCAGACAGCTTATTAGTTGTCATGCCCAAATAGAATGCAGCACATTGGTTGCAGCTTAGCTTGTAGATCACGACTGGTTTCACAGGTAGCCCTAACTTTGATGGGATAGATGATGCTTGTGACTGGACTGGAGTAGGTGGTGGTGGTGGTGGTGGTGGTGGTGGTGGTGGGAAGATGTATGGGACAGGTCTATTACAGGGATATGAGCCATGAGGCAAGGGGTTGGGAGCAGGGGTTGTGCAGGGATGGACAAGGAATTGTGTAAGAAATGAAACACCTACAGCTGTCCTTATGATCTTCTTTACTGTGTAGCTACAAGTTTTGGCACTTCAGTACATCATCTTGAGACCTGTATGCATAAAAAGTAACGATAGCATTATCAACCATGCAATACAATGACAGATTACAATGAGAATCAGAATCAAGGACAAGACTGTACAAGTGAATCAACAGTAACCATTTGATGCAATGGACAGGTACACCCATTGTCACATAACTAAAGTATACCATAACAAATTTCCACTCTATTCATTGTACCATTATATTATTTTTAATTACTTCATTAAATAACTGTTACATGATTTTTGTTGGCCAGTCAGCCATACATTATCTGCACAATGCTGAAATAACCTACTGAAAGACAAAACAACTGTGATAAATGTATGAAGGAGACAACAACCGCAGAAACAAGTAAAGCAAAGAAAGATGATTTATATGTCATGTCAAACTATAAAATGCTGAGAGATTACAACCTCAGAAACAAGTAAAGTGAAGAGACATGATCCATGTGCTGCATCAAAGTATGAAATGCTGAGTTGTAAACAGTTAACGTTCATACTTATATCATATGCATAAAATCAATGTCCAAGACATGTCAAAAGACCAAATATAGGACCCACCTCAGATCATAACATATGTAGAACATATGAAAAGCCCCCACATGTTGCATAGTTGATAAGTTGATAATGCTATCATTAATATTTATGCATACAGTCCTGAAGACAGTGCATTGAAGTGCCGAAACTGGTAGCTAGACAATAAAGAACATCATAAGGACAACTGCTGGCATTTCATTTTCTTACCAATAGTGAACGGCTGTGGTCCCCAAGACCTCCAGTCAAAAAGATGGACATACGAAAAGGAATTATGTAGGTTCAGTGGGTTGAGGAATACCACTTTCAGAGGGGTGGGAAGGACAAGGGGAATGCCCCTCTGTGTCCAGATGGTGGAACTTAAGGAGATGGTGGGTGACTGGAGAGATAAGGCGTGGGAGATCTGTCTTTGTATGTATAAGGTTTGGTGGGTAATTATGTTCTGTGAAGGCCTCAGTGAGACCCTCAATATATTTCGAGAGGGACTGCTTGTCACTACAGATGCGATGGCCACAGGTGGCTAGGCTGTATGGAATGGATGGCAGTTGTCAAAGTGGAGGTATTGCAGGTAGTTTGTAGGTTTGGTATGGACTGAGATACTGACTTAACCATCTTTGAGGTGGAGGTCAACATCGAGGAAGGTGGCTTGTTGGGTTGAAAAGCACCGGGCGAAGTGAGTGGGGGAGAAGGTGTTGAGGTTCTGGAAGAATGTGGATAGTGTGTCCTCACCATTGATCCACCTCATGGAGATGTCATCAGTGAACCTGAACCAGGTGAGGGGTTTGGGAGTCTGGGTGGTTAGAGAGGATTCATCTAGATGACCCATGAACAGGTTGGCATAGGATGGTGCCCTTAGCTGCATCCCATATTTGTATGTAGGTGATACCTTCAAAGCTGCCTTGCCACAGTGGTAACACCAGTTCCTGTCAGATAACTGAAGTTAAGCACTGTCGGGCTGGGCTAGAACTTGGATGGGTGACCATCCAGTCTGCCAAGTGCTGTTGGCAAGCGGTGTGCACTCAGCTCTTGTGAGGCAAACTCAGGAGCTATTTGATCAAGAAGTAGATGTTCGGGTCTGGTAAACTGACATACTGCCAGGATGAGTGGTTTGCTGACCACACGCCCCTCCATATTTGCATCCAGTGATGCCTGTGGGCTGGGGATGACATGGTGGCTGGTCGGTACTCTTGGGCCTTCCAAGGCCTGTTTGGACAGAGAGGAGGAGGTTGTAGGTGTGGAATGTGGCGGGTGTTGGGTAAGGTGGTGTTCAATAGTGGCAAGACCATAGGCATTAGCGATGTTAGTGTAAAGTGACGAACAGAGCACCATGTGGTAAAGGAACAGGAAGTGTGGAGAGTCGATGGTGGAAATGATTGGTATCTTTTATATAGGAGGGTAGGTTGCAGGTAATAGGCTGAAAGTGTTGATCTGCAAGAGCAGAGATTCTCTCAGTGTGGTTACAGTAACTGCCCACAATTGGGTGTCCTGGGTGGTTGTGTTTATGGAATTTAGGAAGCATGTAGAAGGTAGGAGTGTGGGAGTGGTGGGGGTGAGGAGAGAGATGGACTGTGGGGAGAGGTCCTGGGATGGGCCTAAGGATCTGCTGGATTTCTGAAGTGGGGTTGCTGTGGCAGAGTTTGTATGTGTATGAATATGACAGTTGGCAGAGTCCTTCGCAAGGTAATCCTTGCGGTTCAAAACAACAGTGACAGAGCCATTGTCAGCAGGAAGATAGTAAGGTCAGGATTAGTTTTTACATGGTTCTTTCTGCAGTTGTAAGGTTAGCTTGCATGGTGAGTGATTTGGGGAATGATGGTGATACAAGGTTCGAAGTTAAGAAATTGTGGAAAGTCAACAGGGGGTGATTTGGGGGCAGTGGGGGTGGATCACGGTTGGATGGAGGAGTGAACTGAGTCAGGCAGGGTTCAACGTTGGTCTTTGGTTGAGTCTGGTTTATAGGGTTGGTGACAAAAGTGTTTTTCTACTGTAGGGAGTGGGACAAGGAGAGAAGGTCTTCAACAAGTCCTTCATGATTGAATTTGGGAGTGGGGCAAAAGGTGATGCCTTTGGAAAGGACTGATACTTCTATGAGGCTAAGGCATTTGGAGGAAAGGATAGTGATGTGTTTCTGGTCTGTCCAAGTTCTGGATCCTGTATAGTGGTTGGAGTGAGTTTTTGGGGATGGGGTAAATGTAGTAGGTCTGCAAGTCAGGGTTTGTCAGCTATGAGGAGATGTGTGAGAGATTTGGAGGAAGTTGTAGAGGTGGTGGATAGTGGTAGTCCAAGGCAGGAGTAGGAAGTGAACAGGGTGGAGAGTTTTTTGCAGTGACGTTGAGCATGCTGCTCTAGTTACTGGAGGGCAAGAGTTTGTGTTTAGCATGGGATCCAGGAATTTGGGATTGCATAGCAAGAGAATTGTGTGGATGGAGATCAGGTACTGCAAGGAGGTTTTGGCCTCATGGGCATGGCTTTGCAGGAATATGTTGGTGGGAGTTAAGGACTGGTGGAATCTGAACTGATGGAGGTCATTGTGGAAGGAGAGGTTGCAGCCCAAGATGATTAATTTGATGGTAAGGCCATTTTGAGGGATTCCATGAGCCAAACAGTAATGCAGGAACAGTATTTGTTACTGGCTTCTGGCCAGGGGTAAGAAAATTTTCTGTATTGACGCAGAGAGAAGGAGCAACTATTTATGATGGAGGATAAAAACATGTAAAAATACGTAAATAATGTAGAAATATGTCCAAACAATTCGCAAAAATACACAGAAACACATGGGAAATATCATGAAAAGGATGAAATGGATGAAGTATGAGAAAACAAGAAGAAATCTTATGGAGTAGGCCGATAGTGAAAGATGAAAACCAACTAAAATCAACTTGAAAACACTATGAGATGAAAGAAAAAATAAATGAAAGGTTTATAATGTGGGTTACATGTCTGTGGGTGGATAACTGTGAAGAAGGGCAATATCAGATGTGACTAGATTAGGTGAAGTTAGTATGTGATAACTTGAGTAGCGAGGAGGAGGAGGAGTGGGGTGTGAGGAGGGGTTGTTAGGGCATGATACAAGTTCGTGTGGCACAGGAAGGCATGCGAAATAACAAGTGAGAGTGATGCAGAAAGAGTGAGCAATTTGAAAGTTTAGAATTAATGATATCGATGGGAGTAATGTGGGACATGAGATGCTGCCCCAACTGTCAGGAGGACCTGTAGCCATCTGTTGTGTGTGACCAAGACTGTTGATACAGTGTTGGTTGTCACTATTGATGCCACCTCTCTTTATGTTAATGTTCCTAATACCCATGGCCTTGCCACTATCGAACACTACCTTTCCCAATGCCTGCTGGATTCCAAACCTACAACCTCTTTCCTAGTCGTCATGACCAACAATATCCTCACCCACAATTCCTTCTGCTTTGAAGGCATCACCCACAAACAAATCTGGGGTACGGCTATGGGCACCCACACGGCACCATCCTACACTAACCTGTTCATGGGCCTTCTAGATGAATCCTTTCTAAACGCCCAGAATCACAAACCCCTCACCTAGTTCAGATTTGTTGATGACACCGTGGTCTGGATCGAGGTTGAGGACACCCTACCCACATTCCTCCAGACAATTTTAGACCTACTTCTATGCTATCAGTGTTTGCTAAAGTTACTGAAAAGGCTGCATATGTAAGGATAAATCATCATTGTATTTCACATAATTTGCTATCAAATGGGCAGTTTGAGTTTAGAAGTGGTTTAACAACTGAAAACACTTTTTCTTTCCTCTTTGAGGTACTGGATGGGTTAAACAAAAGGTTTTTAATGCTAGGCATCTTTGTTGATTTTACTAAGGCATTTGATTGTGCGGATCACAAAATATTGCTCCAGAAGTTGGACCCTTATGTAATATAGGAAGTAGCTCATAATTGGTTCACCTCTTACTTTAATAACAAACAGCAAAAGGTCATTCTCCACAGTGTTGAGAATCACTATGATGTGGGGTCTGAGTGGGGCACAGTTAAATTTGGTTACCCCAGGGATCAGTGCTGGGACCACTCCTGTTCCTTTAGTATTACAGGTGATTCTAAAATATTTCTGTTTGCTGATGACACTAGCTTGGTAGTAAAGGACGTTGTCTGCAATGCTGGCATTCTTTCAAATTGTGCAGTTCATGACAGAAGTTCATGGCTTGTAGAAAATAAACTTATGCTAAATCACAGTAAGACTCAGTTTTTTTACAGTTTCTGACACACAATTCAACAAAACCCAAAACCAGCTGGAGTGGCTGAGCGGTTCTAGGCCCTTCAGTCTGGAACCGTGCAAGCGCTACGGTCACAGGTTTGAATGTAGGTGTTCAGATAGATAGTAAACTGTTGGGGAAAGCCCACATTGACAATGTTGTTCAATGACATAATGCTGCCATTTTTACTATTCGAACGGTATCTGAAGTAAGTGATAGTTCAACATGAAAAGTAGTCTACTTTGCCTGTTTTCATTTGCTTATGACATATGGTATTATATTTTGGAGTAACTCTCCCATTCAGGAAGGATATTTTATATATATATAGTGCGGATCACAAAATATTGCTCCAGAAGTTGGACCATTATGTAATTTATATATATATACACTCCTGGAAATTGAAATAAGAACACCGTGAATTCATTGTCCCAGGAAGGGGAAACTTTATTGACACATTCCTGGGGTCAGATACATCACATGATCACACTGACAGAACCACAGGCACATAGACACAGGCAACAGAGCATGCACAATGTCGGCACTAGTACAGTGTATATCCACCTTTCGCAGCAATGCAGGCTGCTATTCTCCCATGGAGACGATCGTAGAGATGCTGGATGTAGTCCTGTGGAACGGCTTGCCGTGCCATTTCCACCTGGCGCCTCAGTTGGACCAGCGTTCGTGCTGGACGTGCAGACCGCGTGAGGCGACGCTTCATCCAGTCCCAAACATGCTCAATGGGGGACAGATCCGGAGATCTTGCTGGCCAGGGTAGTTGACTTACACCTTCTAGAGCACGTTGGGTGGCACGGGATACATGCGGACGTGCATTGTCCTGTTGGAACAGCAAGTTCCCTTGCCAGTCTAGGAATGGTAGAACGATGGGTTCGATGACGGTTTGGATGAACCATGCACTATTCAGTGTCCCCTCGACGATCACCAGTGGTGTACGGCCAGTGTAGGAGATCGCTCCCCACACCATGATGCCCTGTGTGCCTCGGTCGTATGCAGTCCTGATTGTGGCGTTCACCTGCACGGCGCCAAACACGCATACGACCATCATTGGCACCAAGGCAGAAGCGACTCTCATCGCTGAAGACGACACGTCTCCATTCGTCCCTCCATTCACGCCTGTCGCGACACCACTGGAGGCGGGCTGCACGATGTTGGGGCGTGAGCGGAAGACGGCCTAACGGTGTGCGGGACCATAGCCCAGCTTCATGGAGACGGTTGCGAATGGTCCTCGCCGATACCCCAGGAGCAACAGTGTCCCTAATTTGCTGGGAAGTGGCTGTGCGGTCCCCTACGGCACTGCGTAGGATCCTACGGTCTTTGCGTGCATCCGTGCGTCGCTGCGGTCCGGTCCCAGGTCGACGGGCACGTGCACCTTCCGCCGACCACTGGCGACAACATCGATGTACTGTGGAGACCTCACGCCCCACGTGTTAAGCAATTCGGCGGTACGTCCACCCGGCCTCCCGCATGCCTACTATACGCCCTCGCTCAAAGTCCGTCAACTGCACATACGGTTCACGTCCACGCTGTCGCGGCATGCTACCAGTGTTAAAGACTGCGATGGAGCTCCGTATGCCACGGCAAACTGGCTGACACTGACAGCGGCGGTGCACAAATGCTGCGCAGCTAGCGCCATTCGACGGCCAACACCGCGGTTCCTGGTGTGTCTGCTGTGCCGTGCGTGTGATCATTGCTTGTACAGCCCTCTCGCAGTGTCCGGAGCAAGTATGGTGGGTCTGCCACACCGGTGTCAATGTGTGTGTGTGTGTGTGTGTGTGTGTGTGTGTGTGTGTGTGTGTGTGTGTATATATATATATATATATATTCTTTTCTGTTGTTTCTTGTTAACAATATCAGCTTATTCCCAAGAATTAGCAGTTTTCACTCAGTTAATACTAGGCAGAAATCCAATCTGCATTTGGATCACACTTCCTTGACTCTTGTTCAGAAAGGCGTGCAGTATACTGCTGCATCCATTTTCAATAAGCTACCACAAGAATGCAAAAATCTTAGCAGTAATCCACATGAATTTCAAATCAAAACTGAAGAGTTTCCTCATGGGTCACTCCTATTCTGTTGAGGAGTTCCTTCAAAAATTAAGCTTATTCCTGTGTTATAGTGTTGATTACATTTACATAAACTTGTGGATTGTATTTTTTTGTTCATAAACATTTTATTTTATCTGTTATTACTTTTATATTGTAATTTCATGTCCTGACACGTTCCATAATCTCAGAGATTTTGAGATTTTTAGCTCACTTTGATCCTGCAGAACTAGATGTGGAAAAAAAGAAAAAAAAACAATAACCTCAACACCTTCTCCCCCATTCGCTTCTCCTGGTCCTCCTCAACCCAACAGACACCTTCCTCTATGTTGACCTTCACCTCAAAGATGGCAAAATCAGTACTTCTGTCCACATCAAATCTACTGACCACCAGCAATACCCCCACCTCGACAGCTGCCACCCATTTCATACCAAGAAGTCCCTCTCATACAGCCTAGCACCTGTGGCTGTCACATCTGTAGTGACAAGCAGTCCCACTCAAAATATACCAAGGGTCTTAATGAGGCCATCACAGATCTTAATTACTCTCCCAACCTTGTACAAAACAGACCTACCATCCCTTATCTCTCCAGGCACACACCACCTCCCAAAGTCCCACTGTCTTGCCACAGAGGAGCATTCCCCTTATGACTCAGTATCACCCAGGACTGGAGCAGCTGAACCACATTCTCTGCCAGGGTTTCAACTACCTCTCATCCCACCCTGAAATGAGGAATGTCCTAACCAGTATCCTTCCTAACCCTCTCACAATGGTATTCCTCCACTCAACAATCTGATACAATATCCTTGTCCATCCTTACACAATCCCTGCTCTTAAATCCTTGCCTCATGGTTCATATCCCTGTAATTGATCTAATTCAAGGCCTGTCCCATACATGTTCCTACTGCCAACTACTTCAGTCTGGTCACAAGCATCATCTGTCCCATCAAAGCTAGGGCCATCTGTGAAACCAGTCATGTGATCTACAAGCTAAGCTGCAACCAATTTGCTGCATTCTATGTGGGCATGACAACTAATAAGCTGTCTGTCCTCATGAATGGCCACTGACAAACTGTAGACAAGAAACAGCTGGACTACCCAATTGCTTAACATGCTGCCTAACACAACATTCTTCACGTCAATGACTGCTTTACTGACTGTACCATCTGTATCTTTCCCACCTACAGTAGCTTTTCTGAATTACATAGGTGGGAACTCTCCCTACAATATATCCTATGTTCCCGTAACCTTCCTGACCTCAACCTTCATTGGTCATTTTCCTTTATCTACCTATCTCTATTCCTGTTCCCATTCCAACACTACACAGCCCTCTTATTTCACCAATGTACCCACAGTCCTTTTTACTTCTCTCCTTTTCACTGCTCTCCCCCTCCCCCCAAGTCCCCCATGCTTCTAATCTGTGAACCTTCCAACTGCACTTAGCTAGCCTACCTTCTCCCAGCCTTACCATCCCCTGCCTCACTCCCTGTTCCCTCCCCAGCCTCCTCTTTACCACTACCACCACCACCACCACCACCACCATCACCACCACCACCCAGTTTTCTTCTCCCATAATGCACTTCTGCTTGGCAGCCAGAAGCTGTGGTCGTGTGTGTGTGTGTGTGTGTGTGTGTGTGTGTGTGTGTGTGTGGGGGGGGGGGGGGGGGGGGGGCATTTGCAGAGATAGATGTGTGTGTGTAAGCTGCATGATGTAAGTCAACCATGTCACCTTTTCATAGAAGAGTTTCAAATAATAGGTATGTTATCATTTTACCAAACTTATTTAAAAAAGTAAATTGCCATTACTACCAGCAATAGCTTCCTGTTCTTGCTCATTGAACCTGAAGAGACATTACTTCTACATCAGATGAAACTCACTCCTGGAAATCAAAGCAAGTCTCAATCTGTTTCGCCTATCTCCCAACCAGAATCTGGTTTAGTTTCTTTTGTGACACTGTCACTCCCAGGCGATTTTGCAACAACACATAAGTAAATCTGTCAATGCTATAAAGCCAAATAACATTAAATAAAACTATTAATTTCTTGTACTATGGACCAACAGCTTCTACAATTTTTTGAATGACTTCATATTCACTTTTAGCTGTTACTTTTATTTTAATATTGCAGTTTCTGCGTTTGTACCATTTTCAAGCAGCTACAAAATGTAATTCAGCATAATGAGAAAAACATGAGATCAGCAGTATATACAACCAATTTCTGCAGTTTGTTAACATTCATATACTTACAGGATTTGATATTTTGTCATAGAAACAGGTTAAAAAGTAACATTATTATAGGAGTGTGTTACTTTTGATGATAATACAGTCACTGGTTGTTATTAATGACAACAGTAGATTCTTTACTTGTGGCTAACTACAGGTATACATCCATAAATAATAATAGTTTGTATGCACTCATGGAACATTTTGTAAATGATAAGATTTGATTAAAGTCATACTTTCTAGAGTGCATCCAATCTGAAGAAAGAATGTTTCAAATTTGAGTAAAGGCTTTTACAAGCAAATATAACTTAAAGTTTAAAATCACTATCATAATAATGAAGAATAATTCAAACATGAAATCAACTGCCACTCTTTTGAACTTTCCATACGTTCCACGTTTTGCACATTGTTAACATTGTATTGTCCAATATGCTATACAAAAGTCAATAGAGAAAACTGTTAATTAAGTCAAAAAAGTAGTTACGTTTTACAACAGGTCTCCTTTTGCCTTAAAAAACTTCCTGAAAATCAAGGAAATTAAAAAAAGACCTATCACCAACCAAATTACTGCCATAAAGCCCAGGAATTGTTCTGTTTGGAAGGTGTTCGTGGATACCATCTGTCAGCTCCTAGGAAGCCACTACCTGGGACTTGAGTGATAGTCAAACTAGACATTTATTGTTACATTGATTATTAATGACTACCGTAGATAATTTGAGGAAGTAAAAGTTTAATTTAAATTATATTTCAGTTTTTGTATTACATTTTGGTTTCAATAAAATTATAAAAAAGTAACAAGTATGAGTTATTTTTATGATTTCCCAAACCCTTATTCAGAATGTTGTGATATTTTTAGTTTTTACTGAAGATGCAATGCAGGACTTTTTAGGAATTTAAGACTACAATGACCTTGAATTAAAAAGGGAAAGTGCATTTCTTTCATTAATTTTAGTGAGTGATTGGTGGTTCATGAAAAAGAGCTAGTTCATTCCAGTGAATGAGTGGTTCTGATCTGATCCTGCAAAATAATGGTTTTGCCCATCTCTAGTGTCGATGGAACTTGAGGCTTGATACAACCATGGAATCATTGCAAATAATAATCTGAAAGCAACAAACACATTTCCTTGAATATGAGCGTAACAGGATTTGAAAGTGGAACTAACTTCTTTAGTAAGAGAAATGTCTCCAGAGAAGCTCTAGAAAGGAAGAGTGACAGTTGGAGAGCGTCATCAGAAACATAAAAAGTGGTGAAGTGCTGTTTCAGATGCTGCACATACGTGTCCTAGTCCTCTTTTGCGTTGTTAAATGGCGTAAAGCCAGGTGAGGGACTCTCCACCTGGAATGTGACCACAGCCTAGATGATTTGGGAACCCTAAAAGTGCAGGAAATCTGTCAAAAACTGTATTTCCTAATGGAGCAATTTAGTCTGTTTTCGAAACTGCTGCTGCAGAAGCAGCACCCATGAGATGCTGCTAACCATTTACCTCAAAGCCACTTATAGTGACCAGTTTCTGACAAGACTGGGAACAACTCAAGAACCAGCAAAACTGACCAAAGGCATTAACAGTGAGTCACCTGAGAGTAAACAGACAGACAATAAGAGAAAGACAAACAATAGACACAGCATGATGGTATAACAGGTCCAATGAGTAAGCCAAGATCAAAATGAAACAATGATTTGTACCAAAATCAATACCAGAGTGCAGTGAAATCACAAATGACTGACTGAGCAGCTGCGCTGCTGGCTTTAAAGGGCAGCTGTGAGCGCTGATAGAGTGGCATGACAGGTGTGGATCCATAGCTGGTGCTGCAGTGGCAACAACAGTGCTCAAAGATTATAGCAGTACTGTCTAGCGGCTTTGTGGAGCATGCCTTCCGGTTGGCTTCCAAACTCACCAGGCCAGGATACCAGAATGCCCTTTGCTCCCGTAACCCTCCTGGCTTCAATTTCCCCACGCCCTCCACCCAACAGTTTCCCCTTCCTCTATCCTATCACCCCTTCATTGTGTGCCGCTTCCCACCAGCTGAGAGACCTGTGCGTCACATGCCTAGCCCATGTACCTACTACCCCTCCCTCCCACATTTCTAGCTAGTAAACTAGCTACCTCCTTCCTATTTGCTAGCTGCCCACCCGAACCCGTCTTTCTGTTTTCTGCTTCCCTTTGTCTTTATCCACCCTCAACCGACTCAAGAAAGGATTCATTCCGAAAGCTAGCAAGATTTCTTTCTTTTTTATGTGTGTGTTGATAACTAAATGCTTCTGCTTTTTGGTGAGTTGTTTCCTTCACGCCTGAAGTATTTCTCTCTTTTGTGAATTAGTATACATTATTACTCATCATATTGAGCAGGTGTTGAGCAATGGTCAGGCACACAACTCGCACACATGGCCACTGTCATCTCTGGGCTCTGAGGCATGAATCAGGCATGAGCACTGTTGAGTTTAGATACTACTGGATAAGAAGTTAAGACTCGGCATGGATTTTTTTTATTGAGGGGATATTGTTGTCAGTTCAAGGCCCCACTCTTCAGCTTGAATGTTTCAGTAGTTGTATTCATCACAGAGCTGTAATTCTGGTCATTGGAATGAAACTTAGTGTAGTGGCAACTTCTGACACTGAATGTAACAGCAACACCAAATGTAGTGGGAAGAGGTAGAAGGCACTGTATTAAGACTTGTCTGAGTTTCCCAAGTGATTTATTATTTCCAGCTACAGTGCCTCCATTCCTCTCAGTCTGTGTCACTAGGCCCTGTAATGCTAAGGACACCACTTTGCTCTCTGTGAAATGGGTTGGCGTGGAATGATTGCCTCAACAACCCATGCAGCGCCCCACTGTGTGTCGGTCTTTTACGGCCGCGGAATTGCCTCGTTGTCATTATTATAAGTCATTATTATAAGTGTAATTATAGGGGGTGATCAAAAAGTTTCCATTTGAGGGCATTGCTGCAGCAACTCTGACATTGCAAAATAAGCATTGATATGTAAACAAGGGATTAGTGTGGTATTTGTGCCTTTCCCTCGTGCATTTGGTAAATGTGTAAACACGACCTGTGGCAATGTTATTACTAAATGCATCAAAAGAGGACCAACATGCTGCTGTTCTTTTCTTGGCTTCCAAAGAACAAACATTGGTAGACATTCATTGAAAAATGAAGAATGTGTGCTGGGAAGCATATATGTCAAAAACCACCTTTGTGGAACTGGGCACTAAGTTCTCTGCTAGTCGGGATTTGACACAGGAGACCTGTCAGTCTGAAAGGCCAGTCCCCTTTTTGCAGCAGTTATGCCACCTCAACTGGGAGACTCTTGAGCGCCTGCCTACCATCCTGATTTCTTCCCATGTGATTATCATGCCTTCAGTCCCCTGAAAAAGGCCTCGAAGTGTCGACGATACCTGTTGCATGAGTATGTGCAGCAGGCAGCTACGGACTACTTCATGCAACAAGTCATGGTGTTTTACCAAATGGGTATCTTCTACTTGGTGCACTGATGCGATGACTGCCTCAGTGCACACCGTGATTTTGCCTGATTATCATTCTGATTCTGGACTGTGCAGCCTTCCAGTGGAATCTTTTTGATTGCCCCTAATGGTTGAGATTATGGTTTAGGTTGTGAGGTATTTGAGAGTATAAAGGAAGTAAATGAGGAAGAGCATCAGCTAACAGTCTTTGTAAATTAAATGTTAAATATCATAAAAAATGGCATTACAGAGAAAGACCACTTGGGCATAGTATGGGAATTAAAAGCAATACTTGTTAGAGGGACAGAAAATTGTTTTCACTGACCACAGTCCTTAGTCATTCCTAATGGGGATTATCACATGGTAAATGCAAATTTGACCATCAAATATCCACGAGTTACAATCTGAAATAAAATGTTGGAAACTAGGCACATGAAGCTTTATCTAGACTCCCTTCAGGGTTAAATTCTAGAAAAGAGGTTGGAGAAGAGGAAAGTCAGTTTTCCTGAAGTAAAATGAATAAATACATATAGAACAATCATCATCATCATCATGATTTATTGCCCATAAACAGGACATTTAGGACCATGGCAGAAGACAAAATATCCAAGTATGGAAACATAAAATGTAACAAAATGATTAACACATCCAGTCCATGAATCAGGATTAAATAGAATTTTAGCATCACAAAAAAACATATGTTTGGCCATTTACTTCTGTCTTGGACATCCTCAATTCAAGCTGTTAGATCTGCTTTTTCCGGGATCAATAAAGTTCTCTCTTTCCACCATGTTCGCGAACGGTCTCTTGTACATCTACCAGTTGGCTAACGTACGAGGGTAATCCCAAAAGTAAGGTCTCCTATTTTTTTTATAAGTACAGAACTCTGTGTGGCAGTTGGTCACACTGTTATGAAGAGTGCTTCATGCACTGTGTGTAAACATGCGCACGTTGCACTGAAGTGCTCAGTCTTGGCTTGGCTGCCATTGAGAATGGAGCTCTCATTGGATGTTACCACCAAGTGCAAATTGCACACAGTTATTCGGTTTTTGAACGCAAAGGGCTCTACACCAATTAAAATCCATTGCTAATTGATGGAAGTGTATGGTAAGTCATGCATGGGTGTCAAAAATGTTCGTAAGTGGTGTAGATAGTTTGCAGCTGGTCGGACCGAAAATCACAACGAGCAAAGGAGTGGGAGACCATCAATTTCTGAGGAGACAGTGTTGAAGGTTGAGCAAAGCAAGATTGGCGGATCACCCTGGATGATCTCTGCACGTTGATTCCTGAGGTTTCCCGAAGCACCGCTCACAGAATTTTAATGGAAACATTGAACTACCGGAAGGTGTGCGCAAGATGGGTGCCACGCATGCTGACTGAGGACCACACGCGGGAACGAGTTGATGCTTCCTGCGCATTTCTTCACTGCCTTGCAGCCAAACAGGACAACTTTCTGGACTCAATTGTCATGGGTGATGAAACCTGGGCATACCACTTTACACCTGAGACCAAGCAAAAGTCATGCCAGAGGCAGCATCCTTCTTCGCCAAAGTCAGAGAAATTCAAACAAACACATTCTGCCATTAAAGTCATGACAACTGTTTTATTGGATTAGAAAGGGGTATTGTTGGTCGACTTTATGCTCATTGGGACCACAATTAATGCTGAAAAAACTCAAACGGGCAATTCAGAACCGGAGAAGAGGAATGTTGAACAAGGGTGTACACATTCTCCATGACAACACTCGCCCACACATCGCTCAGAAAACCGTTGCTCTCCTGCAACAGTTTCAATGGAACATAATTACCCACCCACCCTATAGTCCTGACTTGGCACCCAGTGACTATCACCTGTTCCCTAGGTTAAAAAAACATTTTTCCGGAAAGCGATTCAGCTCCAACAATGAGGTGAAAGGAGAGGTTCATAATTTTGTGAACAGCATGGTGGCGAGCTGGTATGACATTGGCGTACAAAAACTGCCACAGTGTCTACAAAAATGCATTGACAGAAATGGTGATTATTTCGAAAAATAGCTAAATGTTCAAGCTATAAACTGATGTAAACCATTGTAGAAATAAACATGTCTACGTACTCACAAAACAGATAGGAGACCTTACTTTTGGGATTACCCTCGTACTAATACTTTCTTAGGGGGAGTACCCGAAGCTTGGAGACCATGTCCTGCCCATTGTAGTCTTCTTCATGCAATCACTCTCCTAATATCAGCTTTCTTAAACAATACAGATCTTCACTGCATCTTCTTTTCCATGTTCCAGTTTCTGTATTGTTTACTGGACCATAAATTTTCCTTAAAATCTTCATCTCAAATGCACAGACGAAATTTTCCATTGTCTGAGTACTTGTTCAGGTACAGCTGTATGCTTTTGTGGGATAAAATGCTTAACATGTATAGGTGGTTTAAACTGTAGTACACCCAGTTTGTATTTATTATGATTTGTTGAATTTACTTCTCTATCTTACTATTATTCAACAATATTGGCCCCAGGTACTTGAAATGCATGGTAAACATTATGTACCAGTGTGTGTGGAATAACTGTATTTACTAAAGAAAAGGAGGTTATGTTTGCTGCACATGCTGTGACAAAGTGTGATTACAGCTTTTGTCTTGAATGCCTGGCAGCCAGAGACAGTGGTTTTTTTTTTGTGTGTGTGTGTGTGTGTGTGTGTGTGTGTGTGTTAATATTGTTAAATAATAATAATAGTGATCTCTATAAAATTATTGTTAAACAGATAAATGTAAGTAACCAGGAAAAGAGAAGCCCATACAAGACAGGGCGATCCTCTCATTCTTGGAGGTAAGAAACATCCTTCCCTTATTTGTAATTATATGATGGAAACATACTAGACTGTAAAATTATAGGGAGACAGAATGACTGGCCTGCACTTGCCTTCAGGAGGTGTAATTTCAAATACTGCCAATAGAAACACATAAAAATAGAAAAAAAAAGATCATACCATTCAGAAGTATTCGTTTCTTTTTTGGTGAGAAAAGAGGGATGGACTGGGAAAGGTAGGAGAAGGGATGGATGTCTTCCTTACCCCAGGATGAGGGGGATCTATGTGTTGTGAGAATGAGAGGAGACATAGATGAAGTGGAAGGTGGCAGACAGAGTAGATCAAAGAAAGTACATTGGTAACGAGCCCAAGTTGACCACATGTTTGGATAACGTAAACTGTAATTTTCTGTTTAACAGAGAAAGGTCTAATACAGTTAACACATTGACTTCCACAAGGCTGCCAGTGGACACAGCAGATGCTCACACAATGTGGCCATATGACCCACTATGTATATTACAGTGTATAGTGCAGCACTTTGCATTAATTGGTTTTTGTGATTAGGGTGATGTTACTGTACACCATACATATATTGTACCAAACAGTGAAACATATGGTCACTGGTGGACACATGGCATCAGACATGAATCTCAGCTGTGTCTGCCGGCAGCCTTGTGGAAGTCGTGGTGTTAAAGTAGATATGTCTGGCCATGAAGAACTGTGATTCATCGTACTTATATACAAGAACATAGATAGCTTCTCAGCTGAACAGGAAACAGTAGTTCAAGAAGGATAGACTGTAGGGAGGATCCCCCTTATGCCAAAGAAGTGATGCCTGCCTCTGCCATGTTGCTGATTCTTCGTGAAGTGTTCGTATTGCAGTGCTGCTCTTTGATCTCTCTTAAAAAAATGACTAAAATGTTCAGCTTTTTTGCCATGATGTGCGCCATGCTTGATGAGTGAGAATTATTGTTAAAAAATTAAGTTTTCAACTGTCTGGTCATTAGTATTCATCCATGAAGGTATATTTTTTCAAAGTGCACTCTCAGAACCGACTGTCACTTCAATGCATTAACACTAAGAGGGTAGGTTTAACCCAAGGGCTTTAACAGTGAAACAGTCTTCTGAAACTCCCCAAGATGGCAGACAGGATTCAACTGACATCTGTGCTTGGCATAGATAATGCCATCTCCCCTTTATCTTAACCTCCTTGGAGTAGTGAGACTGATAATGGACAAGAACTAAATTAATTAAAATACAGGCTCAGTCACACACAAAATGGAGACTAATGTACCAACCATTAAATTCTTAGATGAGTTAACTCATATATTTCTAGAAACATGTCCTAGGCAGGATAAAAAAAAAGTAAGCGCAACATTCATCTTACACCAGTAATTCTAAAAAATACTGGCAGAATGCCATAGCTAAATAATATAAAAATGATGATGCACTTCTATTGAGACAGATCACCTGCAGTAGAGCAGGTGAGAATATCAGCACAACTGTCACAAAGCATTTTAAAATCCAAAACCAATGACAGTTATTTTCTTAACCCATTACATAAATGTAAAGCAGCTTGGGAAAAGAAAGACATTTCAAATAGGAATACTGTAGTAATGCAATTCCTCCTGACATATTAAACGCACACTTTATCAAACTTTACTACAAACATTACACAATAAAAATCATCTGAAAACATTAGTTGAAGCCATGTAACTTCTAGCCAGTTTAGTGATACAATAACCAAACTCAGTGATTATCAAGCTGAAGAGCAATATGGTCTTTCTAAATATGTGATTAAACACATGTCGTTGTTATTGTGGTCTTCAGTCCTGAGACTGGTTTGATGCAGCTCTCCATGCTACTCTATCCTGTGCAAGCTTTTTCATCTCCCAGTACCTACTGCAACCTACATCCTTCTGAATCTGCGTAGTGTATTCATCTCTTGGTCTCCCTCTACGATTTTTACCCTCCACGCTGCCCTCCAATACTAGACTCGTGATCCCTTGATGCCTCAGAACATGTCCTACCAACCGATCCCTTCTTCTGGTCAAGTTGTGCCACAAACTTCTCTTCTCCCCAATCCTATTCAATACTTCCTCATTAGTTATGTGATATACCCATCTAATCTTCAGCATTCTTCTGTAGCACCACATTTCGAAAGCTTCTATTCTCTTCTTGTCCAAACTATTTATCGTCCATGTTTCACTTCCATACATGGCTACACTCCATACGAATACTTTCAGAAATGACTTCCTGACACTTATATCAATACTGGATGTTAACAAATTTCTCTTCTTCAGAAACGCTTTCCTTGCCATTGCCAGCCTACATTTTATATCCTCTCTACTTCGACCATCATCAGTTATTTTGCTCCCCAAATAGCAAAACTCCTTTACTACTTTAAGTGCCTCATTTCCTAATCTAATTCCCTCAGTATCACCCGACTTAATTAGACTACATTCCATTATCCTTGTTTTGCTTTTGTTGATGTTCATCTTATATCCTCCTTTCAAGACACTGTCCATTCCATTCAACTGCTCTTCCAAGTCCTTTGCTGTCTCTGACAGAATTACAATGTCATCGGCGAACCTCAAAGTTTTTATTTCTTCTCCATGAATTTTAATACCTACTCTGAATTTTTCTTTTGTTTCCTTTACTGCTTGCTCAATATACAGATTGAAAAACATCGGGGAGAGGCTACAACCCTGTCTTACTCCCTTCCCAACCACTGCTTCCCTTTCATGTCCCTCGACTCTTATAACTGCCATCTGGTTTCTGTACAAATTGTAAATAGCCTTTCGCTCCCTGTATTTTACCCCTGCCACCTTTAGAATTTGAAAGAGAGTATTCCAGTCAACATTGTCAAAAGCTTTCTCTAAGTCTACAAATGCTAGAAACGTAGGTTTGCCTTTCCTTAATCTTTCTTCTAAGATAAGTCGTAAGGTCAGTATTGCCTCACGTGTTCCAGTGTTTCTATGGAATCCAAACTGATCTTCCCCGAGGTTGGCTTCTACTAGTTTTTCCATTCATCTGTAAAGAATTCGTGTTAGTATTTTGCAGCTGTGACTTATTAAGCTGATAGTTCGGTAATTTTCACATCTGTCAACACCTGCTTTCTTTGGGATTGGAATTATTATATTCTTCTTGAAGTCTGAGGGTATTTTGCCTGTTTCATACATCTTGCTCACCAGATGGTAGAGTTTTGTCAGGACTGGCTCTCCCACGGCCGTCAGTAGTTCCAATGGAATATTGTCTACTCCGGGGGCCTTGTTTCGACTCAGGTCTTTCAGTGCTCTGTCAAACTCTTCACGCAGTATCGTATCTCCCATTTCATCTTCATCATTAAACACATAAGAAATCATAATACATTGAACAAAAATTATAAACAAATTATCGAAAGAAGATGTCTGTGTGAAGCATTTAAAAATATCTGCAATCCAACCTGTAATACAGCTTCTGATAACTACAAACATGTTACACTTACATCAATACTTCTTAAAATAATTGGCTACTGTGTGCACCAACAGATGAAGCAATAGTTTGAACAAAATAATCTACTCTTTCCTGTAAAGTATAGCTTCAAGCACAGCCTCTTTGGAGTGAAAGCAGTCAACAAAACTGTGACAAAAGTATGCAATTACTTGCCCACATGGCTAGCCGTGCAGTCTAATTTGCTGCTTCCTGAGTGGGAAGGCATGTCGGTCCCTGGCACGAATCCGCCCGACAGATTAGTGTCAAAGTCCAGTGTGCCAGCCAGCCTGTGGATGGATTTTAAGGCAGTTTTCCACCTGCCTCAGCAAATGTGGGCTGGTTCCCTTTATTCCGCCTCAGTTACACTACGAGTATGTTGGCTATTGCTGCACAAACACTGTCTCCACGTTCGCGTACACCATAATTGCTCTAACACGCATACATCTGGGGCGACACTTGCCTATTATGAGACATCCCCGGGGGGTGGGGGGAGGGTTCCACTGGGGACCGAACCACACAATAACCATGGGTTGGGTGTGGGGCAGCAGTGGGGTGAGTGGACTGCTCTAGCCTGTTGTGGGATTGTGTACCACTGAGGGTAATAGTGGTGATGAAGCCTCTCCATCGTTTCTAGGTCCCCGGTTCAATACACACAATACACACATTCAGTTGCTTTGAGAGTAAGTCAATAAATTGTGCAGTGCTACTGAAAGTAGAAGACAGCCTTTGATGCAGTGCCCCACAGTATCTGAAATAAAAGACTCTAATACCTTTTTGGTTGAAGTATTGCAGTCATCCCTATGCAACAGGAAAAACTAGACATGTTGTCAGTGACAAAGGTTGTACCGCAGGGCTCTATACCTGGACTTTTCCACTTTATAATATATGTAAATGATCTGCTATCATTATTACCTTGTGAAATGGTGCTGTATTCAGGTGACACAACTTTATCTACTCATGATACCAACCTGTATGAGTTGCAATGTAGTGCAGATAGAACACTAATGTTTTTTCCATTGCTTAATTTGATAAGCCGTGTTAGTGAAAAACTCTTACTGCAAGCATATTTTGTGTTGTTGAATTTGCGACAGAACTGATCTGAATTTTGTTGCCTCTCCTTGGTAGCACCAGTCTTGATCACCACCAAGCTGAAAGTTTAATTGAGTGTGGGGTGGTGCTTGTGTTGTTTGTATGGTAGCAACCCCAGATTGGCTTCAAGCAGAGGTTGAACAAGTACACCACCACACACAAAATATTAATTAACTTTAGTAAAACACTTTAACATCAAATACTTAACTTGGATGCAATCCATGTCCACTTGAATGATTATATATTTTTATTATTGCCACACAGCACAATAATACCTGTTTATGACATGAATTGTACTGAATGAGTGCCACATGTTGTTGTTGTGGTCTTCAGTCCAGAGACTGGTTTGATGCAGCTCTCCATGCTACTCTATCCTGTGCAAGGTTCTTCATCTCCCAGTACCTACTGCAACCTACATCTTTCTGAATCTGTTTAGTGTATTCATCTCTTGGTCTCCCTCTGCGATTTTTACCCTCCAAGCTGCCCTTTAATACTAAATTGGTGATCCCTTGATGCCTCAGAATATGCCCTACCAACTGATCCCTTCTTCTAGTCAAGTTGTGCCACAAATTTCTCTTCTCTCCAATTCAAGTCAATACCTCCTCAATAGTTATGTGATCTACCCATCTAATCTTCAGCATTCTTGTGTAGCACCACATTTTGAAAGCTTCTATTCTCTTCTTGTCTAAACTATTTATCGTCCATGTTTCACTTCCATACATGGCTACACTTCATACAAATACTTTCAGAAACGACTTCCTGACACTTACATCTGTGCTCGATGTTAACAAATTTCTCTTCTTCAGAAATGCTTTCCTTGCCATTGTCAGTCTACATTTTATATCCTCTCTACTTCGACCATCTTCAGTTATTTTGCTCCCCAAATAGCAAAACTCCTTTACTATTTTAAGTGTCTCATTTCCTAATCAAATTCCCTCAGCATCACCCAACTTAGTTTGCTTCATTCTATTATCCTTGTTTTGCTTTTGTTGATGTTCATCTTATATCCTCCTTTCAAGACCATGTCCATCCCATTCAGCTGCTCTTCCAGGTCCTTTGCTGTCTCTGACAGAATTACAATGTCATCAACAAACCTCAAAGTTTTTATTTATTCTCCATGGATTTTAATTCCTAGTCCAAATTTTTCTTTTGTTTCCTTTACTGCTTGCTCAATATACAAATTGAATAACATTGGGGAGAGGCTACAAACCTGTCTCACTCCCTTCCCAACCACTGCTTCCCTTTCATGTCCCTCAACTCTTTATAACTGCCATCTGGTTTCTGTACAAGTTGTAAACAGCCTTTTGCTCCCTGTATTTTACCCCTGCCACCTTCAGAATTTGAAAGAGAGTATTGCAGTCAACGTTGTCAAAAGCTTTCTCTAAGTACAAATGCTAGAAACGTAGGTTTGCCTTTCCTTAATCTATTTTCTAAGATAAGTCATAGGGTCAGTATTGCCTCAAGTGTTCCAACATTTCCACAGAATCCAAACTGATCTTCCCCGAGGTCGGCTTCTACCAGTTTTTCCATTTGTCTGTAAAGAATTCGTGTTAGTATTTTGCAGCAGTGGCTTATTAAACTGATAGTTCAGTAATTTTCACATCTGTCAACACCTGCTTTCTTTGGGATTGGAATTATTATATTCTTCTTGAACTCTGAGGGTATTTCGCCTGTCTCATACATCTTGCTCGCTAGATGGTAGAGTTTTGTCAGGACTGGTTCTCCCAAGGCTGTCAGTAGTTCTAATGGAATGTTGTCTACTCCCGGGGCCTTGTTTCGATTAAGGTCTTTCAGTGCTCTGTCAAACTCTTCATGCATTATCATATCTCCCATTTCATCTTCATCTACATTCTCTTCCATTTCTATAATATTGTCCTTAAGAACATCACCCATGTATAGACATATACTCCTTCCACCTTTCTGCTTTCCCTTCTTTGCTTAGAACTGGCTTTCCATCTGAGCTCTTGATATTCATGCAAGTGGTTCTCTTTTCTCCAAAGGTCTCTCTAATTTTCCTGTAGGCAGTATCTATCTTACCCCTAGTGAGATAAGCCTCTACATCCTTACATTTGTGCTCTAGCCGTCCCTGCTTAGCCATTTTGCACTTCCTGTCGATCTCATTTTTGAGACGTTTGTATTCCTTTTTGCTGCTTCATTTACTGCATTTTTATATTTTCTCCTTTCATCAATTAAATTCAATATTTCTTCTGTAGCCAAGGATTTCGACTAGCCCTTGTCTTTTTACCTACTTGATCCTCTGCCACCTTCACTATTTTGTCTCTCAAAACTAACCATTCTTCTTCTACTGTATTTCTTTCCTCCATTCTTGTCAATTGTTCCCTAATGCTCTCCCTGAAGCTGCTCTCTACAGCCTCTGGTTCTTTCAGTTTACACAGGTCCCATCTCCTCAAATTCCCACCTTTTTGCAGTTTCTTCAGTTTTAATCTACAGTTCATAACCAATACATTGTGGTCAGAGTCCACATCTGCTGCTGGAAAAGTCTTACAGTTTAAAACCTGGTAGCTGAATCTCTGTCTTACCATTATATAATCTATCTGTTACCTTCTAGTATCTTCAGGCTTCTTCCATGTATACAACCTTCTTTTATGATTCTTGAACCAAGTGTTAGCTATGATTAATTTATGTTCTGTGCAAACTTCTACCAGGCGGCTTCCTCTTTCATTTCTTCCCCCAATCCATATTCACCTACTACGTTTCCTTCTCTCCTTTTTCCTACTATCGAATTCCAGTCACCCATGACTATTAAATTTTCATCTCCCTTCACTATCCGATTAATTTCTTTTATCTCATGATACATTTCATCAATCTCTTCGTCATCTGCGGAGCTAGTTGGCATATAAACTTGTACTACTGTGGTAGGCATGGGCTTCGTATCTATCTTGGCCACAATAATGCGCTCACTATGCTGTTTGTAGTAGCTTAACCACATTCCTGTTTTCCTATTCATTAGTAAACCTACTCCTGCATTACCCCTATTTGATTTTGTATTTATAACCCTGTATGCACCTGACCAGAAGTCTTGTTCGTCCTGCCATCGAACTTCACTAAGTCAGACTATATCTAACTTTAGCCTATCCATTTCCCTTTTTAAATTTTCTAACCTACCTGCCCAATTAAGGGATCTGACATTCCACACTCTGATCCGTAGAACGCCAGTTTTCTTTCTCCTGATAACAACGTCCTCTTGAGTAGTCCCCGCCCAGAGATCCGAATGGGGGACTATTTGTTACCTCCGGAATATTTTACCCAAGAGAACGCCATCATCATTTAACCATACAGTAAAGCTGCATGCCCTCAGGAAAAATTACGGCTGTAATTTCCCCTTGCTTTCAGCCGTTCGCAGTATGAGCACAGCAAAGCCGTTTTGATTAGTGTTGCAAGGCCAGATCAGTCAATCATCCAGACTGTTGCCCCTGTAACTACTGAAAAGGCTGCTGCTTCTCTTCAGGAACCACACAATTGTCTGGCCTCTCAACAGATACCCCTCCATTGAGGTACCAAGTTCAACCTAGGACCTCACTCTTCGGAAAACACCACACCTGCCCTATCTGCTCTCCCCCCCCCCCCCCCCCCCTCCTCCCCGCCGAAAAAAAAAACCACATCACTGTCATGTAGCACTGAGTCACATGATGATGGTGGGGGTAGGCCTGAATGCACACATAGATGAGGAGACAGGGACACAGGGATTGTAGTGATGGCTGATGGTAGCTCCTTGTCCACATTCTGGTATTCACCATGCGAATGACCAAGACGACTGGCAGGAAAACCAGCCACAGCATGTACACTTGCATCCAGTGACACAGTTGCTGTGGGTGAGAAGACAGCAGGTAGGGACTCCAGGGGCTATGTTACACCTGTCTGGCTGTAGTGCCTCCATGGCTGGCTGCAGGACCAGTGAAGATGTGATGTCAATCTCTGCCAGCACTGCTCTGGACGGCACCAACTGCGATGGGTGGAGATGATGACTGGTGTGGACCTCAGTGACATTCTCGGTCTGTGGACAAAAATTCAGCAGCAGAATCATTAACATAAGATCACTGCAACTGGCTCTGGCGATGCTGGCGCAGCCCAGAGGAACCTTGAATGACGTGTAAGATGAACTACTCAGTAGTTGTGCTATTACATCATGCTCCTGATTCTGTTTCTTGCCAAAAACTGTGAAGAAAACTTCATCCTGCAGCTGAAACTTTGACTGACCTTGTGGAAAACATAATACATTGTTTTCACAGTGGCTGCAGAAGGTGCAGTGAGGTACAGTGACAATGACCATGTAATAATTCTGTTGGCAACTTCCCATCAGATGGCAAGGAGTGGTAGGAGGAAAGAAAAATCATTAAGGCTTGCTCTCCCATGACGTCCGGTGTGGCCATGCGGTTCTAGGCGCTTCAGTCTGGAACTGCGTGACTGCTATGGTCGCAGGTTCGAATGCTGCCTCGGGCATGGATGAGTGTGATGCCCTTAGGTTAGTTAGGTTTAGGTAGTTCTAAGTTCTGGGGGACTAATGACCACAGATGTTAACTCCCATAGTGCTCAGAGCCATTTTTTGCTCTCCCATGTGTGGGAAGAATGGAGTTTTCGCATGTGATCATTGAACACTGAAACAAACAGTGAGACTGAGGATGAAAAGGAGCACTAGTTACATGGGATATGACATTGTTGGCACAAAACTGTTGAAAATTGGTGGACATGAACTGTGGTCTATTGTTCGATATAAGGACCTCACCAAGAACTTCAAAACATAAAATAGAGAACAAAGCCACGATAGTATCAGCAGTATTAGTGAATGTCATGGGGACTACAAACAGAAATTTACTGTATGCATCAACCAGCAACAAGCATTACATATTCCAGATTTGACTCATGAAATCAATGCGTATGTATTGCCATCATCCACACAGACATGCCAACTGAAAAAGGTTTGCAGCGGAGCAGACTGATACCCCAGAAAAACACAGCAACGAGGGGTCATTTGCTGAACCTTGGCATCCGTGCTTGCCCAGTACAGTGACGTCGGGTGCACTGCTTTGAGCTAACTACACTCAGTGGCCTTGGTGCAACAATTATAGAACTTCCCACTGGAGGGAGTGAGGAATCACTAGCCATGCATTGTCATTCTCTGTATATAACAGCAGTACACCTCACTGTGCAGATAGCCTGTGATGATGTGAAAAGTAGTAATGTGTCATTATGCAAGGAATTTCTTTCAAACCAAATCACCACCCATGGCACATGTATTGCAAAATTACCTGAGGAGCTGGGCTGGAAACAGTTGCTCCAGCAATATCATGAAAAGTGAGATGAAAATTTTGAATAATTTCAAAATTTTGAGCATCAGTTTCATAATATAACTCCTCAGGCCAATCAAATGCTGTGTCAGTACCGATCAATAAGCAGGACAAGTCAGCATTTGCAAGTTGTGCAATGGGCCTGTACATCAACTTGTATTGATAATTAGACAATAACAGGCCCCCAATGTCATTTTTGCACTGTCTGTGGAGGGACTGGCTTGGAAGGAATGAACAAAGCCATTAAAGGCAAATGATCTGTTATCAAATAGAACTTCCACCTGTACAAAAGTTGGTAGAACTTGGTAACACCATAAATAATGGTGAGTGCTTCTTTTTTAAGTTGATGGTAATTGCACAGGACTTTGTTGAGAGTTTTCGAGGCAAATGATTTTGGGCCTGTTCTGTGAGAGAGTACAGCTCCAATCCTGTAAGAAGATGCATCCATAGCTAACATAACAGGCTTAGCTGGATCAAAATGAATCGGACAACAATGACAATGATGATACTGGCCCCAGTAGCCGAGCGGTTCTAGGTGCTTCAGTCTGGAACCGCATGACCGCTATGGTCGCAGGTTCGTATCCTGCCTTGGGCATGAATGTGTGTGATGTCCTTAGGTCAGTAAGGTTTAAGTAGTTCTAAGTTCTAGGGGTCTAATGACCTCAGATGTTAAGTCCCATAGTGCTTAGAGCCATTTGAACCATTTTGAACAATGATGATGATGACTTAACAATGCAGCCTTTCATGGCTGAAATGTGTCATTACATTCTTGGGGCCTCATGAAGGGAACACCATTCCAGCACAGCTGGTTCAGTGGAGCAGCAATTTGCAGTAAACTTAACATAATGTGTTACTTCCCCATAATGGCCTGTAACTCCTTTACATTACGAGGTGCTGGCTAATCTTCAATCACACAGAAATGTGAATGACCAGGATGCATACCCTGTGCATTTATGACATATCCTAAATATTCAAGTTCTTTGTGGAATAAGGAGCACCTTACCTTGTTACACTTTAAGCCAGCTGCAGCGAGCATGTTAAACAAACAATCTAAATTTGCCAATTTTTTTTACAGATGTGCAACCTGTGACAACAATATCATGCAGGTAGTTTGTACATAAAGGGGCTTTGGCTGTTAACTGTTTGAGGAAATTATGAAAAATAGCAGGAGTTGCAGCACTTTTGAATGATAGTCTTCTAAAATGGAACAATCCCAGGTGAGAATTGACCACAAAATATTGCTTGGACTACTCATTCTGTGGTAACTGTAAGTATGCCTCATGTAAATCGATCTAGGAACAGGATCTGCTCTGTCCCAGTCTGGCCATCAGTTTCTCCAGTCACAAGAGAGGAAATGAATTCATGACAGTTCGTGGGTTTACCATGGCTTTGAAATCAGCACAGACACACAAACCTCCTGATGACGTTTTAAGTACGACAAGGAAGATGTCGACTGGCTTGCAGGATCACCTCACTGTCTTTCCATCACTGCAGTTCCTGAGCAACCTGTTCATGTATAGCATGCTAAAATTGTGGCTGCACATTGTCTTTAACAGTAATGTGCACCTCAAAATCCTTAGCCCTTCCTAATCCTCGTTATTGCCCCTCATAAACATTAGTGTGAGACACTGAAACACTGATTTGTAACACATTGTCTTATATCAATGGGCTGAACAAATCAAACAAGTCTAAACCAAAAAAGTTTGCACTATTTCTAGAACACAGTACATTAAATGAAACACACCTTGTAATGTCACAAAAAGTTGGCAGCAAACTGCCCAAGTCAAGTACTGGTATTTCATACCAGACAAAACAGGAGTAGACTTTTGTAGTCATGGGTTACCGACAGAATAATACTGAGGTGGTCCTGCACCCTTGGTAGGACTGTCAGGAGAGCAAGCCCTGACAAATTATCATACCTGGTGTGCAAGACATATGACAAAAGTGAAATACCCCTACCAGATTCACTCTCCTATCTGAGTGTAGGATCAATGAGTGGAAATGCAGTGGCAGGGCCCTGTGGAGGACTGGGTCACTAATGAGACATTTTTCAAGTAACAGACATTTATTTCTGAGAGTTTTACAATCACTCTGTGTTCTTTCCAGTGATGTCCAGCAGCAGCCATGCTGAGCCTGCATTGTACATAGGTGCAGGGTAGCACATCACTGCCTGGCAAGAAATTTACAGGTGCAGGCTCTGGTGATGTCTGTGGTCAGGGCTGCAGTCCTGTTGTAGGATGGTCTGGTAACCAGCACATGGCTGCAGCATGGTGTGGCTGTGGACATCTGTTGGAGTCTCAGCACTCTAGCTGTTTCAGCTGTGCTTAGGATCAGTCCCAGAAAACTGAATGTCCCTGCTATCAGTTGTTGAGATGGCATGTAGGCAGAACACCTGATAGTGACATGAAGAACAGCACAAGGGGCAGTCTCAGCATACAGCTGGTAAGGTGGTACTTGTACTGCCCAGGAGTGACAGTACAGGTGCCTTGTTCCCAAGCTGAACAGCTTGTGGATGGGTATATTGATTCTTCATTCATGGAAGATAGGCTTGGCCCTCATCTTCAGTTACCATTGTAACCAGCAAGAGTGTAGCTCACAGAGTTGAAGTTCCCTGGACTCTTTGGCAGTGGCAACTGTAGACACTTCATTGTATTCACCAGGGCAAGCAGATGGAGAGGCCTGACTGAGAGTGAGTGGATGCATGACCAAATGTGCTGCTGTCTGCTAAGCCTGTCAATGCTCTTGGCTGGCCTAATGTTTAACTTCAGAGCATTCCTTTACACAAAGTTTGCAGCCTGAAAGGCATAATTGTGTCATCCCTAGGTGACGTTAATACACGTAGCCCCGTTACACAAGAGCATTTTGTCTGCTCAGTACTGTTGTCTAAGTGCTGAATCAGGTGTCCTGATGTTCTCCCTCTCTTACTATGAGCTCCCTGTTTGTCTGTTTGTACTTCACTTCCTCCAGCTGATGACAATTGTTATGTGACCATTGAGTACCCACCAGATGTGTTCCTCTTAGCACCATCCCAGCCAGTTCTAACAAACTTTTATTCCTACACTTAATTACTATTCTGCTGTGAAACACTACTACCGGACCATAAGTCATTGTTGCAAAATATTGACAGGCCTTATTTACAGAAGGATGGAAAACACAGACTGACCTCGAGGAAGATCAGTTTGCTTTCCAAGGAAATGTAGAAATGTGTGAGGCAATGCTGACCCTACGACTTATCCTATAAGAATGTTGAGGAAAGGCAAATCTATGTTTACATCATTTGTAAATTTAGAGAAAGGTTTTGGCAGTGTTGACTGGACTACAGACATTTGAATTTTAAAGGTAGCAGGGATAAAATGTAGGGTCCAAAAGGGTATTTGCAACTTGTACAGAAGGAAATGAGAGGGAAGCAGTAGTGATATGTAGTGAGACAGGGCTGTAGCCTTCCCCCAATGTTATTCAATCTGTACACTGAACAAGCTGTCAAGGTGACCAAAGAGAATATGAAAAGGAAATTAAAATTCAAGAAGAAGAAACAAGAACTTTGTTCTTTCCTGATGACACTGTAATTCTGTCAGAGATAGCTAAGGACATGAACTAGCATTTTAATGAATTGGATGGTGTCTTGAAAAGAGATTATAAATGAACATCAGTGAAAGAAAAGCAATGGCAATGGAATGTAGTCAGAGTAAATCAGATGATGCTGAGGAAATTGCATTAAGAAATAAGACACTAAAAGTAGTAGATGAGCTTCATTATTTGAGTTGGAAAGTAACACAGAGTTGATTAACATCTAATACAAACCTCAGTCTTAGGAAGTCTTTCCTGAAGGCATTTGTCTGGAGTGCTGCCTTTTATGGTAGTGAAACCTGGACAGCAAGCAATTCAGACAAGAATGAGATAGGAGGTTTTGAAATGCAGTGCTGTGGAAAGAATGCTGGATATTAGCTTGGTATGTTAGATAACAAATAATGAGTTGTTATATCAGTTGCAGAAAAAAAAGGAAGAAAGGGGGGCAGCAGGGGGGGGGGGGGGGGGGGGGGGCACAACTTGACTAAAAGAAGGAATGGGTTGCCAGGACATATTCTGAGACATCAAGGAACTGTCAGTTTGGTGGTGGTGGTGGTGGTGGTGGTGGTGGTGGTGTGTGTGTGTGTGTGTGTGTGTGTGTGTGAGAGAGAGAGAGAGAGAGAGAGAGAGAGAGAGAGAGAGAGAGAGAGAGAGAGACTAAGACTGGAATACAGTAAACAGATTCAAATGAATGCAGACTGAAAACCACAACAACAGATGAAAAATATTGCACATAACTACTTAACTGTATCATTTTTGTATAAACTTTCTTAAAATACTGAAAGTCTACATCTTAGTCTACATCTTAGTTTATATGTCAGCGACTGCCCACTGATTTTAGTATGATGTATAATAAATAAGATAATATTCCATCCTCATAAATTATTAATACTGTATAAATTATGAATTGGAAATAAAAGGGAAAATGAATAAATGAATGTTGAGAACATTTTCCTTCTCAAAAATTACATTTTTATTATAATTTTAGTTTCCACTGCCTTGCATTGGTTATGTCACTGAGGTTGTATGTAGCTGCTTTGTCATATTCTGTTGACAAGATAGCTGAATTTGACAGTCTACTTCACTTACACTTGACCATAAATAGGTTATTACCATCACTAATTTGCTGAAACTACATTGACAAGATGCTGCACTCACTGGAATTGTCATAAATATACTCAAAACTCTTTTGATATTTGGCTTAAGCATATCATAACCAAGAAAACTTCCAATTATCCAAATAAAAATCTGTGTCAGTGCTCTTCATTAGTGCTCTCTACTGGAATTTGAAAGCCACTATTTTGTTAACTTGCTCAGTCATATAGATATTTTTGCTATATTTGGCATCAAAATCTGCTGCATATTTTTCAGGATAAGATAAAGAGCTCATATTTTAGTCATTCCAGCAGGAAATTAAAATGAGATCTGTTTCAAATTTCACATTTTACGCTATCAAAGAATTTGAAAAGCTCTAGCTTGAGCAGTTGGTGGAAATCAACAAAAATTGCAGCAAGAACTCCATGGCTGAACATGAACAGGCTGTGTAAGCTGCAGCTATATGAACCAGGTGCACAGTTGGCACATAGCCCATGTGACACCTGTTCGGTAATAGTCATTTCTTTATGATACTACTTGGATGAAGTGACACTGTGACGACAGCATTCATTCACAGTCTCAGGCCAAGGAAAAGGCTTCTTCTTGGAGGCAGAAGATAGGAATATGTGGGGCAAGTAAACTGACTTGTCTTCTGGTTAACTCTTAAACAGTCTTTCAAGATTTTTGTTTTGATTTTTGGGCCTCTGCCAGTTTTTGCACTCCCTCTGTACCTGAACACTAGGCATGGGTCACTCTTGCAATGGCTTTGGTATGGCCCTGGGTACTGATAATGATGTACGTGTCTTTCTTGATTAGGGAAACAGATGACAAAAAGTTTCTTGTTCTGGTGGTGGAATACAGCAGAAGGTTTCCAGAAACCAGCAAAGTGATCCTTTGTTGGTGGCGACTATCACAACCTTCACTTGTTGAGATCTAAGCTGTAACCAAGCAGTAGACCAGTGCTGCCATGTCTGTGTTGTAAACAGACTCTCTGGATATGACCTTGTTTACCACGCTTCAAACACCGTGCTTCGCAACAAGGGCAAGCTTTTCTATTATGTCCTGAAAAACACTGAGGACAAGACTTCCTTGCCTTATTCTGAAATATACGTCATGTACAACATGAATGAATCAGTTTAACTTTACTTTTACTTTTAATCCAAGCCCTACAGTTGTTCACCTTAAATTAACTAGAGACTGAGTGCTTCATGCACTATGAACAAGAGAAATAGACAGAGCCCTCAATATCAGCTTCAGTCATGTCCCACAAGCCCACCCGGCTAGCTGCACAGTCTAATGTGCTGCTCCCTGAGTGGAAAGGCATTTTGGTTCCTGGCACGAATCCACCTGGCAGTTTAGTGTTGAGGTCTGGTGTGCCAGCCAGCCTGTGGGTGATTTTTAAGGCGGTTTTCCATCTATCTCGGCAAATGTGGGCTGGTTCCCCTTATTCCGCCTCAGTTATACTCTGTCAGTGATTGCTGCGCAAACCCTGTCTCCACGTACACGTACACCATAATTACTCTACCATGCAAACATTTGGGGTTACACTCATCTGGTATGAGACATTCCTGCGGGGGTCTGCTGGGGGCCAAACCGCACAATAACCCTGAGTTCAGTGTGTGGCGGTGGTGGGGTGGGTGGACTGCTGTGGCCTGTTGTGGGGTTGTGAACCTCTGAGGGCTACGGCAGGACAAAGCCTCTCCATTGTTTCTAGGTCTCTGGTTTAATGCTCAATACACATGTCCACAATACTTTCAGACTCTGCAGTTGACAGAAATATTTTCAGTTCCAGATCTGGCAATTTTATAATAGCAGCATGTACACACGTCTGAAATGTTTTGTGTGATTGCATCACATAACGTAACATTGTTCTAACTTTGTCCACAAGAACACTTGAACCTGCAGTATCTTGTTAACCCTTTGAGTTCAGAGATCCATCGCTTTGAAGATTATTCAGGGTGCTCCTTAAGACGAAAAAATTTAAATCTTGCTATAGCAACATGAATCTGTGCTTTGTTATGCTTTTCAAGTTTTTGAATGATTTCCTCATAATCAGCATCTTCAGGACAAGAGTCAGGGAATAATTTTATGCATAGACTGTACCAGCCTGCTCTGATAGTGGACACAAAACATGCAATATGCACCATACCTTTAATGCCGTATGCTGTAAAGTGGACTTCCAGTTGCACACAATATTTGGACCAGCCCTCTTGTCTGCTTTTAAATGGGCAAAACTTGAGTGCATCAACTGGCTGTGGTGCTACTTGTTGTGACAGTAAGTCCTTCATCTGTTGTACACTGAGCAGCAGTCATTCAGTCTTCTCTGCTTGATGCTGAACAACTCTGTTTAGAGACAGTTCAAATGGGGCCTCAGACAAGTTGAAACACTTGATAATAGATATAAGACAGGAATCGCATGACCACTACAGTCACAGGTTCGAATCCTGCCTCAGGCATGGATGTGTGTGATGTCCTTAGGTTAGTTAGGTTTAAATAGTTCTAAGTTCTAGGGGACTGATGACCTCAGATGATAAGTCCCATAGTGCTCAGAGCCATTTTTGAACCATGTAAGACACATGGATCCGAACTATGATGATGCTGCTCTCATAGTAGGTTATCACAGAGCAGTGTGAGTGGCACTGTACTGTGACATAAGTAGTCTTCCAGCATATGTAATGTCTTGAGGTGGACTTACCATACATCCAGGGTTAGCTCCGACATTCCTTGTTTTAGTGTTGTCCAGTGTAATGTCTGGGGTTTGAAAATTTTGTGGCCAGTGAGAATCTTTTTAAATTTTAGAACTGTATGTTTGACATTGCGTTTTTAAACCTTCTCTTATGGCCATGCCCCTACAGCCAGCCTTGGAGCAAGCACTATGGGGAAGCAAGGCTACCTGTTCCTCCACAACTTTTCACCTTCTGTTAATCATTTGGCAACACAACAGGGGCAATGTGTTTGTTGTGTGTGAAGTAAATTGTCTACATGATTTGATCATTTTGTCTCTCTTCATTTTTTTGTGTCATCTTTTAGGGATGTGAGTTTAATGTTAACCTTCAACAAGGATACAAATTTTTGAAATTGCATAATGACAGTAAAAATGAACATGTCTATTGCATACTATGTACTGGATAATATTCTGTTCCACATAAATGAAAGGGAATTCAGGACATTGTCATGAAGGATAGGTTGATATTAAAGATCATGTGAAACAGCTAAAGACAGGAGTACTATCAATGCCACTGCTTAACCAAACATAAGGTTGGTTAAAAGGTAATATGATCCAAACTTTTCATCTGCTGGAACCAAACCTGAATGAGGCAACTATTGTTAATGTTATTTTGCTACAACATCTGATAATCTGTTGTGTTCTTTCAGAAACATTAATTACATAACAGTAACAATGGATAGCTCAAACAGAAGTGAAGTAAAATTTACTCCAATTGTTGTAAGACATTCGAGTGTGGAGGGCAGAATTCAAGCTGAACTTTTAAATTTTCACAAACAGTCAGGTGAAACTGCTCAAATTCTGACTCAGTATTTTTTGCAGTATGTGAAGAAATACAGACTTTAAGAAAAGTTGGTTTGATGATAACACCAACAGTAGTTTGGGAGGTGTGAAGAGAAAGGGAAATGAAAATGTGTAGAGAGAAATTCAGCTTGATTTAGACACATATATTTTAGGAATTAACTGTACACTAACAGTTTCTGAGAAAATATATGTCTAATGAAAAATAAAAGTGAAAAATAAAGTTTTGGTAAACTGTTAAGACATTTAAGTAATTTTAGAATTATGATCTATATTCAAAAAATATGGTACTATGTCTTGAGTTGTACCCAAAAAACATGGTAAGTCTATCTTGAGGGTGTGGCTTGCCTGACATCTCTCATTCATGGCTTCATCTGGCAGCAACTGACTTTAAGTTGTGGTGCTATCATGGTGTACTGACTTTGACCCAGGACCTGACGCCTGGGATGACACCAGAATTTGTTTATTGATGTACTTAACACCATGCTTTAGATGACAATAACACACATTTTATTCCATGAAAAGTTCACTTATTAAGTATGGTGGCCAGCTTATATACTATGAACAATGATTAATGCACTTATCTAAGCCAGCACACACAATCACAGTGGTGAAGGTTTCAAGTGTGGCACAAACTAAACAGTCTGCATTTATGTATAAATGACACAGTTCTCAATTATCCCAATTAATGTTAAAGACAATTGTAGTCCAGTAGTTCATTTAAATCAGTCCATGACAATATCTCAATCTGATGGCAAAGATAGTCCACGGTACCTGTTCATCACATCCCAGATCAATTAAAAAATGTACATTAATTTAGATGAGAGTTATCACTTGAAAGTAATTAAATATTAAAATTCCTCAGTTTTGCAGTTATGAGTAGCATATTTTCGCGTACAGAATTACATAATTGCAGAAATGTCAAATGAGAGCTTACTGTATTCAAAATAGATGTACTCAGTTTTCAAACTGCAGACTGATTATTTCATGACTGAGATGGTCTGATGAAGACTGGTGAAGGAACAAACTTATTTTGAAAACTGCATAATAATCTGAAATATGGCTAGGTTTGAATTTAGTGTTTCTGATTAATTACAAGAATCAACAGAATTTTGAATTACAGAAAATGCTACGAGTTACAAAATTATAAGAGTACATGGACACTATTTTTCTTCTGCAATGTGAATCCCCTCATTTACATGAATATTCACCATATTACAAATAATGGTAAATTAGATGAACTTATTAATTGGTGAGTTAATCAATTAATGTTATATGTCATATTGTATGGAAAAATTAAGGCAACAAAAGTATATAGTCGGACTCTGGACTCTAACAGTCATTTTAACTAGATCTGCATTGAAACATAGTACTTGTTCAGAACTTCAAGTGTAATTAGTGTGGAAGATAATTAGCTTTAGGCACTTTAAAATACTTTACTGGGAACTTGGAATGCTTACTCCAAAAATGGGGTTGCCTTCCAAAAATTAGTGGAATTTTGGAAACTGTTTCAATCAGTCAAGGAGGTCTCATACACTCCTGGAAATGGAAAAAAGAACACATTGACACTGGTGTGTCAGACCCACCATACTTGCTCCGGACACTGCGAGAGGGCTGTACAAGCAATGATCACACGCACGGCACAGCGGACACACCAGGAACCGCGGTGTTGGCCGTCGAATGGCGTTAGCTGCGCAGCATTTGTGCACCGCCGCCGTCAGTGTCAGCCAGTTTGCCGTGACATACGGAGCTCCATCGCAGTCTTTAACACTGGTAGCATGCCGCGACAGCGTGGACGTGAACCGTATGTGCAGTTGACGGACTTTGAGCGAGGGCGTATAGTGGGCATGCGGGAGGCCGGGTGGACGTACCGCCGAATTGCTCAACACGTGGGGCGTGAGATCTCCACAGTACATTGATGTTGTCGCCAGTGGTCGGCGGAAGGTGCACGTGCCTGTCGACCTGGGACCGGACCGCAGCGACGCACGGATGCACGCCAAGACCGTAGGATCCTACGCAGTGCCGTCGGGGACCGCACCGCCACTTCCCAGCATATTAGGGACACTGTTGCTCCTGGGGTATCGGCGAGGACCATTCTCAACCATTTCCATGAAGCTGGGCTACGGTCCCGCACACCGTTAGGCCGTCTTCCGCTCACGCCCCAACATCGTGCAGCCCGCCTCCAGTGGTGTCGCGACAGGCGTGAATGGAGGGACGAATGGAGACGTGTCGTCTTCAGCGATGAGAGTCGCTTCTGCCTTGGTGCCAAAGATGGTCGTATGCGTGTTTGGCGCCGTGCAGGTGAGCGCCACAATCAGGACTGCATACGACCGAGGCACACAGGGCCAACACCCGGCATCATGGTGTGGGGAGCGATCTCCTACACTGGCCGTACACCACTGGTGATCGTGGAGGAGACACTGAATAGTGCACGGTACATCCAAACCGTCATCGAACCCATCGTTCTACCATTCCTAGACCGGCAAGGGAACTTGCTGTTCCAACAGGACAATGCACGTCCGCATGTATCCCGTGCCACCCAACGTGCTCTAGAAGGTGTAAGTCAACTACCCCGGCCAGCAAGATCTCCGGATCTGTCCCCCATGGAGCATGTTTGGGACTGGATGAAGCGTCGTCTCACGCGGTCTGCACGTCCAGCACGAACGCTGGTCCAACTGAGGCGCCAGGTGGAAATGGCATGGCAAGCCATTCCACAGGACTACATCCAGCATCTCTACGATCGTCTCCATGGGAGAATAGCAGCCTGCATTGCTGCGAAAGGTGGATATACACTGTACTAGTGCCGACATTGTGCATGCTCTGTTGCCTGTGTCTATGTGCCTGTGGGTCTGTCAGTGTGATCATGTGATGTATCTGACCCCAGGAATGTGTCAATAAAGTTTCCCCTTCCTGGGACTATGAATTCACGGTGTTCTTATTTCAATTTCCAGGAGTGTATAAATGATATGAGTTTGCCCCAATTTCTGATTGGTGCTTCAAACTAATGAAAAGAAAAGCACCAGTATGTCAGACTTATTATTTTTTTTTAGTTCTTCTGGAACTAAGCATTTCGTTGAAAAACCAAGGTTGCCAAAAATGTAGATAATTAAATTCTGCATTGCTTGAGTACCAAAACTTTGCTACTTGATTAAATTTTCCTATAGGAATGCTAGGTGAGAAAATGGTAGAATTTCATACTTTTCAAAAAACACTCATTTCTTCACTGCAAATGTGCTGCATCTGAAAATCAGACAATGTGTGACAAAATTTTATGGAATAAAAGTTGTAGAACATTGTTTGTGTTTTCAAGAACTCAAAGAAAATGTCAAGAAACATAGATGGCAAATAAACAGCACCATTATTAAATTGTATCTAAATCACATGATTAATTACCAACATCAACTTTGTGCTTTCCATTCAATGAATTTTTACGATATTAACTTTTTCTTATTTGTCTGCTGATACATAATCTTTAACCTACAAGTTATTGAGATAATAGTTTTGAAAACTATGGAATTAGCAGATTGATGTTATGTAAAGGGCAAAAAATTTGTTTACAAGGATATTAGTCAAAAGAAATACATTAGATGTTTTATTAGAAATAAAGAAACTTAATTTCTTTAGCAGTAAATTGAGTGACATGTGTCTATGTAAATTTGTGTTAGAGTAATACAATAAAAAAGTATTTCCACCTAGAGTAAAAGATAAATGGTTGGATATAAACGGAGCCAAGTCACTATGCCATTTTTCAACCTCTTCAGAATGTTTAATCTATGTTATAACTACAGAAATGCCACACGTGATTGAGCACGTATAGATAAAATCATTGTTAACTTTGGAAAGGGTCTGTACACTAGCAGTTTGGTGGTGGGGGACTTGCAGAGCATGATCCAATACCCCTTAGGCTTAATGAAAACAAAACTGAAGGACTCTCCACTAATGCAGGTGCCAACACTAAGGAAAAGGTGACATGTTTATAGGGCAGAAGAAAGAAGTAGTAAACCAATTCATTCAGAACCTTAGAAATATTAAGTGGGACTGTATATACCAGTGTCAAACAGGTATAAATGAAACTTGAACTGCTTTTGAGAAATTCATTAACATTTATTTAGATTTGTGGTAAACTTGTTCTCCTCTTATAAAAATCAGTCATGAAAGCAAACCTATAACAAACATTAAGTGATACACCAATGAACTTATCAGTACCAGGTAAAATAAGTGTTCTTTGTATCATGTGTACAAAACCACTCCTAAATATGGAACTGAGCAGAAAGATCAGTTGTACAAAGCTTAACTTGAATGTAAGAGAAGCTACAGAACTAACCTCAGAATGGCAAAAAGAACAGCATACAAAAGGTACATTGAAGGTGCTCCTGATAAGTGCATAGTTGCAAGAAATGTTGTTGCACAAGAGCATCACATATATTACAAACATAATATAGCTCTTGACCCAGATAAAATTTATAATTTTTCATGGATTCTGTTACCAATATGAGGAACAACATGAAAACTACATATGCTAATGTAACAGACTTACTTAAGCAACACCAATGTGAGAACTGCAGCGTTAAATGGAGGACAGTCACACCTACTGGGATTACAAAAGTAGTGGCAAAGTTCTCAAACTTCAAGAGCATGGGCTGTTTAACAAGAGTCTAGAGTTTGTACCATTTCCTATAATACTAAAAAAAATCTCAAAGTTATTCCAGTATATGAAAAAAGTGGACAAACATGATCTCAGAAATTACCGACCAGTTTCAATAGTTCCTAGTTTCTCCAAAATATTTGAATCTCTTATTTGTAACGAACTAAACAACTACTTTGAGTCACATAATCTACTTCCATATAGTCAATTTCGCTTCCGCAAAGGAAGAAATACTACTACTGCTGTTCTCTAAATTGTGAATAAAGTAATAAAAGCATGTGAGAATAAAAATTAAGCTTCACCTCTTTTGTGTGACATAGGTAAGGTATTTGACTGTATTTCTCATGATATCTAATCTGTTAAACTCAAATTCTATGGTGTGCAAGACTCTACATTGGCAGTAATTGTATCATACATAAACAACCGGAAACAGTTTATCTTTATCAGAAACAGGCACTCAGAGATGCTACAAGTTAAAACAGGGGCCCCACAAGGTTCTGTCCTTGGGCCCTTCTTTTTTACAGTTGCAGTCAATAATTTACGCCAATGTGTTCCAAACTATGTTACTTGTTATGTAAATGACACAACTTTGCTAGCTCAGCAAAACACATTAGTTCTGCAAAATATGATGCAAGATAGCATAGAAGCAACACTAAATTGGTTCTCACAAAATACATTGCTTTGCTACCCTGATAAAAACCAGCTGATTATACTAGGATTGTCAAAGAAGGTAGAGGTGACAGCAGTTAAAATTCTGGGAAATCATGTAGACTCTAAGTTAATTTGGGAAATCTCAAGTTACTTATTTAATTTGGAATCTGGAAGTCTTAGTAACAAAAGAATGTTTAAGAGGTATTTCTATTGGACTCTTTCAGTCACATATAGAGTATGAACTGCTCATTTGGGGACATTCTCCTCACATCAGTGAAATTGAAGAAGTCAAAAGAAGGTCGTATGGGTGATGAGCAGTGCTGCTAAATTAGAGCAAGCTGGGCACTATTCATACAGCTCAAAATATTAACAGTCATTAATCTATACATATATGTCCCAGCACTGTAAGTGAAGAACAATATAGCAGATTTTGGCACTATTCATACAGCTCAAAATATTAACAGTCATTAATCTCTACATATATGTCTCAGAAGTGAAGAACAATATAGCAGATTTTGAAATGAGGGAAAACATATGCCACCATAACACTACATGCAAAATAAAATTAGATACACCTGGGCACAATCTGCCAAGAACAGGGAATTCCCATCTAATCAACAGCTTAAGAATATTTAATAAGCTTTCATTTTCTGCTTGGTCAGCTCACATAACTAGCTTCAGAAGCAAGCTATTAGACTGGTTACTTATTAATTCTTTTTATGATATAAGTGAATTTATGAATGTAAAGTCAATTGACATTAATTTTTAATGTTTTCATTATGTGATGTCATTGACTTGATTTATTTATTTATTATTTTATTGTTTATCCTATCATTTTTAGGTTCTATTTGGAATATGTAATATTCACTTAGTTTTAAGGTATTAATGAATGAAAATGCAAAATACCTATTCCACCTCAAGTGGCCAGTGGTAAATAAATAATCTAAATCTGGATCTCTTTTTCTTCATTTTACAGTATTACTTCTTTACATGCTTGGAGGATGAGAGTCTAAAGAGAATTAACTCTAATTCTTCAATTTCTTCCATGTTCATACCCTCTATGGGATGTCTTCTTCATTCTTCCAAAATGTCATTACAGTGGAACTTTGATTTTATGTTCTTTGATTTTACATTTTTCACAATCTTACACCATAAATTCGTAGCCCTTGTGAAAAACCCATAAGATTGATGCTAAAAATCCCCTATTTTACATTTCTTCCTAGCGGAATTTACCTCAGTTCTAAGTTCTTACCCGACACCTCCCTTGACTTCGTCCCATTTTCTTCCTATTAACATTTGATGTGACTGAATGAGAGTCACAAGAGACTGATGTTTGCTCCACTAGTGGTGGCAGAGTTGAGGGAATATTTTTAGGCCATTGCGAAGAGGGGAGACATGAGAGAGAAAGTGCTGACATAATCCCCAATCAGTGTTGCCAACACAACTTGCCAAGTGGTTCTAGGCACTACAGTCTGGAACCGCGCAACCGCTATGGTCACAGGTTCGAATCCTGCCTCAGGCATGGATGTGTGTGATGTCCTTAGATTAGTTATGATTAAGTAGTTCTAAGTTATAGGGGACTGATGACCTCAGAAGTTAAGTCCCATAGTGCTCAGAGACATTTGACCCATTTTTGAACCAACACAACTTGCAATGTTTAGCTTCATCACACATTTATGATACAACTACTCCTAGATTGCACAAGCAATGGATGAATAAGTCAGTTGATGAGAATTGTTTGTGACCCAGCCAATATGTGATGGAGGGAACCAACCACCACCTTTCCTTGCGTCAGTTATGGCTCAGTCTCATCATTTTGCATGTATTTCCAATGTACTGTAGTCAGCAACAGTATCAATCATCAACATTTTAAATTCAAATACTGAGTCTCAAAGAATATGCTCTGTCATAATCAAGGAAATGTAGGGTATTTCTGATTAGTGAGCTTTTATTGGATGGCGATGTGTTAAGTTACTCAACAGCTAGTGCAACCACCACACCACACTAACACACATAAAAGGAGCTCACCTGCTGGATGTTAGGAGAGGGGGAGTGACCCTTCAACAACAGGAGTGCAGGTAGGGGTGAAAGTACACACATCAAAAAAAGTTTTGCATCACCTCGATTCTGAGAGTTCCAGAACCTGTACAGAAAATCAGGATAGACATCAACACAAACATCATTTCTGCCCTTTTTATTGCTCATGAAAACCACACATTGCATGTTGTATCACCATACAGCAAGACATTCAGAGGTGATGGTCCAGATTGCTGTACACACCAGTACCTCTAATACCCAGTAGCATGTCCTCTGGCATTGATACATGCCTGAATTCATCATGGCATACTATCTACAAGTTCATCAAGAAACTGTTGGTCCAGATTGTCCCACTTCTCAATGGAGATTTGGCATAGATCCCTCAGAGTGGTTGGTGGGTCATATCGTCCATAAACAGCCCTTTTCAATCTATCCCAGGCATGTTTGATAGGATTCATGTCAGGAGAATATGCTGGCCACTCTAGTCAAGCGATGTCATTATCCTGAAGGAAGTCATTCACAAAATGTGAATGATGGGGGTGCAAATTGTCATCCATGAGGACAAATGCCTTGCCAATATGCTGCCGATACGGTTGCACTATCAGTCAGAGGATGGCATTCACATATCGTACAGCCATTACAGCACCTCCCTTGACCATCAGCGGCATACGTCAGGCCCACATAATGCCACCCCAAAACAGCAGGGAACCTCCACCTCAATGCACTCACTGGACAGTGTGTCTAAGGCATTCAGTCTGACTGGGTTGCCTCCAAACACATATCCAATGATTGTCTGGTTGAAGGCATTGAAACACTCATCGGTGAAGAGAACGTGATGCCAATCCTAAGCGGTCCATTTGGCATTTTGTTGGGACCATCTGTACCATGCTGCATGGTGTCATGGTTGCAAAGATGGATGTCGCCATGGACATCAGGGGTGAAGTTGCGCATCGTGCAGCCTATTGTGCACAGTTCAAGTCATAACACGATGTCCTGTGGCTGCACGAAAAGCATTATTCAACATGGTGGCATTGCTGTCAGGGTTCCTCCGAGCCATAATCCATAAGCAGCAGTCATCTACTGCAGTGGTAGCCCTTGGGCGACCTGAGCAAGGCAAGTCATCGACAGCCCCTGTCTCTCTGTATCTCCTCCATGTCCGAATAACATCGCTTTGGTTCACTCTGAGATGCCTGGACACTTTCCTTGTTTTGCTTTTTTCTGGATGAGTACAAACGAAAGATCTCTCAAAAATGCTTGTTTCGACATATAATTTGTGGTCATAGCGTGATGGAAAATAACTTAGTTATCTTGTACCCAGATATCAATTTCAATTTTTGATGAGTTTTTATTTGCTGTCACACACACATGAAATTCATTACCACAAATTATCGTATAAACATGGTATTGAACATTTAATTTCCGTCACCTATACAGATTTTATACAATGTATTGGAGAGGATTGGGATTTTTAATCATATATACCAATTAAATGTGTTTTTGTTCGTATTTTGCGGGTTTTAACATTTTCCTCGATTTTAAATTTTTCTCAGTACGGCATTTTTTACTTCCGGACTGCACAAAAATGTAAAATAGGAGTTTCACTGTATCTGTGCCACAGTCATCAATGTCAATAATACAGATGTCAGTTAAACATTGGTGCAGGAGTGTCCTCTGCATAGTTTGCAAACAGTGGTACACTTAATGCTATATTTCCTGCAGGAGCAATGTCCATGGCACCCTATGAAGCAAATTATTTCCAACAGATCCACATGTGCTGCTTCTTTAGTAGTGGGAAAAAGTTGAAGCCTTCCAGTTGCATTGCAGTGGATATGGTGGCTTGTTTTTCCAGGCTTGCACCTGCAAATACATTCTCATCAAATCCTGTCGGGCAGCTGTTTCTGTTGAGAGAGTGTCTTGCACGAGTAAAAAACCTGGCTGCACTGTCGTTTTGGCCTGGTAACAGGCATCAATCACGTGACTAACTTCTTTACACACCTGGCTGCAGAGACAAATGAACAGCTCACACAGAACTCTATGCTTGGGCAGAATATGATTGTATATTTGTAGCTATAAAATTCACGTACTTTTGCTCATTTTGATCCCTCAGTTATCCATGTGCATTAAACAAATTAGCAAGTATACTAAAATGGCTGATTGCTATTAGAGGGGGAAATATGCTGCTGATCACATTTCAGTTGTCTTAAGAACTTTCACCTTAAAGAAAGAAAGCATGTGAAGTATGTGATTGCTATTTTTGTAACATATGTGCATGACCCATTGTACAAGCAGAATCAAGATTAAATAGTATTCAAAATTTGTTGTAATGTATGTGGTCAAGTCAATTATCACTGCGCATCAAACATTGGGAAATGTATTATGGTACTGAAACTTTCCACGCAAAATTTTTACTATCAGGCTGTACCATATGCTACAGGCACATTGTGGATTACTTTAAATACAATTAGATATTTTGAATTTAATTATTATTCTAGGCCCATAAATTACTTTAATGTTATATTATTTTTTGTCTAAATCAAGTAAACAAACTTCAAATTTCATAAACACTTCTCTGTTAGTGCTTGGTGTAAACTTTCATATTTTTCTAGGCGTCTGTATCACTGGTAAATGTAGTTGTTCGTTGACATCTTCATTCCAGCAAAGTTAATTCTATTAAGATTTATTCACTCTAAAAGCAAAATCTAGGTTACTACCTTATACAGTGTTATATTCGTGTACATCTTGTCTGTGTGATAATGACTCGCCCAACTTTTGTTTGTTTTTGGTATAAGGCATTTTTTAAAGCATACAATGGTAATACAATTAATATTATAAATCTCTGGTGGCCTAAATGAGCTAGTCACATATTCAATATTCCTTTGATAGCTCTGCTGTTTTCTTTTGCCACAGGAATACTGCTAGTGTTGAGTGTAGAAAGTGCAGAGTGTACACAACAGTTTTTCACTTACAATGGTTCCTACTCTGTGAAGGCTGAAACTACTTTTAATAGCTTTCTATGGACCTGCGCTGAGTGGTTATCTACCATACCAATCTGAGATCTAGCTGTATGACTATCCATCTGACTGAGCATACTTATTAAGTCAGTCAAAATGGTTCAAATGGCTCTGAGCACTATGCGACTTAACTTCTGAAGTCATCAGTCGCCTAGAACTTAGAACTAATTAAACCTAACTAACCTAAGGACATCACACACATCCATGCCGGAGGCAGGATTCAAACCTGTGACCGTAGCAATCACTCGGCTCCAGACTGTAGTGCCCAGAACCGCACAGCCACTCCGGCCGGCTTAAGTCAGTCATTGAGTTTGTGATGGAAAATGTAAATAGTAACACACCAGTGTTATTTAAAATATGGTTGTCTTGTGAACAAACAATTAAGAGTACCTATTATGCCTACTTCCTTCCAAAAAAGCAAATTTTCAGAATACCAAAAATGGTCATTAGAATCATAAGGGATGTAAACTTAGAAACTCCTGTAACATGCCCCCCCCCCCCCTCCCCCCCCCCCCCCCCCCCCTGTTTAAGAGTTAGGTATTTTACCTTTGCCATGTGTTTACATTATGGTTACTCATGTTTTTTTTTAAAACTAATGTAATGGGCAAGGAATAGCAAACTATTTAAACAGAGGCAACCACCACCATAACAATGTTGTTGTTATCTTATGTCTGAAGACTAGTTTGATGCAGCTCTCCACACTACTCTATTCCATGCAAGCCTCTACATCTCTGGATAACTACTGCAACCTACATAATTTTGAACCTGCTTACTGTATTCATCTCTTTAATAGCATAAAATGCATTAAAATAAGTAAGTTTTGAGCAGCAAATATAATACAACAAACAAAAAGTAACAAAGCAAGCAAAATGAGAATAAGCAAGTGATATGGGATTAGGCAAGTGATTACGGCTGGCATGAGACAATTGCCTTCTGTAGGATGCAGAAAGGGCGAGGTTGAATGATGAATTTGATATACATTTCTCAAAGATTTGATAGTGAAGCCAAATTAAATGTTTCATCTTTATAGTACATTGGTGCTATGAACTCTTGTCCAGCCTCATCCATCTCACCAGAAACAGCACTGGAATTGCTGAATATCTCTGCTGCATGCCGTAGGTCACTTTTCACCTCCAGTGTCTCGAGAAGTTTCAGTTTCATTTTAATGAAAAAGACAAAGTCATGTCATGGCCTCTGAAGGCATGTAGGAACATAAAGTTATCTTTTGATACATGAGACAACTTGAAATTTAGGGGGGGCTGTAGACTATGTCACCCTGTCTGTCTTTAACTGTCTTCAGTAGAAAATTATTGGGAGACAATATGGCTGAAGTGATCAGAATCAGGAGGTTGATATCCTCCCTGAAAACAACACAAGCACAGTCTTGAGTAATGTTAACAGCAGTAGCTACAATTAGAGTATTGGCATTCTCAGCAGCTTGCTTAACACTGGAGTGATCACCCTCAAGTTCTGTCATCAGTAAAGAAATGAGAAAAAATCTTTTTTTATGGTTACTGCTGTTTCATTAAATGCGTGGCTCATTTGGTGGCTCTGTGCAGCTGCTGAGGTGAATCCTATCAACACAATTGTGGTCTTTCTGCCATACCATAGTATGTAAACTACATACTATGTAGTTATGGAAGAAAATAGTTCTTGCATGTCCCTTACCTCTCTATGCAACAGAAATCCTCCATCTACAACAAACTCTGCCTTTTAGAAGTCAATTGGGTCTTTAAGGGCATCAGACAACTTGTAAAACAAAGCTTTTGTGTTTTCCATGTACCTACCTACATCATTGAACATAGATAGAGGATATGGGACCAGCTCATAATCAAACCAGTAATGAAGCTCTTCTTTGGACTTTTTGTGGAACGTGATTCTGTGAAAAATTGATTCACCATTGATATCGACAATCTCTTTCTGCAATGTGATTTTATATGTTACACACTTTAGAGGTAGGACTATTTTTTTCTTTAAAATTTCACAATTTGCTGCACTGCAACTAACCTTCCCCCCATGAACCATGGACCTTGCCATTGGTGGGGAGGCTTGCGTGCCTCAACGATCCAGATAGCCGTACCGTAGGTGCTACCACAACAGAGGGGTATCTGTTGAGAGGCCAGACGAACATATGGTTCCTGAAGAGCGGCAGCAGCCTTTTCAGTAGTTGCAGGGGCAAGAGTTTGGATGATTAACTTATTTGGCCTTGTAACACTAACCAAAACGGCCTCGCTGTGCTGGTACTGTGAACAGCTGAAAGCAAGGGGAAACTACAGCTGTAATTTTTCCCGAGGGCATGCAGCTTTACTGTATGGTTAAATGATGATGGCGTCCTCTTGGGTAAAATATTCCAGAGGTAAAATAGTCCCCCACTCAAGAGGACGTCGTTATCAGGAGAAAGAAAACTGGCGTTCTACGGATCGGAGGGTGGAATGTCAGAGCCCTTAATCGGGCAGGTAGGTTAGAAGATTTAAAAAGGGAAATGGATAGGTTAAAGTTAGATATAGTGGGAATTAGTGAAGTTTGGTGGCAGGAGGAACAAGACTTTTCGTCAGGTGAATACAGGGCTATAAATACAAAATCAAATAGGCGTAATGCTGGAGTAGGTTTGATAATGAATAAAAAAATAGGAATGCGGGTAAGCTACTACAAACAGCATAGTGAACACATTATTGTGGCCAAGATAGACACAAAGCCCACTCCTACCACAGTAGTACAAGCTCATATGCCAACTAGATCTGCAGATGATGAAGAAATTGATGAAATGTATGATGAGATAAAAGAAATTATTCAGATAGTGAAGGGAGATGAAAATTTAATAGTTGTGGATGACTGGAATTCGATAGTAGGAAAAGGAAGAGAAGGAAACATAGTAGGTGAATATGGATTGGGGGTAAGAAATGAAAGAGGAAGCCGCCTGGTAGAATTTTGCACAGAGCATAACTTAATCATAGCTAACACTTGGTTCAAGAATCATGAAAGAAGGCTGTACACATGGAAGAAGCCTGGAGATACTAGAAGGTACCAGATAGATTATATAATGGTAAGACAGAGATTTAGGAACCAGGTTTTAAATTGTAAGACATTTCCAGAGGCAGATGTGGACTCTGACCACAATCTATTGGTTATGAACTGTAGACTAAAACTGAAGAAACTGCAAAAAGGTGGGAATTTAAGGAGATGGGACATGGATAAACTGACTAAACCAGAGGTCATACAGGGTTTCAGGGAGAGCATAAGGGAACAATTGACAGCAATGGGGGAAAGAAATACAGTAGAAGAAGAATGGATAGCTCTGAGGGATGAAGTAGTGATGGCAGCTGAGGATCAAGTAGGTAAAAAGACGAGGGCTAGTAGAAATCCTTGGGTAACAGAAGGAATATCGAATTTAAATGATGAAAGGAGAAGATATAAAAATGCAGTAAATGAAGAAGGCAAAAAGGAATACAAACGTCTCAAAAATGAGATCAACAGGAAGTGCAAAATGGCTAATCAGGGATGGCTAGAGGACAAATGTAAGGATGTAGAGGCTTATCTCATTAGGGGTAAGATAAATACTGCCTACAGGAAAATTAGAGAGACCTTTGGAGAAAAGAGAACCACTTGTATGAACATCAAGAGCTCAGATGGAAACCCAGTTCTAAGCAAAGAAGGGGAAGCAGAAAGGTGGAAGGAGTATATAGAGGGTCTATACAAGGGCGATGTACTTGAGGACAATATTATGGAAATGAAAGAGGGTGTAGATGAAGATGAAATGGGAGATATGATACTGCATGAAGAGTTTGCAGAGCACTGAAAGACCTAAGTCGAAACAAGACCCCAGTAGTAGACAACATTCCATTAGAACTACTGACGGCCTTGGGAGAGCCAGCCCTGACAAAACTCTACCATCTAGTGAGCAAAATGTATGAGACATGCAAAATACCCTTAGACTTCAAGAAGAATATAATAATTCCAATCCCAAAGAAAGCAGGTGTTGACAAATGTGAAAATTACCACACTAACAGTTTAATAAGTCACGGGTGCAAAATACTAACACGAATTCTTTACAGACAAATGGAAAAAACTGGTAGAAGCCAACATCGGGGAAGATCAGTTTGTAATCCATATAAATATCAGAACATGTGAGGCAATACTGACTCTACAACTTATCTTAGAAGATAGATTAAGGAAAGACAAACCTACATTTCTAGCATCTGTAGACTTGGAGAAAGCTTTTGACAATGTTGACTGTAATACTCTCTTTCAAATTCTGAAGGTGGCAGGGGTAAAATACAGGGAGTGAAAGGCTATTTACAATTTGTATAGAAACCAGATGGCAGTTATAAGAGTTGAGGGGCATGAAAGGGAAGCAGTGGTTGGGAAGGGAGTGAGACAGGGTTGTAGCCTCTCCCCAATGTTATCCAATCTGTATATTGAGCAATCAGTAAAGGAAAAAAAAGAAAAATTCAGAGTAGGTATTAAAATCCATGGAGAAGAAATAAAAACTTTGAGGTTTGCTGATGACATTGTAATTCTGTCAGAGACAGCAAAAGACTTGGAAGAGAAGTTGAACAGAATGGACAGTGTCTTGAAAGGAGGATATAAGATGAACATCAACAAAAGCAAAATGAGGATAATGGAATGTAGTCGATTTAGTTGGGTGATGCTGAGGGAATTAGATTAGGAAATGAGACATGTAAAGTAGTAAAGGAGTTTTGCTATTTGGGGAGCAAAATAACTGAAGATGGTCGAATTAGAGAGGATATAAAATGTAGAATGGCAATGGCAAGGAAAGCATTTCTGAAGAAGAGAAATTTGTTAACATTGAACACAGATTTAAGTGTCAGGAAGTCATTTCTGAAAGTATTTGTGTGGAGTGTAGCCATGTATGGAAGTGAAACATGGACGATAAACAGTTTGGGCAAGAAGAGAATAGAAGCTTTCGAAATGTGGCGCTACAGAAGAATGCTGAAGATTAGATGGGTAGATCACATAACTAATGAGGAGGTATTGAATAGAATTGGGGAGAAGAGGAGTTTGTGGCACAACTTGACTAGAAGAAGGGATCAGTTGGTAGGACATGTTCTGAGGCATCAAAGAATCACCAATTTAGTATTGGAGGGCAGTGTGGAGGGTAAAAATCGTAGAGGGAGACCAAGAGATGAATACACTAAGCAGATTCAGTAGGATGCAGGTTGCAGTAGGTACTGGGAGATGAAGAAGCTTGCACAGGATAGAGTAGCATGGAGAACTGCATCAAACCAGTCTCAGGATTGAAGACCACAACAACAACAACAACAACTAACCCCCATAAAATTTTTAGTCAAACTGCTCAATTGTCAATTGATGCAAGTGTTATAGCCAAGAAATGATTGTTAAAAAAAAAACTGGAATAATTACAATTTTCTAACGTATTATTTCTATAGAAAGATTTAATCAAATAGCAAAGCATTGGTACTCAATTGATGTAGAATTTAATGATCCGTATTTTTGGTAACCTTGGCTTTCTTGATTAAATCCTTAATTTTGGAGGAATCTGGAAAAAAAGGTCTGGATTTTTTGTGGTTTTGTTTTCATTGCAGCTGAAGCTCCACTCAGAAACTGAAACAAACTCAGATTATTCATATCATGGGCCTAATTGAATGATTAAAATACTTTACAGAATTCCACTAATTTATGGAAGGCAGAACTCTTAATTTTCTTGACCTTCTATGGAATTATGCTGATTAGATCATGGGTTTTTGCATGCAGAGAACTATTGTGCTGACTTGAACATGTTGGCTGCCACACTTTTAGTGATGGATGTTTCACCAACAGGCAAGGCACATGGCATTTGGTGTGATGTGCCGCCATCTTCATGGGCTATGCTGTGGACACCAGTGGATACATGGCATCAGGTGTGTAGTTCTTCTGTGGCCACTGATGGCTACACAGCAGTCAACATGCTAATCAAGTGTAACTTTTAATTAACAATGCCCTGATGAAAACTAATCACACAAATGGAATCAGAACACTTGAAATAATAATCTGAATAATAAATTTAATTAAAATTCAATCTAAATAAGAAGTTGAGATTTTTAGGTAAGTATTACATGTCACTAGGTAAACACTTTGACAATAAGATGACATTTCACAAAAATATTTGTTTATTTGTGGCAGTAGGAAAACATAACAGCTGGGAAGAGTCCATATGATTTGTCGTATACACCCCAGACTGGGTTAAATAGGGAGATACTGCCAAATAGTTGACTATACAATCCAATGTCTAGACATTTAGTTTTAAAATTTTCATGTATATCATCAACAAAAAGGGAATGTACAAGTTCCATATAACAGGAATTTACAATGGTATACATATGAATTAAATATATACAAAACCTGGACACCAGTAAAAGCTACAAAAGTGTATATATATGATTATACCATGCAAATAAATTACAAAGAAGAGCAGATTTTTAAAATATGCTCAAATGCGTTTGAAAATGGTATTATATACAATATATGAAAAACATACTTTATTGTTAAACATTTATTTAAAACTAGTCAGTCTTTACTGCTTCTGGAAGCATGAAAAAACATAGAGAAACAACACTTTTACAATTTTTTTACTAAAACACTGTTCATTTGCACGGAAATCGCTTGTTAAAACGTTTAGCTGTAAATGGGTCCAACTGGCTGTCCTGTGTACCGTCAGTTACACCAGTGTCATGGAGTTGCTTACACTCTGTCATTGTAAGTGTGAATAAAAACAAACAAAACACCCTATTTTAGCATACTAGTAATTATCATAAGTAAACCTAAAAGAAAACACTTCATTTGGCCTAGTAACCATTATACATACAACACATGTACATCTTTACATCCGAAACTGACACAGAAAATTACCTAAAATAATACGAAGAGAATGGAAACTGTGTCCCTACAAGCAACAGCATAATCCAAATGACTTTGCAAGTTGACAAAGCATATTTTTCACATACCACAGAGAGAACAGAGCCATTATCCTAACACTGTTGCATAATTACTAGTTATATTAAGTTAAGGTGATGGAAGCTGTTTCAAATCATCACATCACTTTGCTCAAATCAAGTTATTACTTTCACTAAATCTGAAAATTAAACTCTTGTGAGATTCCCAAACTATTGCTTATCACCTGCTCATCAGAATATTCATGTTAGTTTTGAGTTACTGTTATTTGTTAATTAGCAAAGCATTGGTTCTACCATGTACCATTACTCAGAATCATCAGCACCATATGCAGTCATTACCTAGAGCACAAATAGCAAATTTCAGTAGCATGTAACACCAAATGTGCAACAGTATATAATTAGTATTTTATCAAAGTACACACACACACACACACACACACACACACACACAGAGAGAGAGAGAGAGAGAGAGAGAGAGAGAGAGAGAGAGAGAGAGAGAGAGAGAGAGAGAGAGAGAGAGGGGGGGGGGGGAGGGGCAACACAAAGGACTTATCTGAATGGGATGGAAATTGGTAGATGTGATGTACATGTACAGACAAATGATTACAATTTCAGAAAAACTGAACAATTTTATTTAAGAGAAAGTACTTCACAAATTAATAAAGTCAATAATGTGTTGATTGACTTTCTGGTCCTTATGCAAGTAGTTATTCAGCTTGGCATTGATTGATAGAGTTGTTGGGTGTCTTCCTGAGGGATACCGTGCCAAATTCAGTCCAACTGGCACATTATATCGCCAAAGTCCTGAGCTGGTTGGAGGGCCATGCCCATAATGGTCCAGAATTTCTCAATTGGGGAGATATCCACCATTCTTGCTGGCCAAGGTACTGTTTGGCAAGCATGAAGACAAGTAGCAGAAAATCTCACTATGTGTGGGCGGGCATTATCTTGCTGATATGCAAGACCAAGTTGGCTTGCCAAGAAGGGCAACAAATTGGTGCATAGAATGTCATCGACTTACCACTGTGCTATAAGGGTGCTGTGTATGACAAATAAAGGGGTCCTGCTATAAAAGGAAATGGCACCCCAGACCATCACTATTGGTTGTCGGGCAATATGGCAGGTGACAGTCAGGTTGTTGTCCCCCCACGGTCCGGGGCATCTCAATACACATCTTTGTTGGTCATCGGGGCTCAGTTTGAAATGAGACTGTCCCACTCCAATCAATGAGATTTCTAGCCAAAGACATGTCTGGAGACGCCCCAGACAGTGGTGGGAGACCAACTTGACTGTCGCTTGCCACACGGCCCGACAACCAGGAATGATATCAGGGTGCCATTTCTTTTAATAGCACTATCCCTTTGATTGTCATCCATGGCATTTGGTTGTCATCTAAGCCACCCTTACAGCTCAGCTGTACATCAACAGTATTCTATGCCCTGTTTGGTTGCCCTTCATGGCAAGCCATTCTGGGCTTACATTTCAGCACCCGCACACAGCGACAGTGTCTACTGCCGGTCTTCGTGCTTGCCAAACCTCTGCCTTGGGCAGCGAGGTCACTGGATCTCTCACCAGTTGAGAACATTTGGAGCATTATGGACAGGGCCCACCAACCAGCTCAGAATTTTGATTACGTAAGGTGCCATTTGGACAGAATTTGGCACGATAGCCCTCTGGAGGACATGCAACATCTCTGTCAAACAATGCCAAGCTGAGTAACTGCTTGCATGAGAGCCAGAAGTGGACCTATGCATTACTGACTTGCTCAATTTCGGAAGCTCTTTTTCTTGAATAACTCATCAAATTTTTCTGAAATTGTAATCATTTGTTTGTCTATGCACATACATCACATTACCAATTTCCATCACATTTGGATAATTCCTTTGTGGTGTGTCATTTTTTTTATAGTGTATCACTCTTTCAGTCAACTTCCATTTTCAGTGCCACACATTATATACAAAAAACTAACATGTTCCTTAATTCAAAAACATGTTTCATTTTTTAAAAAATGCCTGTGTACTGTGACCATTATATTACTCATTCATTTTCATGACTTCAATCATATTCTTTCAATTCCAACCTTGTTATCTAGAGAAGTGCATTGCCAATAAAAAAATTATCCTAATGCAAAGTCAGGCTCCCTAACTGTTGGTAGCCTACCTAACACATTTCTCATTACTTCTCATTATTACTTCCTTATCTTGGTGAGGCATCAACATTACTTATTTCATTATTCCACTGATTAAGAAATACACTCATGCTTTGCTAATCATATAAAAAAAATTTTAAAAAAATTAAAAAAAAAAAAAAAATGAAACTACAGAGTAGCACTTCCACAGTAACAAATCCTAGTATTATATGCAAACTTTACTCTCATTACAAAACAGACATTATACATTAATCTTTCCATAAATAATTGCACTGAGTACCAAAACATTTATATGTTATCCGAAATAGTACTAAAACATGTATTCAAGATTTTCTCTTCTTGTTTAGTTCTGCTGCTGTACAAACCTTTTAGAGTCTTTATGCTTGTTGTTTACTTTAGATCTTTAATGCTACTTTTCAACACTTCCACATTTTTATATTCTGATGACTGTGCTGTTTCACATTTACATTACCTTGCAGCTGAAGGAAATTTATTATTACTGACACAAAATTATCATCATTACTACGCTGAAAACCAAAATAAAAGACACCTCATCAATTTTACAAAATACCATACATGTTCTGTATACTGTCCAGGCTTCGATCCTCTTATACTTTTATTATTTGATATCATTAATATAATATAAACTAACAGCACAAAACAAACTTTACTCACAAACATTCCTATACTTGAAGCGTATACAAAAGTTGAAGGCAATTACTGATCAACTTACAAGCTACAGATAGGATAGTAGAAGAGGTTGAGTGATTCGGGAAAGAGGAAGAATGAAATGACCCATCTTGGGGATGAATTCACTAAAGATCACTGAACCCCCTATCTACTGGTGAAGTCATAATTAATTGGACCCCCTGCCCTTCGATCTAGTTTTGTATTGTTGACTACAAACCTTAGTCTTGACTGACTGTTCTTCATTTACATCACTACTAACCACCAATGACTCACCTTCTTCTTTGACATTCCCTTCCTGCTCATTATCATTTACTTCCCCAGCAGCTTCATTCGCTATCTGAACACATGACATTTCAACCTCACTCACTTCAGAATCATTTGCTTGACTTCACTTACAACCATGTTACTACTTATTCATTTACATTCTGTTTTGCACTGACATTCATTCACAACTTCCTCAATTTCTTTTGGGCGCAACGTTCTTCACTCACTCATTCTCTGCCACAAACACATCCCACAAATCTTTATCTTTACCTACAATTAATAGCCTGGTATCCCATCAGGATAGTTACTCTTCAGCCACTCATCCTCTGCTTCCCACTCTTCCATATCACTGCTTATATCTTCATTTGCATTCTCCAAATCTACTTCCACATCAATATCATCAATAACAATTTCATTACTATCAGCAGAAAATCAAGCTGACAATACTTCATTTAAATCAGATTGACAAGAAACAACTTCTTCCATCTCCTTATTACATATTTTTTCAGTTACTTTATCACAATATTGCAAAGCATGAACTTCATCTAATAATATTAATTTAAGTCTGTACATTTCCATTCTAAATTCCCTGTCTCCACATCCATTCTTTCAAAAACTTTATTTGTTGAGCTATTTTTGTCAGTCATTACACATCACAATATCAGTTTAACTTTTATAATCTCTCATGTCAAGTGCAGCTGCCATCGTGTCATCTGTTCACTGCTCCTACTTGTAATCTCCCCATTGCCTGATTCGTATTCCCACAACAAAATTTCATATCAGGTTGGTTTGTTTACGACTGCTAGCTCCATACTGCTGTCCAAAATGGCATTTATTATTATTATTTATTATTACTATTATTTCAAGCTGATCTGCTCACCCATTGTACAAGGTTTCCCCTGTATACTGCATCTGCTTCAGGTTGCATTTCATGTAATAAAATTTGTATTGTTTAGGAAATTGGTTGTGCAGCATCCCATCCAAGGTTTAATCATGATTTTAGTTCATTTATGCCAACAACAAATATTTACACTGTCCAATAATCATGTCATTGCTATAAATAAATAATTCATTGGCCAACAAACAGTTCACTGATTTGCCATATTTTGTAAAGTCCGTGAGTAACAGGGTGGGACAATCTTCACCTGGTAAAACACCACATGCAACAGAGTTAATGAGAATTTTGCAGTCTCTCATTGGAAACACCAGTCTTGATCATCACAAAGCTGAAAGTGAAATTGAGTGTGGGACGGTGTTTGTTCATTGATGTACTCGACACATTATATTGTAGATGACAGCAACATTTTATTGCATGTGCAGGTCACTTATTAAGTACAAATTTTTACACTGCAAACAGTTATTAATACAATTATCCAGGCCAGCAAGCACAATCACAGTGGGAATGTTTTCAGTTGTCACATAGAGTAAACAATTCACATTTATCTACAAATGATACAGTTCTCAATTATCACAGTTCCTGCTAAAGACGATTATATTCTAGTAGTTCATTTAAATCAGTCCAAAACACAAATCACTGAGTTTAGTAATATCTCAGTCCAATGGAAATGATTCTCCACAGTACATATTTATCACATCACAGTTGAATTACAAAATGTCCAGTAGTTTAGATTACAGTTATCACTTGAAGGTAATTATATATCAAAATTCTTAAGCTTTCCAGTTACCAGTGCATGTATTCTCATGTGCAGAAATGACATAATTGTAGAATAAGTCAAACAACAAGAGCATACTTGGCACAGATGTTAACTCTCTTCATTTTGAAATCTTGGACTGACTATTTTATGACTGAGATGGTCTGATAAAGACTGATAAAGGAACAAACTTATTTGGAAAACTAAATAATACTTTGAAAAATTGTTAGGTTGGAAGTTATCACTTTTGGTGAACTACAAGAATCAACAGAATTTTGGATTACAGAGAATGTTACAGGTCACAAAATTATAGAAATATGTGGACACTATTTTTCTTCTGCAATGTGGATCCCCTCGTTTACATGGATAGGCACCATATTGCAAATAATTGCCATTTAGATGAATTTATTTATACTGTATGTCATGTTGTCTGGAAAAATTAAGGTAACAAAAACATGTAGTCAAAGTCTGGAATCTAACAGTGGTTTTGACAAAATCTGCAAAGGAAAACAGTGCTGGTTCAGAATTTCAAGTTTAATTAGTGCAGAAGATAATTAGCTTTAGGCAATTTAAAATATTTTACTCACAATGCTTAACTTTCAAATGGCATAGGTCACTCTATAGAATTATGCTGATTATCTCATAAGTTATTGCATGTAGAGAATTACTATGCTAGCTTTAAGTAACTATAAATTTTAATTAACAGGTCCCCAATAAAAACTAATTATGCATATGGAATCAGAACACATGAAATAATAATCCTAATAATAAATTTAAGTAAAAGTCAGTCTACATAAGAACTTGAGGTTTTTCAGATAAGTGTTACAGGTCACTAGGTAAACAACTCAAAAACAAGATGAAATTTAGCAAAAAAAAATTGTGAGTGTAGAAAAACATAACAGATGGGAAGAATCTACCTACTTCATCACAGATTCCTTTCTGGTTTAAAGAATTCTACAATGAGGAAACTTTAATGGTTCAAAAACTGTTCTGAATGGCAAAAAATATTTTCAGTTGCATAAAGGACTTGAAAAACAAAAACCACATGGGCAATATAATCTGTCATTGAATGTTATGGCAGTGTCTAGCTTTTATATTTATACTGGCCTAGAATATACCAAAGAAAATCTTAATAATCTTGACATTAGGATTTGAAACAAATACTAACAAAGAGATAGAGCGGTTGGCCAGAACTTACCTCAGGTCAGCACAGCTGATAGATACACAAAACAGAACAGAAAATTTACGTATCCTAGCTTTCGAAACTTTGTTCCTTCATCAGGGAGGAGAGAGGGGAAAACAGGGGAAGAAGGGAAAGTGGATTCAGTTACTCACAACCCAGGTTATGAAGCAACAGGGGAAAGGTAAACAGGGAGGGTAGCAAAGATGGGGGCATGGGTGTCAGAGGGAAGCCAAAGATATTCTACTGTAAGTACTGTGCCAGCTTCAAACCAAAGAGGATGCATACAGAAGTAAAGAGGTATATAGTATAAAGATAAACAAAGCTATGTAGGATGAAAAGATGCATGAATGGCTAAAGAGGAAAGGGAAAGAGGAGAAGACTGAAGAGTAAATGGGAGTGAGGTTGGTTAACGTAGGTTCAGTCCAGGGGGATGGCAGGATGAAAGGATGTGTTTGAGTGCAAGTTCCCATCTCCGCAGTTCTGAGGGACTGGTGTTGGATGGGAGAAGCCAAATGGCACCTACAGTGTAGCAGGTTCCTAGGTCCCTAGAATTATGCTGGAGGGCATGCTCTGCTACTGGGTATTGGACATCTCCTAGGCGGACAGTTCATCTGTGCCAGTTCATGCGCTCAGCCAGTTTAGTTGTCATCTTACCAATGTAAAAGGTTGTGCTGTGCAGGCATGTCAGCTGATAGATGACGTGTTGTTTCACATGTGGCCCTGACTTGAATTGTGTGTGTTTTACCAATAGCGGGACTGGAGTAGGTGGTTGTGGGGGGATGCATGGGGCAGGTTTTGCAGTGGGGTCACTTACAGGGGTAGGAACCGATGGGTAGAGAAGGTGGTCTGGGAATATTGCAGGGCTTGACAAAGATGTTATGGAGGTTAGGGGAGCGACGAAAGGCAATAAAAGGTTGTCATTGGTTACAAAAATTTCTACAACATTTGCCATTTATCCTATATAGATCCAGTGACTTGTGTATTAATACAAAGTGACTGCAGTGGTAACAGCTGCATAGCCCACATGTGGATGTAAACAAGATTTATTACTCACAACACTAGCTACAACAATAAGGAAGTAATTGTCCTAAGGCTGTCACAGAACTGGTCAATAAGTAGCATTATCACTACATGAAAACACTAACTGCCAGATGGTACTACCAACTAATTTTATAAAGTTGTGACTCTATAATAAGACAAAGAATGATAATGAAGCTTCTACTAGATTTACATTATGTAAGATGCAATAAACTATGTCCAGTTTAATTAAATATGTAGTAAACATGTACCGAACATTACCTGTTCATTAAGCAATGCAAAACCACGAAATACTGAATGATAAGGAAAATGGTACAAAGGTCACAACTGACAAAGTACAATATTTTTTGATACAGAAAATTATGAACAGTACCAATGATCAACAAACTATATATCCATACTAAATATTAAGACAAAATAATACTGCAACCTGAGACCTAGGTGCCAAATACAACCAGCACTATGTGTGGCTAAGATTACAAACCACTAAATAAATGGATAAAACCTAAGGAGGTACAATTGAGCCCTTTTCACAAAAATTGAAATTGGAAATGCCTTGGGGCTAGGGACTCCCGTCGGGTAGATCATTCACCTAGTGCAACTCTTTCGAGTTGACGCCACTTCGGTGACTTGCATGTCGATGGGGATGAAATGATGATGATAAGGACAACACAACACCCAGTCCCTGAGTGGAGAAAATCTCCGACCCAGCCAGGAATCGAACCCGGGCCATTAGGTATGACATTCCGTCGTGCTGACCACTCAGCTACCAGGAGCGGACAAAAATTGAAATTAATAAATATAATTATAGTACCTTATGCCTAAGTATTTGCTACAGAATATAGCACCAACTGAAAGCACACATGATATATGTCAAGGTACAAGTTAACTGAAGTCCAACAAGCAACATTTTTGTTTATTTTGTAATACATGTTCATGAAGACCATCATATTCGAAGACTAAGATCCAGAAGAGATAGAAATATATATAATCCAAATGTAGCTTAAGGTTTAGGTGTTACATAATAATACTTTTCAGGCCCGCCTGGAAGATGAGTCAGCTGCCAAGGACGACCAACAGAACCAGGACAACTGCTCAGAAGTCAACATACCTGGAATACAGCACAATTTAAACGAAAGGTCAGTGACACAGTAAATATGACTTCGAGCCCCCTGACTAAACCCCACTCAGACCTGAAAATCTATTATCACAATTTCCAATCCTTGAGCAACAAAACTGATGACTTAAGCATTTTGCTGACCAGTGAACTCAGTGATATCTCAGTGGTATGCCTAGCAGAGCACTGGCTCTGCACTGATGTAGTTAAGTTAATCTCACTACCAAACTTCAAATTGTGTGAACACTACTCCAGATCAAATGATGGGCATGGTGGGGTTGCCATCTTCATCTAACAACACATTGAATATAGCCCACTTCCTACCCTAAATGAAATAGGAACAGACAAGATCTTTGAATGTGCAGCCATAAAGCTTACAGATCTAAATCTAATAGTAGCTACAATTTACCGGCCCCCCTCCAGTAGTATTAATGAATTTCTGTTAAATGGGCTTGTTTCTATCCAAAATAAGTCAGTGGAAACAGGATGTGATTATATGTGGTGACTTTAATACAGACTTTCTCACCCACAACAGAAACCGGGAAACATTGATTAACATTGCAAAAACTTATAATCTGCATGGCCTTGTAGACGAGCCCACTAGAATAACACCCACATCCAAGACAGCTCTAGATCAAATTTTTGCAAATAGAAATAAACTTAACCCAACTCTAGAAGTATACAATGCAGGATTCAGCAACCGCCAAGCTGTCATTCTAAAGGTTGATGTTAGCAAAGATACATCAAACCCAGTCCCACCTAAAACTTTACGAAGGTTTTTCACCCAAGAGAACTTGAACAAGCTAAATGCCCTCCTTAGTAAAGAAAAGTGGACAGAGATGTACACAGCCAATGATGTCCACATGAAATTCAACATATTTCTTGACAAAATGATCCACCACTTTGAAGAGGCCTTTCCACAAAAACCAGTAAGAATAAATAATAATAATAATAATAATAATAATAATAATAACAATAGAAACAACAGTTGGATTACACCAGCTATAAAAATCTCTTGCAAACATAAAAGAATACTCCACATGTTATGTAAACAAAGTAGTGACTCCCCCCAACTAACAGAATACTATAAAAACTACACATGTATCCTAAGAAGAGTGATAAGACAACCAAAAAGGATGCAGAATAATGAGTACATTGACAAATCCAGCAATAAAGGTAAAATCAATGTGGAATATCATAAAAAGGGAAAGAGGGGAAATGAAAGCTGCACACACGAACATAGAAATCAAACTCAACAATGAATCTATATCTAATCCCAAAGTTGTGGTGAACTCTTTCAACAATTTCTTTACGAGCATAGCTGAAAAATTGGTCCAAAATAATCCTAACACAAATTACCAACTAGCAAACCAAAAAGTTCACACATGTGCAGAGTCAATTTTCATTACCAAAGTCACTGAAAATGATGTTGAAAAAGCCCTCAGAGATTTAAAAAATTCATATTCAGCTGGAATTGATGGTATCCCAGCAGCTGTAATCAAAAATTGTGAACACACAATTGCTGAACCATTAGCTCACCTCTGCGACTGTTCTTTCCAGGCAGGTATCTTCCCTGAAGCTCTGAAACTTTCTAAAGTAACTCCTGTCTTCAAAAAAGGTGATAATAAAGATATAAATAACTACAGGCCTATCTCACTCTCATCCTGCTATTCTAAAGTTTTTGAAAAAATGATGTACAAAAATATGATGGACTTCATTGACAAAAAGATTTACTAAGTTTAGGTCAACATGGGTTCAGGAGCAACAAGTCTAATGAAACTGCAGTATATGATTGCATGAATACGCTATTAGAACTGTTAGATAGAAAACAACCCATAACAGGCATATTTCTGGATCTGTCAAAGGCTTTTGACCACAAAATATTACTGGAAAAATTAGAACACTATGGTATCAGAGGAATTGCAAACAACTGGATTGCTACATTCCTAACCATTCGGATGCAGAGAGTCAGCATGAAATAAACTAATAGACAGAGCAACTCAATAACCGAAATACTATCAAGTAATAAAACTGTAAAGCAACGTGTTCCACAGGGCTCAGTATTGGGACCCGTACTTTTCCTCCTGTATATTAATGACTTGAGCCTGAATGTTAATGCACACAAAACAATAATATTTGCTGATGACACAACTGTACTCCTCAAAGGGGAGAATACAGAGGCTGTGCAAAAAGCTGTGAACTTGGCCACTGAACAACTCAGCAACTGGGCTAAAATCAACAGATTAACTATCAACACCAAAAAGACAGCTTCCATGAACTTTCACACAACACAAAATGCAAATTCCTCTCAGCCATTTGTCACTGTAAATAACCAGTCAATAGAAACCGACACTGTTTTCAAATTCCTGGGTCTGTGGGTTCAAGATAACCTGAAATGGAATACACATACAGGCAAGGTAAATGCCAGGATTTGTACTGGCTGTTATGCATTGAGTGTACTGAAAACATGTGCTAGCCTGAAAACATTAACCAGTGCGTACTATGCTTACACACAAGCCCACCTAAAATATGGTGTAATATTCTTGGGAAATTCTCCAACTGCTGTGAGCACATTCAGAATCCAGAAGAGAGCAATGAGGATTATTACTGGGAGCAAACCCAGAGACTCCTGCAAATCCATCTTCAGAAAGTTGGAAATCCTTACACTGCCTTGCCTCTACATTCTTGAGACTCTTAAAATTTTTCAGAAATCACATAGTGCTAACTGACCCCAGAGTCATAAAAATTAATGAAATACATGAACACAACACCAGGAAAAACGCAAACCTGCATGTTATACGTACAAACACTCAACTGTGTAAAAAGGGAGCTTTCCACATGGGCCTCCAACTGTTCAACAATCTTCCCACTAGTATTAAGTCCATCGAAGACAACATAACATTTAGCAAAGCCGTGAAGTCGTATTTGTTGTGTCACTGTTTTTACTCTGTAAATGAATACTTAGAACAGTAATCTTGCTGTTTGTGTTAAATTGAAAACATTGAGCGATATAATACATTAGGATATTATAGGCCTATGTTAATATATGTTAACAATGTTAAATGATATTTTCCAACATCTGCAACACACTATGTACCATCAGATCACATGGAATAAATAAATAAATGACATAACAAGTAAGGTAACTCAAAGTTTTAGAGCTTATTATAAGAAGTGAACAGCTGAATGTTACATAATGTTGTAACCCAAGATCTGAGTGCCAAGTATAAAGAGCTATTACACGTGGCCGCTATTTTTAAATAATAATAATAATAATAATAATAACAATAATAATAATCTGGAAACATCCCCCAGGCTGTGGGTAAGCCATGTCTCCACAATATCCTTTCTTCCAATAGTGCTAGTTCTGCAAGGTTTGCAGGAGAGCTTCTGTGAAGTTTGGAAGGTAGGAGACGAGATACTGGCAGAAGTAAAGCTGTGAGGATGGGGTGAGAGTCATGCTTGTGTAGCTCAGTTGGTAGAGCACTTGCCTGGGAAAGGCAAAGGTCCCGAGTTCGAGTCTTGGTCCGGCACACAGTTTTAATCTGCCAGGAAGTTTCAATAATAATAATAATAATAATAATTAATAAAGTGGCACACTGGAACCACTGCCTGTTAATTACAATTGTATGTTTCCTTATTTCTATGTATTTGATGTGAAATAAGGTACCAACAATCATATGTGTAAAGATACAAACTGAATAAGACACACACACACTCATGAAGTAGAATTTACTTAACAACCAAGGTCCAGAAGACATAAGAAACAGAATATGTGATGAAGCATTGGGTAAGATAGCTCACAGTCTCAGTGCTCCATATAACACAAGGGCTTATTAAGATTAAAGATAAAAATACAATATCTCTGTGTATCATAATGCACATTAATTAATTTGTTGCTCGATTGTTGATATTCCTACCTGGAGTTTCCATTATTTAATAGTAGGAATCCTTAAGTCTGAGTGCGAAGTATAAAGGGGCAGTAAACATGGTTATAACTGAAAACTGACAAGGATTACATAAGAAATGACATGATACAATTGAAATTAAATATTACATTGAAATAGGTTACAAGAATTCATCAATATTTAGCAGTGTAACTGACAAGTACCCTGAGGTCTATGTGTTATGAATATGAATACGACAGAGATAGTAACTAGCTTGAGATCTATGACCAAATAACAAAAGAACTATGTACACGAATACAGTTGAATTTACAGGGTTCAGCACACAACCTGGTGTCACACAGTTGAAATTGACTGTCAAGTTAAAATGAGATAAGAATTTATCAGTATCCATAAGAGTGAACAACATAGTAGTCTGAAGTTTAGGTGCCACATACTAAACCAGCAGCAGCACTAGTAACATTATATGAAATAGTATAACAATATGCACAATAAACCATAAGTAGTACCTATTGGAATGTACATTTTGTATTCATAAGGTGACTTACATTGTAGCCCAAGGTGTAGGTGCTATCATAGCCAAGGTTGATATATTTCATTAAGGCATTTGATATTGTAGCCCAATGTCTAAGTGCTACCTGTAGCACAAGGTCTAAGTTACTATTATAGCTCATGGTCTAGTTACTCTACTAGTACACAAAACATAAATGGAAGAGGATGTCATATAATTGAAAGCAATAACTATGCAACACCTGAGTATAAAAATGTCAAATTAAGTAATTTTGGCTATCATGTTTAAAATATTCACAAATATAAAAGGTATATTGTAGCCAGATATCTTGATGTTGAAGATATTGAAGTGACCCATATGGCTACAATATAAATATTACCACTGTCAGTCACTTAACACACAAATGTGGCTGTATGAAGACTGAATTTATATACAATAAATAGCCAAAGTCATAAAAAATTTTGTGATCAATGACACTTTTTTACTTTAGGTAAGATAAATGTTTCATATCACTTACCAAATACACTTTTGTATGTATTTATTTTTGTTACACTCTAATATATGTTCCAGTACATAAATGTCCATACAATCCTTCAATTTAATAACAGCTATTCATCTCAACAGATTAAGACGATATGTAATGCCTGGTGGTTGGTTCACACTGAACAAAATAATATTTTTATATTGATAAATTTATCATATAATGGAAGTTCAATTATTAAATGTATCTTGTTATTGTTCACCTCTTATATTTCTCTGCATTTTAGATCTGAAGATAGCCCATTAATGAGCTAAATCTAGTTATCAATAAAGTTATTTTTGTGATCTTGACCTAGGATTTTTTACCCATACATTTCAACATAACAGATCACTTATTTCCCTATTTGACAATGTCCGATAACAGCTACCAATATAAGTCTCCTTTTCTTCAGCCTATATTCTACATAAGCCATGTGGCAAGTATTGTGTGAGATATTTCTACATTTCTCTGGAACCAAAACTAATCTACCCTGAGGGTGGTTTCTATTTTTGCACTCTTCTGTAGATAATTCATGTCAGTATATTGCAAGCATGACTTATTAAACTTATAGTTGGGTGATATTCACATTTGTCAGCACCTGTCTTATGTGCCGCTTGAATTATTACAATCTTCTTGAAGTCTGAGGGAAATGCATCAGTCTTATATGGAAGGTGCTTCAGATAAGGTTTTTTGTCTGTAAATAAAAAAAATTGTAAGTGATAGGAATATTTATGTATATAAGTAAATGTAAGAAGTGTTACGCTTTCTGTAAAGTTACCAACATAGTCTATTTAGTTATTTTCCAGAGTGCTACAGCGATGAGTTATTTCTTTCAAATAAAACATTTTTTCTATCATGTAGCTGGTGTAACATGCTGTTCATAGTTGATGAAATGTTCTAAGGGTGATGTTGAAATGAGTGCCCATTTTCCTGAATGCACAACTCAATGTGCCTTCTAAACGACCCATGGAAGAGATGTAAAGTTGCTGGTGTTGTGGAGTGACAAGCTTTATTTGATGCACTGTGTGAAATCATTTTTTAGGGTAGATTCTAGAATGAATCTTTACACTGCCATATAAAAGGCAGATCAGACTTCAGAAACAAATGAGGTTTGGTCAGTCATGGGTATACAGGGTGGTCCATTGATAGTGACCGGGCCAAATATCTCACAAAATAAGCATCAAATGAAAAAACTACAAAGAACGAAACTCGTCTAGCTTGAAGGGGGAAACCAGATGATGCTATGGTTGGCCTGCTAGATGGCGCTGTCATAGGTCAAACGGATATCAACTGCGTTTTTTTAAAATAGGAACCCCCATTTTTTATTACATATTTGTGTAGTACGTAACGAAATATGAATGTTTTAGTTGGACCACTTTTTCTGCTTTGTGATAGATGGCGCTGTAATAGTCACAAATGTATAAGTACATGGTATCACGTAACATTCTACCAGTGTGGACAGTATTTGCTTCATGATACATACCCGTGTTAAAATGGACCGTTTACCAATTGCGGAAAAGGTCGATATCGTGTTGATGTATGGCTATTGTGATCAAAATGCGCAACGGGCATGTGCTATGAATGCTGCTTGGTATCCTGGACGACATCATCCAAGTGTCAAGACCATTTGCCGGATAGTTACGTTACTTAAGTAAACACGAAGTGTTCAGCTACATGTGAAACATCAACCACGACCTGCAACAAATGATGATGCCCAAGTAGGTGTTTTACCTGCTGTCATAGCTAATCTGCACATCAGTTGCAGACAAATTGTGTGAGAATCCCCAATCTCAAAAATGTCGGTGTTGAGAATGCTACATCATCATCGATTGCACCGGTACCATATTTCTATGCACCAGGAATTGCATGGCGATGACTTTGAACGTCCTGTACAGCTCTCCCACTGGGCACAGGAGAAATTATGGGACAATGACAGATTTTTTGCACCCGTTCTATTTAGCAATGAAGCATCATTCACCAACAGCGGTAACATAAACCAGCCTAATATGCACTATTGGGCAATGGAAAATCCACGATGGCTGCGACAAGTGGAACGTCAGCGACCTCGGTGGGTTAATGTATGGTGTGGCATTACGGGAGGAGGGATAACTAGCCTCCATTTTATTGATGGCAATCTAAATGATGCAATGTATGCTGATTTCCTATGTAATGTTCTACCGATGTTGTTACAAGATGTTTCACTGCATGACAGAATGGCGATGTACTTGCAACATGATGGATGTCTGGCACATAGCTCGCATGCAGTTGAAGCGGTATTGAATAGCATATTTCATGACAGCTGGATTGGTCGTTGAAGCACCATACCATGGCCCACATGTTCACTGGATCTGACATCCCTGGATTTCTTTCTGTGGGGAAAGGTGAAGGATATTTGCTATCGTGATCCACCAAAAACGCCTGACAACCTGCGTCAGTGCACTGTCAATGCATGTGTGAACATTACCGAAGGCGAACTACTCGTTGCTGAGAGGAATATCATTACACATATTGCCAAATGCATTGAGGTTGGTGGACATCATTTTGAGCATTAATTACATTAATGTGGTATTTACAGGTAATCATGCTTTAACAGCCTGCGGTCTCAGAAATGATAAGTTCACAAAGGTACATGTATCACATTGGAACAACCGAAATAAAATGTTCAAACGTACCTACGTTCTGTATTTTAATTTAAAAAACCTATCTGTTACCAACTGTTCGTCTAAAATTGAGAGCCATATGTTTGTGACTATTACAGCACCATCTATCACAAAGCGAAAAAAGTGGTCCAACTAAAACATTCATATTTCTTTATGTGCTATATGAATATGTAATAAAAACAGGGGTTCCTATTAGAAAAAGCGCAGTTGATATCCATTTGACCTATGGCAGCGCCATCTAGTGGGCCAACCATAGCGCCATCTGGTTTTCCCCTTCAGGCAAGACAAGTTTCATTCTTTGTAGTTTTTTCGTTTGACGCTTATTTCGTGAGATATTTGGCATGGTCACGATCAATGGACCACCCTGTATATGTGGAATAAACATGACATATACAGTCAACAAGTGTGTTGTCATGGTGCTGATGCTTGGCAAATGCTGACACGATGGAAATGAAGCAGCCATGCCTTATGACATGAGACATCTTGGTCAAAGAGCTCCATCAGCCATTATTTTCTTATGTGCTGAACAATTAGTCCTGCGAACAAGTGGTTTGAGAAGGTGCAGTGGTAGTAGACAAAGATTAGCAATAAGTGAGGATATGGAAGAGAGAGTTTAATTACAGAATACTACAATCCTCATGGCAGCTTATGAGAATTTCCTACAGTCACTAGTTTCAGCATTACATGTGTGTGGTGAATAGTGCACAGTCACAAATTTCACCTGTACCACCTGTCACTGACACAGGAGCTGCATGGGAATGATTTCAATGGGAGAGCTACTTTCTGCAAATGGACCATGAACAATGTCACTGAAACCACAACAACAAATTATGATGCAGTGTATTATAATAATATGCATTACTGGGCCACAGAAAATCCTAGGTGGGTATGTCACGGCGATTGCCAAACAAGATGGTCCATTAATGTGTCATGTGAAATCCTTTGAGATGAAATCATTGGTCAACACTACTTCACAAGTACTCTGACATGTGAGATGTAACTAGCTTTTATCATTGAAAATTTGGGTGCTCACTTTGAAATTTTCAAAAGAAGGAAGGAAGACTAGGTTTAATGTCCTGTCGACATTGAAGTCATTAGAGATGGAGCACAAGCTCAGATTGTGTCAAGGATGGGAAGGAAACTGGCTTTGCCCTTTCAAAGGAGCCATACTAGTTTTTGCCTGGAGCGGTTTAGGGAAATCATGGAAAACCTAAATCTGGAAGGCTGGACACAGGTTTTAACCGTCATTCTCCTGACTGAGAGTCCAGTATGCTAACCACTGTGCCACCTCACTCAGTTTGAAAATTTCAGTCTAGACATTAGAGGCCATATGTGGATGCAATACAATCACTACCCAGCCCATTCTGCACATGATGACGTGCGAGAACTAACCCACCAGCTTCCTGAAAGAAAGAAAGAACGCCATGGTCCTCAGAATAGCTCCACAAGATTCATGTTCATACCACTGCAATTTGACAAAATTGAAATTCAACCCACCTATCCTACTGAAATTAGGAAAATAATAAATTCACTCAAAAGAAAAAGCCTGCATGAGATTGATGGCATTTCCAACAGAGTACTAAAAGTTTGTTCCCAACAGATAAGTAGGATTCTCAGTCACATATGTAGTAGCTCACCGAAACAGGGAATTTTTTCCAGATAGACTGAAATATGCTACTGTTAAACCATTGCATATAAAAGGGGATAGGTCTGATGCTAACAAGTACTGCCCAATCTCACTTCTGACAGCTTTATCCAAAATTCTTGAAAAAGTAATGTATTCAAGAGTAGCTTCACATATTTGTAAAAATGAAGTACTAACAAAATGTCAGTTTGGTTTTCAGAAAGACTTTTTCAACAGAAAATGCTATATATGCTTTTGACTGTGTGAATCATGAAATTCCTCTACATAAGCTTAAGCATTGTGGTACAAGCGGGACAGTGCACAAATGGTTGATATTTAACTGGAGGAATGCAGAAGGTTGAAATTAACTGTACAGATAGTCTGCAAGAATCAGCAGCATCCTCTAACTTGGAGGTATCAAGAATTGTGTCCCACAGGCTTCAGTTTTGGGCCCCGTATCGTTCTTAATATACACTCCTGGAAATTGAAATAAGAACACCGTGAATTCATTGTCCCAGGAAGGGAAAACTTTATTGACACATTCCTGGGGTCAGATACATCACATGATCACACTGACAGAACCACAGGCACATAGACACAGGCAACAGAGCATGCACAATGTCGGCACTCGTACAGTGTATATCCACCTTTCGCAGCAATGCAGGCTGCTATTCTCCCATGGAGACGATCGTAGAGATGCTGGATGTAGTCCTGTGGAACGGCTTGCCATGCCATTTCCACCTGGCGCCTCAGTTGGACCAGCGTTCGTGCTGGACGTGCAGACCGCGTGAGACGACGCTTCATCCAGTCCCAAACATGCTCAATGGGGGACAGATCCGGAGATCTTGCTGGCCAGGGTAGTTGACTTACACCTTCTAGAGCACGTTGGGTGGCACGGGATACATGCGGACGTGCATTGTCCTGTTGGAACAGCAAGTTCCCTTGCCGGTCTAGGAATGGTAGAACGATGGGTTCGATGACGGTTTGGATGTACCGTGCACTATTCAGTGTCCTCTCGACGATCACCAGTGGTGTACGGCCAGTGTGGGAGATCGCTCCCCACACCATGATGCCGGGTGTTGGCCCTGTGTGCCTTGGTCGTATCCAGTCCTGATTGTGGCGCTCACCTGCACGGTGCCAAACACGCATACGACCATCATTGGCACCAAGGCAGAAGCGACTCTCATCGCTGAAGACGACACGTCTCCATTCGTCCCTCCATTCACGCCTGTCGCGACACCACTGGAGGCGGCCTGCACGATGTTGGGGCGTGAGCGGAAGACGGCCTAACGGTGTGCGGGACCGTAGCCCAGCTTCATGGAGACGGTTGCGAATGGTCCTCGCCGATACCCCAGGAGCAACAGTGTCCCTAATTTGCTGGGAAGTGGCGGTGCGGTCCCCTACGGCACTGCGTAGGATCCTACGGTCTTGGCGTGCATCCGTGCGTCGCTGCGGTCCGGTCCCAGGTCGACGGGCACGTGCACCTTCCGCCGACCCCTGGCGACAACATCGATGTACTGTGGAGACCGCACGCCCCACGTGTTGAGACATTCGGCGGTACGTCCACCCGGCCTCCCGCATGCCCACTATACGCCCTCGCTCAAAGTCCGTCAACTGCACATATGGTTCACGTCCACGCTGTTGCGGCATGCTACCAGTGTTAAAGACTGCGATGGAGCTCCGTATGTCACGGCAAACTGGCTGACACTGACGGCGGCGGTGCACAAATGCTGCGCAGCTAGCGCCATTCGACGGCCAACACCGCGGTTCCTGGTGTGTCCGCTGTGCCGTGCGTGTGATCATTGCTTGTACAGCCCTCTCGCAGTGTCCGGAGCAAGTATGGTGGGTCTGACACACCGGTGTCAATGTGTTCTTTTTTCCATTTCCAGGAGTGTATATTTATGAAGATGCAAAGCTAGTTCTTTTTGATGATGATACAAGTATAGTAATCACACCCAACAAACAAGAATCAGCTGAGGAAATTGTAAATAAAGTCTTTCAGAAAATTATTATGTGGTTCTTTGCGAATTGACTTTCACTAAATTTTGAGAAGACACAGAGCAGATGTCTGTTGCTAAAGCAGAATATTCAAAATTTCTGTGTGTGTGCATTGGCAAGAAATTGAATTGTAAGAAACACACTGATGTTCAGCTGAAATGGCAGGTTCAGCTACTTATGCTATTAGGGTTATTGCAAATTTTGGTGATAAACATATCAATAAATTAGCCTACTATGCCTATTTTCATTCACTGCTTTCATATGGCATCATATTTTTGGGTAATTCATCATTAAGAGAAAAAGTAATCATTGCACAAAAATGTGTAATCAGAATAATAGCTGGAGTTCACCCAAGATCACCTTGCAAATTTTTATTTAAGGAACTCAGGATTTACAGTACCTTTGCAATAGATGCATTAATTTTCGAAATTTATCATCAATAACCCATCCCAGTTCAAAAATAATAGCTACAACACTAGAAGAATGGATGATCTTCACTATTATGGGTCAAATCTGACTTTGGCAGAGAAAGGAGTGAATTATGCTGCCACAAAAATCTTTGATCATTTGCAAGATAGAATTAAATGTTTGACAGATAGCCAACCAACATTTAAAAACAAATTAAAAGAATATCTGAATGACAAGTACTTCTACTCAATAGATGAATTTTTAGATATGAAGTAGTAACTTTCAAATTAAAAATAAATAAATAAATAAAATAAAAAAAATTATATCATCTAAAGAAAATGTGTTAAACAGACACATTCCACATCATTATGAAATGTCATATTCATGACCAATAGAACAAGTATTAATGTAATGTACAGAGTTATTCTAAATAATGGAGCCATTTTCAAAAATTTGTATGTATCTAGGTACAAATCCAAAATGAACAAGCTTTATACCAACGAAAAGAGGAAGTTTCAAAGTTTTTGGTAGGCACCAGCAGGTGGTTGGTGATGGTTTCAGAAGCGGCTGGCAGAGTTCACGTGGCAATAGGGCCATCATTCCATTTCACTGTCAGTTGTGAGTGAGATGGCAACTGTGGAGCACAGGGTTTTCTGTGTTCTTGAGTTCATGAAAAGTGAGCCGCAAATTGCAGTGCAGCGGGCATTTCATAACAAATTCGGTATTCAACCACCAACTTGCAAAAGGATTACCCCATTGATTTAAACAACTTGAACAGACTGGGAGTATGTGCAAAGGAAAAAGTACAGGCTGACTGCATTTGTCAGAGGATGATGTCCAAAGGATTCAAGAAAGTTTTGTGTGCAGTCCCAGTAAGTCCTACTAACAGAGCCAGTCGAAAGCTTGTAATACCCCCAACGAACTGTATGGGAAGCTCTGAGACAGCATTTGCTGTACAAACCCTACCGATTACAACTTGTGCAGGCTCTCAACCCCGATGACAAAGAGAAGCACCTCGCATTTTATGGTTATGTGTTAGCAAAGATGGAGGATGACACATTTCTACAGCGTGTAATTTTTAGCAGTGAAGTGATGTTCCACATTAGCGGAAAAGTCAACAGACACAATGTTTGCATATGGGGTTTGAAAAATCCACATTCACCATTGCAATATGAAAGAGACTCACCTAAGATCAACATGTTTGGTGCCACATCCCATACGAAGGTTTATGGGCCATTTTTCTTTGCGGAAAGAACTGTAACAGGAATCACATACTTGGCCATGTTGGAACAATGGCTGTTCCCTCAGGTTATGGAAGATTCCCAGGACTTCATTTTCCAACAGGATGGAGCTCCACGCAATCGGCACTGTGATGTACGAGGCTTTGCACTTCTGGCCACCGAGATCTCCTGATTTCACACCCTGCGACTATTTCTTATGGGGTTATGTGAAGGAAGCTGTTTACGTCCCACCCCTACCAACCACTCTGAACAATCTGCGGCACATGGGGTAGCTGCACAGTCTGAGGCATCTTGTCACTGTCCACACGGCTCCCCCTGTCGGAGGTTCGAGTCCACCCTTGGGCATGGGTGAGCGTGTGTTGTCTTTAGCGTAAGTTAGTTTAAGTTAGATTTAGTAGTGCATAAGCTTAGGGACTGATGACCTCAGCAGTTTGGTTGCATAAGACCTTACCACAAATTTCAATTTCAGTTTTCAATCTGTGGAACCAGATCACTGCTGCAGTGCACTCAGTAACAGTAGATATGGTTTCGCGTGTGTGGGACGAGTTTGGCTACCGCATCAATGTTTGTTATGCAGCCAACGGTGGCCACATTGAACATTTATAACATTTATCACATTTCTAATTATTAAATAATTATTAAAACTAATTAATTACAAAGTCTTACAAGTTATTAAATTGATATCAAACATTATGAAAAAAACTTCGAAACATCCTTTCTTCATTGGCATAAAGCTTGTTCATTTTGGATTTGTACTTGAATAAATAAGAAGTTTTGAAAATAGGTCCATCATTTAGAATAGCCCTGTGATGTAACTGAATGCATAACCCCAGACAGTGCTTTGAGAAAGCTCATCACTCCATGACACCAGCAACTATACATCTTGTCCACATGTCATTTAGAAGATGCACCGAATTGTGCACTCATGAAAATGGGCATTCATTGGAACACCTCAGTTAAATGAACAGTCCACCACAAGGACATCCATCTGAACACAGCCAATTATGTACACCGTGTTACATCCACCTCTAAAACTTTGGACGTTTCTAGCTCCTTCACTAAAACTGATAGAAATTTGATTTAAATTGCTGTGGAAAATAAATAAATAAACTATGTTCATAACTTCACAGAAATAGTAACTTTCATTAGCTTTATGTATCTAAATAAATATTCCTTTCACTTATTATTTTGCAAGTTTCAATGAAAAACATCTTATTTAAAATATCCTGTATAATGACCACCAGTTGGAATAGTTGCATCATGGATGGCTCTCCCAAGTATCTCCGTGATTCCAAAGGAATGTTGTCTACTATAGCAGCCTGGTTTTAACTTGGGCCTTTCAGTGTTCTGTCAAATTCTTCCCGCAATATTGTATCTTCCATCTCATTGTCATCCATTTCCTCTTCCTTTCCACACCATTGTCTTAAAGTTTTTTCTGTCTTTCAGCAATCCCTTTTTTGTGCAGTCTCATTTTTATGTTTTGTTCAATTTGACACCAGTGTATAAAATTATGGAGTTATCAGTTGTTCATGTACACAGTTACTTTTAACTATTAGATATATGTAAAAAAGATTTTACATCCTACATCAGTGGAAACGCATGAAACCAATTTATGGGGCAAATAAATAAATAAAAATTGCTTAATATTTACAATGGTGCTTCTCTTTTCTCTAAAGATTTCTTTTATTTTCTATAGGCAGTGTTCTATGCCTCCCATACCATGTGTACATCAACAGCTTTGCACTTCTCCTCTGACCATTCCAGCTTTGCCACTTTTGTACATTCTGCCAATCACTTTTTCTTAGGCATTTGTACTCTCATTTTGCTTCCTTCATTTACTGAGTGAGCTGTCTTCTAACAGGATAATACACTGACAGAAATGGAAAATATTACAAGATGGCACCGCACGGTAAAACAGTAAATGAGGACGGCTCTGATAAATGTGACTATAAATATGTTAACAATTGTAAGATGTGCGACAAAAAAGTGATTATTGATTAAAGGTATTCGGTGCAAAGGCTGTCACCACTGGTTCCGCGACAAGTGCGCTAAATTAAGCATAAAATTTGTAAATGAGGACTACATATGGACTTGTTTCACGTGCGTTAGTGATGCTGTGGAAAATACACTCCTGGAAATGGAAAAAAGAACACATTGACACCGGTGTGTCAGACCCACCATACTCGCTCCGGACACTGCGAGAGGGCTGTACAAGCAATGATCACACGCACGGCACAGCGGACACACCAGGAACCGCGGTGTTGGCCGTCGAATGGCGCTAGCTGCGCAGCATTTGTGCACCGCCGCCGTCAGTGTCAGCCAGTTTGCCGTGGCATACGGAGCTCCATCGCAGTCTTTAACACTGGTAGCATGCCGCGACAGCGTGGACGTGAACTGTATGTGCAGTTGACGGACTTTGAGCGAGGGCGTATAGTGGGCATGCGGGAGGCCGGGTGGACGTACCGCCGAATTGCTCAACACGTGGGGCATGAGGTCTCCACAGTACATCAATTTTGTCGCCAGTGGTCGGCGGAAGGTGCACGTGCCCGTCGACCTGGGACCAGACCGCAGTGACGCACGGATGCACGCCAAGACCGTAGGATCCTACGCAGTGCCGTAGGGGACCGCACCGCCACTTCCCAGCAAATTAGGGACACTGTTGCTCCTGGGGTATCGGCGAGGACCATTCGCAACCGTCTCCATGAAGCTGGGCTACGGTCCCGCACACCGTTAGGCCGTCTTCCGCTCACGCCCCAACATTGTGCAGCCCGCCTCCAGTGGTGTCGCGACAGGCGTGAATGGAGGGACGAATGGAGACGTGTCGTCTTCAGCGATGAGAGTCGCTTCTGCCTTGGGGGCAATGATGGTCGTATGCGTGTTTGGCGCCGTGCAGGTGAGCGCCACAATCAGGACTGCATACGACCGAGGCACACAGGGCCAACACCCGGCATCATGGTGTGGGAAGCGATCTCCTACAGTGGCCGTACACCACTGGTGATCGTCGAGGGGACACTGAATAGTGCACGGTACATCCAAACCGTCATCGAACCCATCGTTCTACCATTCCTAGACCGGCAAGGGAACTTGCTGTTCCAACAGGACAATGCACGTCCGCATGTATCCCGTGCCACCCAACGTGCTCTAGAAGGTGTAAGTCAACTACCCTGGCCAGCAAGATCTCCGGATCTGTCCCCCATTGAGCATGTTTGGGACTGGATGAAGCGTCGTCTCACGCGGTCTGCACGTCCAGCACGAACGCTGGTCCAACTGAGGCGCCAGGTGGAAATGGCATGGCAAGCCGTTCCGCAGGACTACATCCAGCATCTCTACGATCGTCTCCATGGGAGAATAGCAGCCTACATTGCTGCGAAAGGTGGATATACACTGTACTAGTGCCGACATTGTGCATGCTCTGTTGCCTGTGTCTATGTGCCTGTGGTTCTGTCAGTGTCATCATGTGATGTATCTGACCCCAGGAATGTGTCAATAAAGTTTCCCCTTCCTGGGACAATGAACTCACGGTGTTCTTATTTCAATTTCCAGGAGTGTAAATTTAGAGACACCATCAAGGAAAAGGACGAAAAAATCAGAGTACTTCAAAGTGATTTACTTACTCTAAACAACAAATATGCTACTCTGAAGAATAAGTGTATATGTGGTGCAGAGGTACATCTTCAATACAAGGAACCAGGTGTAAACAAGCCAAACTCCTTCTTGGTAAGAGAAGACGATTTCTCGATTAAGGAAGATTATGGACATAAAGAAATGTCAAAAGAAGTCTTCTCACCATTGTGTAAAAGCGATTCTACAAAGAAGATACAACAGAAGAAGAAGGTAAAAATATTCGGCGACAGTCATGGCCGCAACATATGTGAACTCTTGACAAACAGTGTAAATAACGATGTTCAGATCTCAGGCACTGTAAAGCTTGGTGCCAGTTTTGACAATGTGGTTAAAAGTGTTAACGAAGATTGCTCAGAACTCACAGAGAAAGACAGTGTGGTGATAATAGGAGGTACAAACTATGTTTACAGAAATGAAGCCACAGCCTTTGTTAAGAAGCTGATCACAGTGCTGTGGTTCCTGCATTTCACAAACGTAATTGTAACAACACTCCCACAGAGGTATGATCTTCCGGACTGGTCGTGTGTCAACAAAGAAACTTGACAAACGAATTACAAGTTAAAAAGTTTTTGTGCCAAATTTGTATATGTAAAGCTCATAGATATTGATACTTACAAAAGAAACTGTTTTACACGCCATGGAATGCATCACAACAAACATGGTAGGAAAAGATTAGCTGCGAGCATTAATGATGTACTTGAACAGATATCTCATGATAATGAAAACAGACCTGTTATTGCAATGGAAGCTCCTTCACAGGGAAACTAATACGGCGGACCAATTCCTATGGAATTAGGTACGAAAGAACTAACAAAGCAAGGGACTGTAAATTAGCAGTAAAGACTCACATAGGTGTAAACTTTACTGACAGTTCAATAGATACTGTAAGTTTATTAGTCAGTAAAAACAGCTTCATAATGCACTTAAATATAGGTGGTGTGTTGGGAGAAACGATGAACAAACTATATGACTTAGAAATAGTCTTAGGGCAAATTAACTCTGTAAAAGTCATATGTTTGAATGAACATTGCCTAAAATGGGACAACGTCAAGCAACTAAATTCACTCTCAGGATACAAGTTAGCATCGAGTTTTTGCAGAAGACAGGGGTATTGGGGATCATGTATATTAGTTGTACAGACACAAAACTTTGAAGCCAAAATGGCTGTCAATTGTTTAAATGAGGAACAGGTATTCAAAAGCTGTTGCATTGAGCTGTCTGAATACGGTTTACTAATGATAAGTATATATCATGTCCCAGAATATTGGGCTACTAGGGCATTTCTAGAGAAATTTGAAACTCTGCTAAGTAGCTTGCAGGTAGGGAAACCATATAAAAAGATTGTAATTTGTTCTGATTTTAATATAGATATAAGAGATGAAAACAGATTTGTTACCACCCTGAAGGATTTGTTGGCTACAAATGGCTTAGCACTAAATTTTACTGAGTACACCAGCCACTTCTGCCACAAGCATTGATAATATGGTGAGCAGCAAAAATTATGGGAATACATAAAAACATGTATTAGAATTAGGAATATCTGATCACTCAGCACTTTTTATATCATTGCCATACATAGACAAAACATATAGGCCCACAGTAAAATTGGTCAGTAATTTCAACCAGCCAAATATAAACACATTTATTTTGAAATTAAAGGAAACCCACTGGACCTTCAGCAACCAGTGTTCAGTAAACAATAATTACAACACTTTCATATCTGAATTCAAGAACACTTTCAATGAATGCTTTCTCCTCGTATCAACACATGATAAATACAATAAAAGTAAGACATGGATACGGAAGGTTTCAGGATCTCTAGTATTAGAAAGAGGGAAAAGCATAAGGAAGCAAAAACCAACCATGATGCTGAATTTATTAGGTACAAAATCAAATACAAAAAATATTTTATCAGGTAGTTAAACAATCAAAACAAATGGCAAACAGTAAATATATAGCTAATACCTCAAATAAATCAAAAGCAGTATGGCAGGTTGTCAAGAAAGGAACGGGTACTGAAGAAACAAAACATTTTAATTACAAACTAGACATTGGTGGGAATACTGTTACTAACACTCGGCACATCTGTGAAGAATTTAATAAGTAGTTCATAACCACAAACAAAATTCATAACTTCTTGCTTCCACAAATAAGATCTGATGCACTACTGCAGGAATCAAGAGAGTTTAAATTTACTGCAGTATCATGTCAGGAAGTAGCTAACATCATACAATCCCTAAAAATCTTAAATTTGTGGGTTGGGATGAAATACCAACAAATATCATAAAGGCAAGAAGTGACACCATTGCACCTCAACTCTGTAAAATAATAAACCAATCATTTGATGAGGGCTGCTTTCCAGGCAGACTGAAATATGCTAAAGTTTGTCCAATCTACAAAAAGGAAAAACAAGATGATTTAGTAAATTTCTGACCAGTGTCTATACTCCCAGTTTTCTCTAAAATAGTTGAACGAATAGTATATAATCAATTAGAGAAGTACAATAAAGAAGGTGATGTTATTCTCAATAACCAATATGGGTTTAGGAAGGGATGAAACATTTTACAAGCTGTAAATGAACTAATCTCTAAAGTAAGTAAATGTCTCAACAACAGACAAAGTGTATTTGGTATTTTTTGTGACCTCTCAAAGGTGTTTGACACAGTAAACCGTAAGCTACTGCCCCAAAAATTGGGTCTCTATGGCTTCTATGGAAAATCTATAAGATGGTTTTCATCTTATCTCAAAAACAGACACCAAAGGGCGGTGATACATCAAAAGGGAGAGAAAACTTGCTCTAGCTGAAAAGAAATACAAGCAGAAGTGCCCCAGGGCTCGATATTAGGACCACTTCTGTGCTTATATCACATAAATGACATGCCTAGAAAAGTAAATACAGATACAATACTTTACGCAGATGACTCAACTGCTGTAGTCTGCTGCAAAAACACTGAAGAATTAGTATGGACCACGAAACAAACTCTACAAGAACTTGAACAATGGATAAAAAATAATGCTATGAAATTAAATCTTGAAAAAACCCAAATCATACACTTCAGGACCAAACAAACTACTGAATGTATTTCACAAATAGAATATTCAGGTAAAGAACTGACCACAGTTGAATCTGTAAAACTTGCAATGGCCCAACCATGTGGACAGTTTACTGAAGAGATTAAATAGTTTAATTTATGCAATGAGGGTACTACACAAAGTAATGGATTTAATGGTGAAGAAAATTGTATACTACGCGTATTTCATAACAGTTATAAGATATGGAATAATTTTTTGGGGTGCTGAAAAGACAAACCTCCTTCAAATCTTCAAACTACATAAAAATAATCAGAGCAATGACAGGAACTAATAGTAGACATTCATGCAAACCACTATTCGAAAGCCTGGACTTCATGACAATCCCTTCCATCCTCATACATGAAATACTTCTCTTTGAACAGAAAAACTTACATCTGCTTGAAGGAAATACATTCACACATGCCTATGAAACTAGACATAAATTGAAATACATGCTACCTTGTCACAGACTCACACTATATGAAAATACTCCATATTACATGGCTCTGAAGACCAGAAATAAGATAAGGTCAATATTTGGGGAATCCACATTGGAGACCATTGGCACATACCTAAAAAACAAATGTTATTATAGTCTAGAAGAATTTCTAAATGAATAAAAAGCAAATGTTATAGTAGTTTGAATGGCGGTTTGTATTCCGTTCAGTACATCCGTACTTCATATAGGTGTGTGAAATCTATGGTAATGATTCGATGAGTTACGAAAAGATTAAAAATATAATGTTGCATTTTATTATAATAAGGAATGTATGTATTACATATTTCCTGTAGTATATAAAATACTGTAACAACTTAACATTAAAGACTGACGAGTCACCAATGTTCTCAATCGAATGATTGTACAAAAACATGTCATGTGACAATAAAGTATCTTATTTTATCTTATCTTATCTTACCATGAACACCTTGACTGAACACCACCAAACATACTCCACTATTCCAAAACCTGTCAATTAAAATTCCATCTTTCCACAAACTTATTTTCAGAGCAGAAAAAAAGAGATCCTTACAGATGAAGGATATGACTACATGATGGCTATTAAGCATGTCAAATGTTACTGGAATTTTTCAGCTGCAGATCACAACACTGCACGCTCAGAGGAAGTGATTGTGCAGCTTATCACTATCTCTTGGAGTCTGAAGCAAGTTGAATCATTGGCATGATGGAGAGAGACAGATAACACAGACAGTTGACTGTAGCACAATGACTGCAGAAAGAGTTGTGAAAAGACAAACTCAGAACAATAGTGTGGCAATTGCTAACCCACAAGAAAATTGTAGGATTGTGTGACTGGCTCAGACAAGTAGACAGATGATAATAGCAGAAATCTGGACATAGTTTAGAGGTAGAGCATCACCACAAACTATCAGGAATGATTTACTGGCAGCCAGGGTGAGATGCAAGATGCCACGTTCCATTTGCTGCTAACACCACACCCCAGATAACAGAGACTTGGACGGTGTAGAGCCAAAGTCAACTGGGACATCCTGTGATGTTCAGCGATGAGTCTTTCTTCTGTTTGTGATAGCAAAAATCAACATCAGTGTGTCTGTAGATGACCTGGAGGAAGATCACATCACACGAAGCACCTATTCTCATAACCCATATCCCTCCAGTTGCTGGCATGAAGGTTTAGGGAACCATGGGCATCACTGCCGGGGGGTGGGGGGGTGGGGGGGGGGGGGGGTTACCAACCCTATAGTTTTTGAAAAGTAATGTCAATTTTTTGAGTCTTAGTTGACAAACAATGGCACCATTAAACAAACATATCCATGCTTAACTCATTACAAATACTAAAAGCTCTTGTGCAGTAAGAATTAATGGTTTCCAGAATTTACTAGTGTGTCAGTAAATCAAATCAACTTATATTATTCACTAAAAAGACAATATTCTAAGTTTTAATGAATTTTGTGTTACAAATATGAGTGACAAAGAAGTGGGGTAGATAAGCTCAAATCTCTTTGTTTTTGCTGTAAGATTGTAGAAGCAGTGCCAGGAAGCATAATGCTTACAATCTAATGCCACACAACAATCACTTATACTCCAATGTTGGTATAATAATCAAGTTATAGTCATTGCATCAGTCAAGTGGTATTGTTATAAACAGAGTTCAAGCCAATTCATCGATACTATCTCTTTTTTAAAAAGAAAAGGAATGATAGTAGGTAAATATTTATTATAAAATATATTCTAATTTACTCGTTTTCATTACTGCCATGTAATAGAACACCTAGTTTATAAGGATTTATCAACTGTTTTTTAAACTGATGTAAATATAGCATATTATGTTCTATGCATGGTATTTGCAAATGTTGAAGCATTGGTAAAACTTGTGCACGCGAACCCAGCTTCGAGCTGTGAAGCGGAATCCAGTTTTACTGCTCTATGATGACTGAAGAACTATCTGCATTCAACAATGACACAGAATAGAACAGAATGGAATATTTATAGTCACATGACATGTTATATACAACCACTTGATTGAAACATTGGTGACTTGTCAAAGAGCAATTTTATGCCTACATAGGTACACATAAAAAAGATACACTAAAAGAAAGCATATGAATGCACCCAGAAGCACATGACATCATAAAAAGAAAAGTACATCTTGCATTTCTTCCTGTTTCTTAAAATTTTCCACAATGGTTTAAATTTTTTCTTTTCAAGTATTTTTCTTGTTTGTTTCTGTTGTTTATAAATATGGACATACATAAAAAGAACACATACCTCCATAAAAAATGGAACACATCTATACATCTAGATACTTAGAAAGATAGATACATATTTTATAAGTGTAGACACTTATAAAAAGAACATATGCATGCAAATAGAACATAATGCAGAAAAAAAAACAGAAAAACAAACCAAATTCAATATCCCCTGCTTGCCTTTCTCATTTACAGATAGTCTGCACTGTAGTAACATTTACTTTTAAATATTTTAAATGTTTGCTCTTGTGGGTTCTAGATTGCAGTCCTTGAACTTGGACTGTATTTTATTACTAAGCTTCAAAGCCATGTAATATGGAGCATTTTTACATAATGTTAGTCTGTGGGAAGGTAACATGTAATCTTGTTTATGCCTTGTTACATAAGCATGTGAAAACAAATTTCCTTCAAAAAGATGTTGGTTTTTTATCTCGGAGTGAAGTTTTTCATAAACAAACATGGAAGGAATTGTCAACAAGTCAGGGCTTGCAAATAAAAGTTTGCATGACTGTCTACTGTTTGTTCCAGTCATAGATCTGATAATTTTTTTTCTGTAACTTCAACACTCTGAGGTGATTTCCTTTTACAACGCCCCAAAAAGTTATGTCATATCTTACAACTGATATAAAATACACATGGCACACAATTTCCTTAACAGCTAAGTCAGTTACTTTATTTAGAGCCCTTATTGCATAAACAAAACTATTTAACCACTTTAGGAAGCAATCCACATGATCAGTCCATGACAATTTTTTTTGTTTATAATCACTTCAATAAATTGAACAGATCCTGCAGTAATAAGTTATCTGCCTTCATAACTTAACTGTGTTCTGTATTAAACAGTTTGTTTGTTACTGAAGTGTACAATTTGTGTTTTTATTAGGTTTAGTTTCATAGTATTATTATTTATCAAATTTTCTACTTATTGAAGAGTTGGTTTCATTCTATGTGCACATTCTCTCATTCACTAATTTACTTACTTACTCCTTCCTACTTCCCTTCCTTCCTCTTCTTCTTCTTCTTCTGCTTTTTCCCCCTCCCCCCAAAGCCATAAGACTCTAATTCGAGGAGCAGCAGCTTATGGTTTACCATATCAAATACTTCAGCGAACTCACTCCTCTTATCGAGGCATTTGCTTATTTTAGTGATTAGTTCATTAATAGCCTGCACAGTGCTTTGCCCCTTCCTGAATCCATACTGATTATTAAGAATAATGTTATGTTTTCTGTTACACTTGTCTAATTGTTTGTACACTATTCACTCAAATATTTTAGAAAAAAATTGTAGTATTGATATTGGGCACAAATTTCCTCTCTCCTCTTGTATGTCCTTTTTTGTGGCTAGATCAAACATCCAGAATGAGATTTTCACTCTGCAGCGGAGTGTGCGCTGATATGAAACTTCCTGGCAGATTAAAACTGTGTGCCCGACCGAGACTCGAACTCGGGACCTTTGCCTTTCGCGGGCAAGTGCTCTACCAACTGAGCTACCGAAGCACGACTCACGCCCGGTACTCACAGCTTTACTTCTGCCAGTACCTCGTCTCCTACCTTCCAAACTTTACAGAAGCTCTCCTGCGAACCTTGCAGAACTAGCACTCCTGAAAGAAAGGATATTGCGGAGACATGGCTTAGCCACAGCTTGGGGGATGTTTCCAGAATGAGATTTTCACTCTGCAGCGGAGTGTGCGCTGATATGAAACTTCCTGGCAGATTAAAACTGTGTGCCCGACCGAGACTCGAACTCGGGACCTTTGCCTTTCGCGGGCAAGTGCTCTACCAACTGAGCTACCGAAGCACGACTCACGCCCGGTACTCACAGCTTTACTTCTGCCAGTACCTCGTCTCCTACCTTCCAAACTTTACAGAAGCTCTCCTGCGAACCTTGCAGAACTAGCACTCCTGAAAGAAAGGATATTGCGGAGACATGGCTTAGCCACAGCCTGGGGGATGTTTCCAGAATGAGATTTTCACTCTGCAGCGGAGTGTGCGCTGATATGAAACTTCCTGGCAGATTAAAACTGTGTGCCCGACCGAGACTCGAACTCGGGACCTTTGCCTTTCGCGGGCAAGTGCTCTACCAACTGAGCTACCGAAGCACAACTCACGCCCGGTACTCACAGCTTTACTTCTGCCAGTACCTCGTCTCCTACCTTCCAAACTTTACAGAAGCTCTCCTGCGAACCTTGCAGAACTAGCACTCCTGAAAGAAAGGATATTGCGGAGACATGGCTTAGCCACAGCCTGGGGGATGTTTCCAGAATGAGATTTTCACTCTGCAGCGGAGTGTGCGCTGATATGAAACTTCCTGGCAGATTAAAACTGTGTGCCCGACCGAGACTCGAACTCGGGACCTTTGCCTTTCGCGGGCAAGTGCTCTACCAACTGAGCTACCGAAGCACGACTCACGCCCGGTACTCACAGCTTTACTTCTGCCAGTACCTCGTCTCCTACCTTCCAAACTTTACAGAAGCTCTCCTGCGAACCTTGCAGAACTAGCACTCCTGAAAGAAAGGATATTGCGGAGACATGGTTAGCCACAGCCTGGGGGATGTTTCCAGAATGAGATTTTCACTCTGCAGCGGAGTGTGCGCTGATATGAAACTTCCTGGCAGATTAAAACTGTGTGCCCGACCGAGACTCGAACTCGGGACCTTTGCCTTTCGCGGGCAAGTGCTCTACCAACTGAGCTACCGAAGCACGACTCACGCCCGGTACTCACAGCTTTACTTCTGCCAGTACCTCGTCTCCTGCCTTCCAAACTTTCAGGAAGCTCTCCTGCGAACCTTGCAGAACTAGCACTCCTGAAAGAAAGGATATTGCGGAGACATGGCTTAGCCACAGCCTGGGGGATGTTTCCAGAATGAGATTTTCACTCTGCAGCGGAGTGTGCGCTGATATGAAACTTCCTGGCAGATTAAAACTGTGTGCCCGACCGAGACTCGAACTCGGGACCTTTGCCTTTCGCGGGCAAGTGCTCTACCAACTGAGCTACCGAAGCACGACTCACGCCCGGTACTCACAGCTTTACTTCTGCCAGTACCTCGTCTCCTACCTTCCAAACTTTACAGAAGCTCTCCTGCGAACCTTGCAGAACTAGCACTCCTGAAAGAAAGGATATTGCGGAGACATGGCTTAGCCACAGCCTGGGGGATGTTTCCAGAATGAGATTTTCACTCTGCAGCGGAGTGTGCGCTGATATGAAACTTCCTGGCAGATTAAAACTGTGTGCCCGACCGAGACTCGAACTCGGGACCTTTGCCTTTCGCGGGCAAGTGCTCTACCAACTGAGCTACCGAAGCACGACTCACGCCCGGTACTCACAGCTTTACTTCTGCCAGTACCTCGTCTCCTACCTTCCAAACTTTACAGAAGCTCTCCTGCGAACCTTGCAGAACTAGCACTCCTGAAAGAAAGGATATTGCGGAGACATGGCTTAGCCACAGCCTGGGGGATGTTTCCAGAATGAGATTTTCACTCTGCAGCGGAGTGTGCGCTGATATGAAACTTCCTGGCAGATTAAAACTGTGTGCCCGTCCGAGACTCGAACTCGGGACCTTTGCCTTTCGCGGGCAAGTGCTCTACCAACTGAGCTACCGAAGCACGACTCACGCCCGGTACTCACAGCTTTACTTCTGCCAGTACCTCGTCTCCTACCTTCCAAACTTTACAGAAGCTCTCCTGCGAACCTTGCAGAACTAGCACTCCTGAAAGAAAGGATATTGCGGAGACATGGCTTAGCCACAGCCTGGGGGATGTTTCCAGAATGAGATTTTCACTCTGCAGCGGAGTGTGCGCTGATATGAAACTTCCTGGCAGATTAAAACTGTGTGCCCGACCGAGACTCGAACTCGGGACCTTTGCCTTTCGCGGGCAAGTGCTCTACCAACTGAGCTACCGAAGCACGACTCACGCCCGGTACTCACAGCTTTACTTCTGCCAGTACCTCGTCTCCTGCCTTGCAAACTTTCAGGAAGCTCTCCTGCGAACCTTGCAGAACTAGCACTCCTGAAAGAAAGGATATTGCGGAGACATGGCTTAGCCACAGCCTGGGGGATGTTTCCAGAATGAGATTTTCACTCTGCAGCGGAGTGTGCGCTGATATGAAACTTCCTGGCAGATTAAAACTGTGTGCCCGACCGAGACTCGAACTCGGGACCTTTGCCTTTCGCGGGCAAGTGCTCTACCAACTGAGCTACCGAAGCACGACTCACGCCCGGTACTCACAGCTTTACTTCTGCCAGTACCTCGTCTCCTACCTTCCAAACTGTACAGAAGCTCTCCTGCGAACCTTGCAGAACTAGCACTCCTGAAAGAAAGGATATTGCGGAGACATGGCTTAGCCACAGCCTGGGGGATGTTTCCAGAATGAGATTTTCACTCTGCAGCGGAGTGTGCGCTGATATGAAACTTCCTGGCAGATTAAAACTGTGTGCCCGACCGAGACTCGAACTCGGGACCTTTGCCTTTCGCGGGCAAGTGCTCTACCAACTGAGCTACCGAAGCACGACTCACGCCCGGTACTCACAGCTTTACTTCTGCCAGTACCTCGTCTCCTACCTTCCAAACTTTACAGAAGCTCTCCTGCGAACCTTGCAGAACTAGCACTCCTGAAAGAAAGGATATTGCGGAGACATGGCTTAGCCACAGCCTGGGGGATGTTTCCAGAATGAGATTTTCACTCTGCAGCGGAGTGTGCGCTGATATGAAACTTCCTGGCAGATTAAAACTGTGTGCCCGACCGAGACTCGAAATCGGGACCTTTGCCTTTCGCGGGCAAGTGCTCTACCAACTGAGCTACCGAAGCACGACTCACGCCCGGTACTCACAGCTTTACTTCTGCCAGTACCTCGTCTCCTACCTTCCAAACTTTACAGAAGCTCTCCTGCGAACCTTGCAGAACTAGCACTCCTGAAAGAAAGGATATTGCGGAGACATGGCTTAGCCGCAGCCTGGGGGATGTTTCCAGAATGAGATTTTCACTCTGCAGCGGAGTGTGCGCTGATATGAAACTTCCTGGCAGATTAAAACTGTGTGCCCGACCGAGACTCGAACTCAGGACCTTTGCCTTTCGCGGGCAAGTGCTCTACCAACTGAGCTACCGAAGCACGACTCACGCCCGGTACTCACAGCTTTACTTCTGCCAGTACCTCGTCTCCTACCTTCCAAACTTTACAGAAGCTCTCCTGCGAACCTTGCAGAACTAGCACTCCTGAAAGAAAGGATATTGCGGAGACATGGCTTAGCCACAGCCTGGGGGATGTTTCCAGAATGAGATTTTCACTCTGCAGCGGAGTGTGCGCTGATATGAAACTTCCTGGCAGATTAAAACTGTGTGCCCGACCGAGACTCGAACTCGGGACCTTTGCCTTTCGCGGGCAAGTGCTCTACCAACTGAGCTACCGAAGCACGACTCACGCCCGGTACTCACAGCTTTACTTCTGCCAGTACCTCGTCTCCTACCTTCCAAACTTTACAGAAGCTCTCCTGCGAACCTTGCAGAACTAGCACTCCTGAAAGAAAGGATATTGCGGAGACATGGCTTAGCCACAGCCTGGGGGATGTTTCCAGAATGAGATTTTCACTCTGCAGCGGAGTGTGCGCTGATATGAAACTTCCTGGCAGATTAAAACTGTGTGCCCGTCCGAGACTCGAACTCGGGACCTTTGCCTTTCGCGGGCAAGTGCTCTACCAACTGAGCTACCGAAGCACGACTCACGCCCGGTACTCACAGCTTTACTTCTGCCAGTACCTCGTCTCCTACCTTCCAAACTTTACAGAAGCTCTCCTGCGAACCTTGCAGAACTAGCACTCCTGAAAGAAAGGATATTGCGGAGACATGGCTTAGCCACAGCCTGGGGGATGTTTCCAGAATGAGATTTTCACTCTGCAGCGGAGTGTGCGCTGATATGAAACTTCCTGGCAGATTAAAACTGTGTGCCCGACCGAGACTCGAACTCGGGACCTTTGCCTTTCGCGGGCAAGTGCTCTACCAACTGAGCTACCGAAGCACGACTCACGCCCGGTACTCACAGCTTTACTTCTGCCAGTACCTCGTCTCCTACCTTCCAAACTTTACAGAAGCTCTCCTGCGAACCTTGCAGAACTAGCACTCCTGAAAGAAAGGATATTGCGGAGACATGGCTTAGCCACAGCCTGGGGGATGTTTTCAGAATGAGATTTTCACTCTGCAGCGGAGTGTGCGCTGATATGAAACTTCCTGGCAGATTAAAACTGTGTGCCCGACCGAGACTCGAACTCGGGACCTTTGCCTTTCGCGGGCAAGTGCTCTACCAACTGAGCTACCGAAGCACGACTCACGCCCGGTACTCACAGCTTTACTTCTGCCAGTACCTCGTCTCCTACCTTCCAAACTTTACAGAAGCTCTCCTGCGAACCTTGCAGAACTAGCACTCCTGAAAGAAAGGATATTGCGGAGACATGGCTTAGCCACAGCCTGGGGGATGTTTCCAGAATGAGATTTTCACTCTGCAGCGGAGTGTGCGCTGATATGAAACTTCCTGGCAGATTAAAACTGTGTGCCCGACCGAGACTCGAACTCGGGACCTTTGCCTTTCGCGGGCAAGTGCTCTACCAACTGAGCTACCGAAGCACGACTCACGCCCGGTACTCACAGCTTTACTTCTGCCAGTACCTCGTCTCCTACCTTCCAAACTTTACAGAAGCTCTCCTGCGAACCTTGCAGAACTAGCACTCCTGAAAGAAAGGATATTGCGGAGACATGGCTTAGCCACAGCCTGGGGGATGTTTCCAGAATGAGATTTTCACTCTGCAGCGGAGTGTGCGCTGATATGAAACTTCCTGGCAGATTAAAACTGTGTGCCCGACCGAGACTCGAACTCGGGACCTTTGCCTTTCGCGGGCAAGTGCTCTACCAACTGAGCTACCGAAGCACGACTCACGCCCGGTACTCACAGCTTTACTTCTGCCAGTACCTCGTCTCCTACCTTCCAAACTTTACAGAAGCTCTCCTGCGAACCTTGCAGAACTAGCACTCCTGAAAGAAAGGATATTGCGGAGACATGGCTTAGCCACAGCCTGGGGGATGTTTCCAGAATGAGATTTTCACTCTGCAGCGGAGTGTGCGCTGATATGAAACTTCCTGGCAGATTAAAACTGTGTGCCCGGCCGAGACTCGAACTCGGGACCTTTGCCTTTCGCGGGCAAGTGCTCTACCAACTGAGCTACCGAAGCACGACTCACGCCCGGTACTCACAGCTTTACTTCTGCCGGTACCTCGTCTCCTACCTTCCAAACTTTACAGAAGCTCTCCTGCGAACCTTGCAGAACTAGCACTCCTGAAAGAAAGGATATTGCGGAGACATGGTTAGCCACAGCCTGGGGGATGTTTCCAGAATGAGATTTTCACTCTGCAGCGGAGTGTGCGCTGATATGAAACTTCCTGGCAGATTAAAACTGTGTGCCCGACCGAGACTCGAACTCGGGACCTTTGCCTTTCGCTGGCAAGTGCTCTACCAACTGAGCTACCGAAGCACGACTCACGCCCGGTACTCACAGCTTTACTTCTGCCAGTACCTCGTCTCCTACCTTCCAAACTTTACAGAAGCTCTCCTGCGAACCTTGCAGAACTAGCACTCCTGAAAGAAAGGATATTGCGGAGACATGGCTTAGCCACAGCCTGGGGGATGTTTCCAGAATGAGATTTTCACTCTGCAGCGGAGTGTGCGCTGATATGAAACTTCCTGGCAGATTAAAACTGTGTGCCCGTCCGAGACTCGAACTCGGGACCTTTGCCTTTCGCGGGCAAGTGCTCTACCAACTGAGCTACCGAAGCACGACTCACGCCCGGTACTCACAGCTTTACTTCTGCCAGTACCTCGTCTCCTACCTTCCAAACTTTACAGAAGCTCTCCTGCGAACCTTGCAGAACTAGCACTCCTGAAAGAAAGGATATTGCGGAGACATGGCTTAGCCACAGCCTGGGGGATGTTTCCAGAATGAGATTTTCACTCTGCAGCGGAGTGTGCGCTGATATGAAACTTCCTGGCAGATTAAAACTGTGTGCCCGACCGAGACTCGAACTCGGGACCTTTGCCTTTCGCGGGCAAGTGCTCTACCAACTGAGCTACCGAAGCACGACTCACGCCCGGTACTCACAGCTTTACTTCTGCCAGTACCTCGTCTCCTGCCTTCCAAACTTTCAGGAAGCTCTCCTGCGAACCTTGCAGAACTAGCACTCCTGAAAGAAAGGATATTGCGGAGACATGGCTTAGCCACAGCCTGGGGGATGTTTCCAGAATGAGATTTTCACTCTGCAGCGGAGTGTGCGCTGATATGAAACTTCCTGGCAGATTAAAACTGTGTGCCCGACCGAGACTCGAACTCGGGACCTTTGCCTTTCGCGGGCAAGTGCTCTACCAACTGAGCTACCGAAGCACGACTCACGCCCGGTACTCACAGCTTTACTTCTGCCAGTACCTCGTCTCCTACCTTCCAAACTTTACAGAAGCTCTCCTGCGAACCTTGCAGAACTAGCACTCCTGAAAGAAAGGATATTGCGGAGACATGGCTTAGCCACAGCCTGGGGGATGTTTCCAGAATGAGATTTTCACTCTGCAGCGGAGTGTGCGCTGATATGAAACTTCCTGGCAGATTAAAACTGTGTGCCCGACCGAGACTCGAACTCGGGACCTTTGCCTTTCGCGGGCAAGTGCTCTACCAACTGAGCTACCGAAGCACGACTCACGCCCGGTACTCACAGCTTTACTTCTGCCAGTACCTCGTCTCCTACCTTCCAAACTTTACAGAAGCTCTCCTGCGAACCTTGCAGAACTAGCACTCCTGAAAGAAAGGATATTGCGGAGACATGGCTTAGCCACAGCCTGGGGGATGTTTCCAGAATGAGATTTTCACTCTGCAGCGGAGTGTGCGCTGATATGAAACTTCCTGGCAGATTAAAACTGTGTGCCCGACCGAGACTCGAAATCGGGACCTTTGCCTTTCGCGGGCAAGTGCTCTACCAACTGAGCTACCGAAGCACGACTCACGCCCGGTACTCACAGCTTTACTTCTGCCAGTACCTCGTCTCCTACCTTCCAAACTTTACAGAAGCTCTCCTGCGAACCTTGCAGAACTAGCACTCCTGAAAGAAAGGATATTGCGGAGACATGGCTTAGCCGCAGCCTGGGGGATGTTTCCAGAATGAGATTTTCACTCTGCAGCGGAGTGTGCGCTGATATGAAACTTCCTGGCAGATTAAAACTGTGTGCCCGACCGAGACTCGAACTCGGGACCTTTGCCTTTCGCGGGCAAGTGCTCTACCAACTGAGCTACCGAAGCACGACTCACGCCCGGTACTCACAGCTTTACTTCTGCCAGTACCTCGTCTCCTACCTTCCAAACTTTACAGAAGCTCTCCTGCGAACCTTGCAGAACTAGCACTCCTGAAAGAAAGGATATTGCGGAGACATGGCTTAGCCACAGCCTGGGGGATGTTTCCAGAATGAGATTTTCACTCTGCAGCGGAGTGTGCGCTGATATGAAACTTCCTGGCAGATTAAAACTGTGTGCCCGACCGAGACTCGAACTCGGGACCTTTGCCTTTCGCGGGCAAGTGCTCTACCAACTGAGCTACCGAAGCACGACTCACGCCCGGTACTCACAGCTTTACTTCTGCCAGTACCTCGTCTCCTACCTTCCAAACTTTACAGAAGCTCTCCTGCGAACCTTGCAGAACTAGCACTCCTGAAAGAAAGGATATTGCGGAGACATGGCTTAGCCACAGCCTGGGGGATGTTTCCAGAATGAGATTTTCACTCTGCAGCGGAGTGTGCGCTGATATGAAACTTCCTGGCAGATTAAAACTGTGTGCCCGACCGAGACTCGAAATCGGGACCTTTGCCTTTCGCTGGCAAGTGCTCTACCAACTGAGCTACCGAAGCACGACTCACGCCCGGTACTCACAGCTTTACTTCTGCCAGTACCTCGTCTCCTGCCTTCCAAACTTTCAGGAAGCTCTCCTGCGAACCTTGCAGAACTAGCACTCCTGAAAGAAAGGATATTGCGGAGACATGGCTTAGCCACAGCCTGGGGGATGTTTCCAGAATGAGATTTTCACTCTGCAGCGGAGTGTGCGCTGATATGAAACTTCCTGGCAGATTAAAACTGTGTGCCCGACCGAGACTCGAACTCGGGACCTTTGCCTTTCGCGGGCAAGTGCTCTACCAACTGAGCTACCGAAGCACGACTCACGCCCGGTACTCACAGCTTTACTTCTGCCAGTACCTCGTCTCCTACCTTCCAAACTTTACAGAAGCTCTCCTGCGAACCTTGCAGAACTAGCACTCCTGAAAGAAAGGATATTGCGGAGACATGGCTTAGCCACAGCCTGGGGGATGTTTCCAGAATGAGATTTTCACTCTGCAGCGGAGTGTGCGCTGATATGAAACTTCCTGGCAGATTAAAACTGTGTGCCCGACCGAGACTCGAACTCGGGACCTTTGCCTTTCGCGGGCAAGTGCTCTACCAACTGAGCTACCGAAGCACGACTCACGCCCGGTACTCACAGCTTTACTTCTGCCAGTACCTCGTCTCCTGCCTTCCAAACTTTCAGGAAGCTCTCCTGCGAACCTTGCAGAACTAGCACTCCTGAAAGAAAGGATATTGCGGAGACATGGCTTAGCCACAGCCTGGGGGATGTTTCCAGAATGAGATTTTCACTCTGCAGCGGAGTGTGCGCTGATATGAAACTTCCTGGCAGATTAAAACTGTGTGCCCGACCGAGACTCGAACTCGGGACCTTTGCCTTTCGCGGGCAAGTGCTCTACCAACTGAGCTACCGAAGCACGACTCACGCCCGGTACTCACAGCTTTACTTCTGCCAGTACCTCGTCTCCTACCTTCCAAACTTTACAGAAGCTCTCCTGCGAACCTTGCAGAACTAGCACTCCTGAAAGAAAGGATATTGCGGAGACATGGCTTAGCCACAGCCTGGGGGATGTTTCCAGAATGAGATTTTCACTCTGCAGCGGAGTGTGCGCTGATATGAAACTTCCTGGCAGATTAAAACTGTGTGCCCGACCGAGACTCGAACTCGGGACCTTTGCCTTTCGCGGGCAAGTGCTCTACCAACTGAGCTACCGAAGCACGACTCACGCCCGGTACTCACAGCTTTACTTCTGCCAGTACCTCGTCTCCTACCTTCCAAACTTTACAGAAGCTCTCCTGCGAACCTTGCAGAACTAGCACTCCTGAAAGAAAGGATATTGCGGAGACATGGCTTAGCCACAGCCTGGGGGATGTTTCCAGAATGAGATTTTCACTCTGCAGCGGAGTGTGCGCTGATATGAAACTTCCTGGCAGATTAAAACTGTGTGCCCGACCGAGACTCGAAATCGGGACCTTTGCCTTTCGCGGGCAAGTGCTCTACCAACTGAGCTACCGAAGCACGACTCACGCCCGGTACTCACAGCTTTACTTCTGCCAGTACCTCGTCTCCTACCTTCCAAACTTTACAGAAGCTCTCCTGCGACCCTTGCAGAACTAGCACTCCTGAAAGAAAGGATATTGCGGAGACATGGCTTAGCCGCAGCCTGGGGGATGTTTCCAGAATGAGATTTTCACTCTGCAGCGGAGTGTGCGCTGATATGAAACTTCCTGGCAGATTAAAACTGTGTGCCCGACCGAGACTCGAACTCGGGACCTTTGCCTTTCGCGGGCAAGTGCTCTACCAACTGAGCTACCGAAGCACGACTCACGCCCGGTACTCACAGCTTTACTTCTGCCAGTACCTCGTCTCCTACCTTCCAAACTTTACAGAAGCTCTCCTGCGAACCTTGCAGAACTAGCACTCCTGAAAGAAAGGATATTGCGGAGACATGGCTTAGCCACAGCCTGGGGGATGTTTCCAGAATGAGATTTTCACTCTGCAGCGGAGTGTGCGCTGATATGAAACTTCCTGGCAGATTAAAACTGTGTGCCCGACCGAGACTCGAACTCGGGACCTTTGCCTTGCGCGGGCAAGTGCTCTACCAACTGAGCTACCGAAGCACGACTCACGCCCGGTACTCACAGCTTTACTTCTGCCAGTACCTCGTCTCCTACCTTCCAAACTTTACAGAAGCTCTCCTGCGAACCTTGCAGAACTAGCACTCCTGAAAGAAAGGATATTGCGGAGACATGGTTAGCCACAGCCTGGGGGATGTTTCCAGAATGAGATTTTCACTCTGCAGCGGAGTGTGCGCTGATATGAAACTTCCTGGCAGATTAAAACTGTGTGCCCGACCGAGACTCGAACTCGGGACCTTTGCCTTTCGCGGGCAAGTGCTCTACCAACTGAGCTACCGAAGCACGACTCACGCCCGGTACTCACAGCTTTACTTCTGCCAGTACCTCGTCTCCTACCTTCCAAACTTTACAGAAGCTCTCCTGCGAACCTTGCAGAACTAGCACTCCTGAAAGAAAGGATATTGCGGAGACATGGCTTAGCCACAGCCTGGGGGATGTTTCCAGAATGAGATTTTCACTCTGCAGCGGAGTGTGCGCTGATATGAAACTTCCTGGCAGATTAAAACTGTGTGCCCGACCGAGACTCGAACTCGGGACCTTTGCCTTTCGCGGGCAAGTGCTCTACCAACTGAGCTACCGAAGCACGACTCACGCCCGGTACTCACAGCTTTACTTCTGCCAGTACCTCGTCTCCTACCTTCCAAACTTTACAGAAGCTCTCCTGCGAACCTTGCAGAACTAGCACTCCTGAAAGAAAGGATATTGCGGAGACATGGCTTAGCCGCAGCCTGGGGGATGTTTCCAGAATGAGATTTTCACTCTGCAGCGGAGTGTGCGGTGATATGAAACTTCCTGGCAGATTAAAACTGTGTGCCCGACCGAGACTCGAACTCGGGACCTTTGCCTTTCGCGGGCAACTGCTCTACCAACTGAGCTACCGAAGCACGACTCACGCCCGGTACTCACAGCTTTACTTCTGCCAGTACCTCGTCTCCTACCTTCCAAACTTTACAGAAGCTCTCCTGCGAACCTTGCAGAACTAGCACTCCTGAAAGAAAGGATATTGCGGAGACATGGCTTAGCCACAGCCTGGGGGATGTTTCCAGAATGAGATTTTCACTCTGCAGCGGAGTGTGCGCTGATATGAAACTTCCTGGCAGATTAAAACTGTGTGCCCGACCGAGACTCGAACTCGGGACCTTTGCCTTTCGCGGGCAAGTGCTCTACCAACTGAGCTACCGAAGCACGACTCACGCCCGGTACTCACAGCTTTACTTCTGCCAGTACCTCGTCTCCTACCTTCCAAACTTTACAGAAGCTCTCCTGCGAACCTTGCAGAACTAGCACTCCTGAAAGAAAGGATATTGCGGAGACATGGCTTAGCCACAGCCTGGGGGATGTTTCCAGAATGAGATTTTCACTCTGCAGCGGAGTGTGCGCTGATATGAAACTTCCTGGCAGATTAAAACTGTGTGCCCGACCGAGACTCGAACTCGGGACCTTTGCCTTTCGCGGGCAAGTGCTCTACCAACTGAGCTACCGAAGCACGACTCACGCCCGGTACTCACAGCTTTACTTCTGCCAGTACCTCGTCTCCTACCTTCCAAACTTTACAGAAGCTCTCCTGCGAACCTTGCAGAACTAGCACTCCTGAAAGAAAGGATATTGCGGAGACATGGCTTAGCCACAGCCTGGGGGATGTTTCCAGAATGAGATTTTCACTCTGCAGCGGAGTGTGCGCTGATATGAAACTTCCTGGCAGATTAAAACTGTGTGCCCGACCGAGACTCGAACTCGGGACCTTTGCCTTTCGCGGGCAAGTGCTCTACCAACTGAGCTACCGAAGCACGACTCACGCCCGGTACTCACAGCTTTACTTCTGCCAGTACCTCGTCTCCTACCTTCCAAACTTTACAGAAGCTCTCCTGCGAACCTTGCAGAACTAGCACTCCTGAAAGAAAGGATATTGCGGAGACATGGCTTAGCCACAGCCTGGGGGATGTTTCCAGAATGAGATTTTCACTCTGCAGCGGAGTGTGCGCTGATATGAAACTTCCTGGCAGATTAAAACTGTGTGCCCGACCGAGACTCGAAATCGGGACCTTTGCCTTTCGCTGGCAAGTGCTCTACCAACTGAGCTACCGAAGCACGACTCACGCCCGGTACTCACAGCTTTACTTCTGCCAGTACCTCGTCTCCTGCCTTCCAAACTTTCAGGAAGCTCTTCTGCGAACCTTGCAGAACTAGCACTCCTGAAAGAAAGGATATTGCGGAGACATGGCTTAGCCACAGCCTGGGGGATGTTTCCAGAATGAGATTTTCACTCTGCAGCGGAGTGTGCGCTGATATGAAACTTCCTGGCAGATTAAAACTGTGTGCCCGACCGAGACTCGAACTCGGGACCTTTGCCTTTCGCGGGCAAGTGCTCTACCAACTGAGCTACCGAAGCACGACTCACGCCCGGTACTCACAGCTTTACTTCTGCCAGTACCTCGTCTCCTACCTTCCAAACTTTACAGAAGCTCTCCTGCGAACCTTGCAGAACTAGCACTCCTGAAAGAAAGGATATTGCGGAGACATGGCTTAGCCACAGCCTGGGGGATGTTTCCAGAATGAGATTTTCACTCTGCAGCGGAGTGTGCGCTGATATGAAACTTCCTGGCAGATTAAAACTGTGTGCCCGACCGAGACTCGAACTCGGGACCTTTGCCTTTCGCGGGCAAGTGCTCTACCAACTGAGCTACCGAAGCACGACTCACGCCCGGTACTCACAGCTTTACTTCTGCCAGTACCTCGTCTCCTGCCTTCCAAACTTTCAGGAAGCTCTCCTGCGAACCTTGCAGAACTAGCACTCCTGAAAGAAAGGATATTGCGGAGACATGGCTTAGCCACAGCCTGGGGGATGTTTCCAGAATGAGATTTTCACTCTGCAGCGGAGTGTGCGCTGATATGAAACTTCCTGGCAGATTAAAACTGTGTGCCCGACCGAGACTCGAACTCGGGACCTTTGCCTTTCGCGGGCAAGTGCTCTACCAACTGAGCTACCGAAGCACGACTCACGCCCGGTACTCACAGCTTTACTTCTGCCAGTACCTCGTCTCCTACCTTCCAAACTTTACAGAAGCTCTCCTGCGAACCTTGCAGAACTAGCACTCCTGAAAGAAAGGATATTGCGGAGACATGGCTTAGCCACAGCCTGGGGGATGTTTCCAGAATGAGATTTTCACTCTGCAGCGGAGTGTGCGCTGATATGAAACTTCCTGGCAGATTAAAACTGTGTGCCCGACCGAGACTCGAACTCGGGACCTTTGCCTTTCGCGGGCAAGTGCTCTACCAACTGAGCTACCGAAGCACGACTCACGCCCGGTACTCACAGCTTTACTTCTGCCAGTACCTCGTCTCCTACCTTCCAAACTTTACAGAAGCTCTCCTGCGAACCTTGCAGAACTAGCACTCCTGAAAGAAAGGATATTGCGGAGACATGGCTTAGCCACAGCCTGGGGGATGTTTCCAGAATGAGATTTTCACTCTGCAGCGGAGTGTGCGCTGATATGAAACTTCCTGGCAGATTAAAACTGTGTGCCCGACCGAGACTCGAAATCGGGACCTTTGCCTTTCGCGGGCAAGTGCTCTACCAACTGAGCTACCGAAGCACGACTCACGCCCGGTACTCACAGCTTTACTTCTGCCAGTACCTCGTCTCCTACCTTCCAAACTTTACAGAAGCTCTCCTGCGACCCTTGCAGAACTAGCACTCCTGAAAGAAAGGATATTGCGGAGACATGGCTTAGCCGCAGCCTGGGGGATGTTTCCAGAATGAGATTTTCACTCTGCAGCGGAGTGTGCGCTGATATGAAACTTCCTGGCAGATTAAAACTGTGTGCCCGACCGAGACTCGAACTCGGGACCTTTGCCTTTCGCGGGCAAGTGCTCTACCAACTGAGCTACCGAAGCACGACTCACGCCCGGTACTCACAGCTTTACTTCTGCCAGTACCTCGTCTCCTACCTTCCAAACTTTACAGAAGCTCTCCTGCGAACCTTGCAGAACTAGCACTCCTGAAAGAAAGGATATTGCGGAGACATGGCTTAGCCACAGCCTGGGGGATGTTTCCAGAATGAGATTTTCACTCTGCAGCGGAGTGTGCGCTGATATGAAACTTCCTGGCAGATTAAAACTGTGTGCCCGACCGAGACTCGAACTCGGGACCTTTGCCTTGCGCGGGCAAGTGCTCTACCAACTGAGCTACCGAAGCACGACTCACGCCCGGTACTCACAGCTTTACTTCTGCCAGTACCTCGTCTCCTACCTTCCAAACTTTACAGAAGCTCTCCTGCGAACCTTGCAGAACTAGCACTCCTGAAAGAAAGGATATTGCGGAGACATGGTTAGCCACAGCCTGGGGGATGTTTCCAGAATGAGATTTTCACTCTGCAGCGGAGTGTGCGCTGATATGAAACTTCCTGGCAGATTAAAACTGTGTGCCCGACCGAGACTCGAACTCGGGACCTTTGCCTTTCGCGGGCAAGTGCTCTACCAACTGAGCTACCGAAGCACGACTCACGCCCGGTACTCACAGCTTTACTTCTGCCAGTACCTCGTCTCCTACCTTCCAAACTTTACAGAAGCTCTCCTGCGAACCTTGCAGAACTAGCACTCCTGAAAGAAAGGATATTGCGGAGACATGGCTTAGCCACAGCCTGGGGGATGTTTCCAGAATGAGATTTTCACTCTGCAGCGGAGTGTGCGCTGATATGAAACTTCCTGGCAGATTAAAACTGTGTGCCCGTCCGAGACTCGAACTCGGGACCTTTGCCTTTCGCGGGCAAGTGCTCTACCAACTGAGCTACCGAAGCACGACTCACGCCCGGTACTCACAGCTTTACTTCTGCCAGTACCTCGTCTCCTACCTTCCAAACTTTACAGAAGCTCTCCTGCGAACCTTGCAGAACTAGCACTCCTGAAAGAAAGGATATTGCGGAGACATGGCTTAGCCACAGCCTGGGGGATGTTTCCAGAATGAGATTTTCACTCTGCAGCGGAGTGTGCGCTGATATGAAACTTCCTGGCAGATTAAAACTGTGTGCCCGACCGAGACTCGAACTCGGGACCTTTGCCTTTCGCGGGCAAGTGCTCTACCAACTGAGCTACCGAAGCACGACTCACGCCCGGTACTCACAGCTTTACTTCTGCCAGTACCTCGTCTCCTGCCTTCCAAACTTTCAGGAAGCTCTCCTGCGAACCTTGCAGAACTAGCACTCCTGAAAGAAAGGATATTGCGGAGACATGGCTTAGCCACAGCCTGGGGGATGTTTCCAGAATGAGATTTTCACTCTGCAGCGGAGTGTGCGCTGATATGAAACTTCCTGGCAGATTAAAACTGTGTGCCCGACCGAGACTCGAACTCGGGACCTTTGCCTTTCGCGGGCAAGTGCTCTACCAACTGAGCTACCGAAGCACGACTCACGCCCGGTACTCACAGCTTTACTTCTGCCAGTACCTCGTCTCCTACCTTCCAAACTTTACAGAAGCTCTCCTGCGAACCTTGCAGAACTAGCACTCCTGAAAGAAAGGATATTGCGGAGACATGGCTTAGCCACAGCCTGGGGGATGTTTCCAGAATGAGATTTTCACTCTGCAGCGGAGTGTGCGCTGATATGAAACTTCCTGGCAGATTAAAACTGTGTGCCCGACCGAGACTCGAACTCGGGACCTTTGCCTTTCGCGGGCAAGTGCTCTACCAACTGAGCTACCGAAGCACGACTCACGCCCGGTACTCACAGCTTTACTTCTGCCAGTACCTCGTCTCCTACCTTCCAAACTTTACAGAAGCTCTCCTGCGAACCTTGCAGAACTAGCACTCCTGAAAGAAAGGATATTGCGGAGACATGGCTTAGCCACAGCCTGGGGGATGTTTCCAGAATGAGATTTTCACTCTGCAGCGGAGTGTGCGCTGATATGAAACTTCCTGGCAGATTAAAACTGTGTGCCCGACCGAGACTCGAACTCGGGACCTTTGCCTTTCGCGGGCAAGTGCTCTACCAACTGAGCTACCGAAGCACGACTCACGCCCGGTACTCACAGCTTTACTTCTGCCAGTACCTCGTCTCCTACCTTCCAAACTTTACAGAAGCTCTCCTGCGAACCTTGCAGAACTAGCACTCCTGAAAGAAAGGATATTGCGGAGACATGGCTTAGCCACAGCCTGGGGGATGTTTCCAGAATGAGATTTTCACTCTGCAGCGGAGTGTGCGCTGATATGAAACTTCCTGGCAGATTAAAACTGTGTGCCCGGCCGAGACTCGAACTCGGGACCTTTGCCTTTCGCGGGCAAGTGCTCTACCAACTGAGCTACCGAAGCACGACTCACGCCCGGTACTCACAGCTTTACTTCTGCCAGTACCTCGTCTCCTACCTTCCAGACTTTACAGAAGCTCTCCTGCGAACCTTGCAGAACTAGCACTCCTGAAAGAAAGGATATTGCGGAGACATGGCTTAGCCACAGCCTGGGGGATGTTTCCAGAATGAGATTTTCACTCTGCAGCGGAGTGTGCGCTGATATGAAACTTCCTGGCAGATTAAAACTGTGTGCCCGACCGAGACTCGAACTCGGGACCTTTGCCTTTCGCGGGCAAGTGCTCTACCAACTGAGCTACCGAAGCACGACTCACGCCCGGTACTCTCAGCTTTACTTCTGCCAGTACCTCGTCTCCTACCTTCCAAACTTTACAGAAGCTCTCCTGCGAACCTTGCAGAACTAGCACTCCTGAAAGAAAGGATATTGCGGAGACATGGCTTAGCCACAGCCTGGGGGATGTTTCCAGAATGAGATTTTCACTCTGCAGCGGAGTGTGCGCTGATATGAAACTTCCTGGCAGATTAAAACTGTGTGCCCGACCGAAACTCGAACTCGGGACCTTTGCCTTTCGCGGGCAAGTGCTCTACCAACTGAGCTATCGAAGCACGACTCACGCCCGGTACTCACAGCTTTACTTCTGCCAGTACCTCGTCTCCTACCTTCCAAACTTTACAGAAGCTCTCCTGCGAACCTTGCAGAACTAGCACTCCTGAAAGAAAGGATATTGCGGAGACATGGCTTAGCCACAGCCTGGGGGATGTTTCCAGAATGAGATTTTCACTCTGCAGCGGAGTGTGCGCTGATATGAAACTTCCTGGCAGATTAAAACTGTGTGCCCGACCGAGACTCGAACTCGGGACCTTTGCCTTTCGCGGGCAAGTGCTCTACCAACTGAGCTACCGAAGCACGACTCACGCCCGGTACTCACAGCTTTACTTCTGCCAGTACCTCGTCTCCTACCTTCCAAACTTTACAGAAGCTCTCCTGCGAACCTTGCAGAACTAGCACTCCTGAAAGAAAGGATATTGCGGAGACATGGCTTAGCCACAGCCTGGGGGATGTTTCCAGAATGAGATTTTCACTCTGCAGCGGAGTGTGCGCTGATATGAAACTTCCTGGCAGATTAAAACTGTGTGCCCGACCGAGACTCGAACTCGGGACCTTTGCCTTTCGCGGGCAAGTGCTCTACCAACTGAGCTACCGAAGCACGACTCACGCCCGGTACTCACAGCTTTACTTCTGCCAGTACCTCGTCTCCTACCTTCCAAACTTTACAGAAGCTCTCCTGCGAACCTTGCAGAACTAGCACTCCTGAAAGAAAGGATATTGCGGAGACATGGCTTAGCCACAGCCTGGGGGATGTTTCCAGAATGAGATTTTTACTCTGCAGCGGAGTGTGCGCTGATATGAAACTTCCTGGCAGATTAAAACTGTGTGCCCGACCGAGACTCGAACTCGGGACCTTTGCCTTTCGCGGGCAAGTGCTCTACCAACTGAGCTACCGAAGCACGACTCACGCCCGGTACTCACAGCTTTACTTCTGCCAGTACCTCGTCTCCTACCTTCCAAACTTTACAGAAGCTCTCCTGCGAACCTTGCAGAACTAGCACTCCTGAAAGAAAGGATATTGCGGAGACATGGCTTAGCCACAGCCTGGGGGATGTTTCCAGAATGAGATTTTCACTCTGCAGCGGAGTGTGCGCTGATATGAAACTTCCTGGCAGATTAAAACTGTGTGCCCGACCGAGACTCGAACTCGGGACCTTTGCCTTTCGCGGGCAAGTGCTCTACCAACTGAGCTACCGAAGCACGACTCACGCCCGGTACTCACAGCTTTACTTCTGCCAGTACCTCGTCTCCTACCTTCCAAACTTTACAGAAGCTCTCCTGCGAACCTTGCAGAACTAGCACTCCTGAAAGAAAGGATATTGCGGAGACACGGCTTAGCCACAGCCTGGGGGATGTTTCCAGAATGAGATTTTCACTCTGCAGCGGAGTGTGCGCTGATATGAAACTTCCTGGCAGATTAAAACTGTGTGCCCGGCCGAGACTCGAACTCGGGACCTTTGCCTTTCGCGGGCAAGTGCTCTACCAACTGAGCTACCGAAGCACGACTCACGCCCGGTACTCACAGCTTTACTTCTGCCAGTACCTCGTCTCCTACCTTCCAAACTTTACAGAAGCTCTCCTGTGAACCTTGCAGAACTAGCACTCCTGAAAGAAAGGATATTGCGGAGACATGGCTTAGCCACAGCCTGGGGGATGTTTCCAGAATGAGATTTTCACTCTGCAGCGGAGTGTGCGCTGATATGAAACTTCCTGGCAGATTAAAACTGTGTGCCCGACCGAGACTCGAACTCGGGACCTTTGCCTTTCGCGGGCAAGTGCTCTACCAACTGAGCTACCGAAGCACGACTCACGCCCGGTACTCACAGCTTTACTTCTGCCAGTACCTCGTCTCCTACCTTCCAAACTTTACAGAAGCTCTCCTGCGAACCTTGCAGAACTAGCACTCCTGAAAGAAAGGATATTGCGGAGACATGGCTTAGCCACAGCCTGGGGGATGTTTCCAGAATGAGATTTTCACTCTGCAGCGGAGTGTGCGCTGATATGAAACTTCCTGGCAGATTAAAACTGTGTGCCCGGCCGAGACTCGAACTCGGGACCTTTGCCTTTCGCGGGCAAGTGCTCTACCAACTGAGCTACCGAAGCACGACTCACGCCCGGTACTCACAGCTTTACTTCTGCCAGTACCTCGTCTCCTACCTTCCAAACTTTACAGAAGCTCTCCTGCGAACCTTGCAGAACTAGCACTCCTGAAAGAAAGGATATTGCGGAGACATGGCTTAGCCACAGCCTGGGGGATGTTTCCAGAATGAGATTTTCACTCTGCAGCGGAGTGTGCGCTGATATGAAACTTCCTGGCAGATTAAAACTGTGTGCCCGACCGAGACTCGAACTCGGGACCTTTGCCTTTCGCGGGCAAGTGCTCTACCAACTGAGCTACCGAAGCACGACTCACGCCCGGTACTCACAGCTTTACTTCTGCCAGTACCTCGTCTCCTGCCTTCCAAACTTTCAGGAAGCTCTCCTGCGAACCTTGCAGAACTAGCACTCCTGAAAGAAAGGATATTGCGGAGACATGGCTTAGCCACAGCCTGGGGGATGTTTCCAGAATGAGATTTTCACTCTGCAGCGGAGTGTGCGCTGATATGAAACTTCCTGGCAGATTAAAACTGTGTGCCCGACCGAGACTCGAACTCGGGACCTTTGCCTTTCGCGGGCAAGTGCTCTACCAACTGAGCTACCGAAGCACGACTCACGCCCGGTACTCACAGCTTTACTTCTGCCAGTACCTCGTCTCCTACCTTCCAAACTTTACAGAAGCTCTCCTGCGAACCTTGCAGAACTAGCACTCCTGAAAGAAAGGATATTGCGGAGACATGGCTTAGCCACAGCCTGGGGGATGTTTCCAGAATGAGATTTTCACTCTGCAGCGGAGTGTGCGCTGATATGAAACTTCCTGGCAGATTAAAACTGTGTGCCCGACCGAGACTCGAACTCGGGACCTTTGCCTTTCGCGGGCAAGTGCTCTACCAACTGAGCTACCGAAGCACGACTCACGCCCGGTACTCACAGCTTTACTTCTGCCAGTACCTCGTCTCCTACCTTCCAAACTTTACAGAAGCTCTCCTGCGAACCTTGCAGAACTAGCACTCCTGAAAGAAAGGATATTGCGGAGACATGGCTTAGCCACAGCCTGGGGGATGTTTCCAGAATGAGATTTTCACTCTGCAGCGGAGTGTGCGCTGATATGAAACTTCCTGGCAGATTAAAACTGTGTGCCCGACCGAGACTCGAAATCGGGACCTTTGCCTTTCGCGGGCAAGTGCTCTACCAACTGAGCTACCGAAGCACGACTCACGCCCGGTACTCACAGCTTTACTTCTGCCAGTACCTCGTCTCCTACCTTCCAAACTTTACAGAAGCTCTCCTGCGAACCTTGCAGAACTAGCACTCCTGAAAGAAAGGATATTGCGGAGACATGGCTTAGCCGCAGCCTGGGGGATGTTTCCAGAATGAGATTTTCACTCTGCAGCGGAGTGTGCGCTGATATGAAACTTCCTGCCAGATTAAAACTGTGTGCCCGACCGAGACTCGAACTCGGGACCTTTGCCTTTCGCGGGCAAGTGCTCTACCAACTGAGCTACCGAAGCACGACTCACGCCCGGTACTCACAGCTTTACTTCTGCCAGTACCTCGTCTCCTACCTTCCAAACTTTACAGAAGCTCTCCTGCGAACCTTGCAGAACTAGCACTCCTGAAAGAAAGGATATTGCGGAGACATGGCTTAGCCACAGCCTGGGGGATGTTTCCAGAATGAGATTTTCACTCTGCAACGGAGTGTGCGCTGATATGAAACTTCCTGGCAGATTAAAACTGTGTGCCCGACCAAGACTCGAATTCGGGACCTTTGCCTTTCGCGGGCAAGTGCTCTACCAACTGAGCTACCGAAGCACGACTCACGCCCGGTACTCACAGCTTTACTTCTGCCAGTACCTCGTCTCCTACCTTCCAAACTTTACAGAAGCTCTCCTGCGAACCTTGCAGAACTAGCACTCCTGAAAGAAAGGATATTGCGGAGACATGGCTTAGCCACAGCCTGGGGGATGTTTCCAGAATGAGATTTTCACTCTGCAGCGGAGTGTGCGCTGATATGAAACTTCCTGGCAGATTAAAACTGTGTGCCCGTCCGAGACTCGAACTCGGGACCTTTGCCTTTCGCGGGCAAGTGCTCTACCAACTGAGCTACCGAAGCACGACTCACGCCCGGTACTCACAGCTTTACTTCTGCCAGTACCTCGTCTCCTACCTTCCAAACTTTACAGAAGCTCTCCTGCGAACCTTGCAGAACTAGCACTCCTGAAAGAAAGGATATTGCGGAGACATGGCTTAGCCGCAGCCTGGGGGATGTTTCCAGAATGAGATTTTCACTCTGCAGCGGAGTGTGCGCTGATATGAAACTTCCTGCCAGATTAAAACTGTGTGCCCGACCGAGACTCGAACTCGGGACCTTTGCCTTTCGCGGGCAAGTGCTCTACCAACTGAGCTACCGAAGCACGACTCACGCCCGGTACTCACAGCTTTACTTCTGCCAGTACCTCGTCTCCTACCTTCCAAACTTTACAGAAGCTCTCCTGCGAACCTTGCAGAACTAGCACTCCTGAAAGAAAGGATATTGCGGAGACATGGCTTAGCCACAGCCTGGGGGATGTTTCCAGAATGAGATTTTCACTCTGCAACGGAGTGTGCGCTGATATGAAACTTCCTGGCAGATTAAAACTGTGTGCCCGACCAAGACTCGAATTCGGGACCTTTGCCTTTCGCGGGCAAGTGCTCTACCAACTGAGCTACCGAAGCACGACTCACGCCCGGTACTCACAGCTTTACTTCTGCCAGTACCTCGTCTCCTACCTTCCAAACTTTACAGAAGCTCTCCTGCGAACCTTGCAGAACTAGCACTCCTGAAAGAAAGGATATTGCGGAGACATGGCTTAGCCACAGCCTGGGGGATGTTTCCAGAATGAGATTTTCACTCTGCAGCGGAGTGTGCGCTGATATGAAACTTCCTGGCAGATTAAAACTGTGTGCCCGTCCGAGACTCGAACTCGGGACCTTTGCCTTTCGCGGGCAAGTGCTCTACCAACTGAGCTACCGAAGCACGACTCACGCCCGGTACTCACAGCTTTACTTCTGCCAGTACCTCGTCTCCTACCTTCTAAACTTTACAGAAGCTCTCCTGCGAACCTTGCAGAACTAGCACTCCTGAAAGAAAGGATATTGCGGAGACATGGCTTAGCCACAGCCTGGGGGATGTTTCCAGAATGAGATTTTCACTCTGCAGCGGAGTGTGCGCTGATATGAAACTTCCTGGCAGATTAAAACTGTGTGCCCGACCGAGACTCGAACTCGGGACCTTTGCCTTTCGCGGGCAAGTGCTCTACCAACTGAGCTACCGAAGCACGACTCACGCCCGGTACTCACAGCTTTACTTCTGCCAGTACCTCGTCTCCTACCTTCCAAACTTTACAGAAGCTCTCCTGCGAACCTTGCAGAACTAGCACTCCTGAAAGAAAGGATATTGCGGAGACATGGCTTAGCCACAGCCTGGGGGATGTTTCCAGAATGAGATTTTCACTCTGCAGCGGAGTGTGCGCTGATATGAAACTTCCTGGCAGATTGAAACTGTGTGCCCGACCGAGACTCGAACTCGGGACCTTTGCCTTTCGCGGGCAAGTGCTCTACCAACTGAGCTACCGAAGCACGACTCACGCCCGGTACTCACAGCTTTACTTCTGCCAGTACCTCGTCTCCTACCTTCCAAACTTTACAGAAGCTCTCCTGCGAACCTTGCAGAACTAGCACTCCTGAAAGAAAGGATATTGCGGAGACATGGCTTAGCCACAGCCTGGGGTATGTTTCCAGAATGAGATTTTCACTCTGCAGCGGAGTGTGCGCTGATATGAAACTTCCTGGCAGATTAAAACTGTGTGCCCGACCGAGACTCGAACTCGGGACCTTTGCCTTTCGCTGGCAAGTGCTCTACCAACTGAGCTACCGAAGCACGACTCACGCCCGGTACTCACAGCTTTACTTCTGCCAGTACCTCGTCTCCTACCTTCCAAACTTTACAGAAGCTCTCCTGCGAACCTTGCAGAACTAGCACTCCTGAAAGAAAGGATATTGCGGAGACATGGCTTAGCCACAGCCTGGGGGATGTTTCCAGAATGAGATTTTCACTCTGCAGCGGAGTGTGCGCTGATATGAAACTTCCTGGCAGATTAAAACTGTGTGCCCGGCCGAGACTCGAACTCGGGACCTTTGCCTTTCGCGGGCAAGTGCTCTACCATCTGAGCTACCGAAGCACGACTCACGCCCGGTACTCACAGCTTTACTTCTGCCAGTACCTCGTCTCCTACCTTCCAAACTTTACAGAAGCTCTCCTGCGAACCTTGCAGAACTAGCACTCCTGAAAGAAAGGATATTGCGGAGACATGGCTTAGCCACAGCCTGGGGGATGTTTCCAGAATGAGATTTTCACTCTGCAGCGGAGTGTGCGCTGATATGAAACTTCCTGGCAGATTAAAACTGTGTGCCCGACCGAGACTCGAACTCGGGACCTTTGCCTTTCGCGGGCAAGTGCTCTACCAACTGAGCTACCGAAGCACGACTCACGCCCGGTACTCACAGCTTTACTTCTGCCAGTACCTCGTCTCCTACCTTCCAAACTTTACAGAAGCTCTCCTGCGAACCTTGCAGAACCAGCACTCCTGAAAGAAAGGATATTGCGGAGACATGGCTTAGCCACAGCCTGGGGGATGTTTCCAGAATGAGATTTTCACTCTGCAGCGGAGTGTGCGCTGATATGAAACTTCCTGGCAGATTGAAACTGTGTGCCCGACCGAGACTCGAACTTGGGACCTTTGCCTTTCGCGGGCAAGTGCTCTACCAACTGAGCTACCAAGCACGACTCACGCCCGGTACTCACAGCTTTACTTCTGCCAGTACCTCGTCTCCTACCTTCCAAACTTTACAGAAGCTCTCCTGCGAACCTTGCAGAACTAGCACTCCTGAAAGAAAGGATATTGCGGAGACATGGCTTAGCCACAGCCTGGGGGATGTTTCCAGAATGAGATTTTCACTCTGCAGCGGAGTGTGCGCTGATATGAAACTTCCTGGCAGATTAAAACTGTGTGCCCGACCGAGACTCGAACTCGGGACCTTTGCCTTTCGCTGGCAAGTGCTCTACCAACTGAGCTACCGAAGCACGACTCACGCCCGGTACTCACAGCTTTACTTCTGCCAGTACCTCGTCTCCTACCTTCCAAACTTTACAGAAGCTCTCCTGCGAACCTTGCAGAACTAGCACTCCTGAAAGAAAGGATATTGCGGAGACATGGCTTAGCCACAGCCTGGGGGATGTTTCCAGAATGAGATTTTCACTCTGCAGCGGAGTGTGCGCTGATATGAAACTTCCTGGCAGATTAAAACTGTGTGCCCGACCGAGACTCGAACTCAGGACCTTTGCCTTTCGCGGGCAAGTGCTCTACCAAAGCTGTGAGTATCGGGCGTGAGTCGTGCTTCGGTAGCTCAGTTGGTAGAGCACTTGCCCGCGAAAGGCAAAGGTCCCGAGTTCGAGTCTCGGTCGGGCACACAGTTTTAATCTGCCAGGAAGTTTCATATCAGCGCACACTCCGCTGCAGAGTGAAAATCTCATTCTGGAAACATCCCCCAGGCTGTGGCTAAGCCATGTCTCCGCAATATCCTTTCTTTCAGGAGTGCTAGTTCTGCAAGGTTCGCAGGAGAGCTTCTGTAAAGTTTGGAAGGTAGGAGACGAGGTACTGGCAGAAGTAAAGCTGTGAGTACCGGGCGTGAGTCGTGCTTCGGTAGCTCAGTTGGTAGAGCACTTGCCCGCGAAAGGCAAAGGTCCCGAGTTCGAGTCTCGGTCGGGCACACAGTTTTAATCTGCCAGGAAGTTTCATATCAGCGCACACTCCGCTGCAGAGTGAAAATCTCATTCTGGAAACATCCCCCAGGCTGTGGCTAAGCCATGTCTCCGCAATATCCTTTCTTTCAGGAGTGCTAGTTCTGCAAGGTTCGCAGGAGAGCTTCTGTAAAGTTTGGAAGGTAGGAGACGAGGTACTGGCAGAAGTAAAGCTGTGAGTACCGGGCGTGAGTCGTGCTTCGGTAGCTCAGTTGGTAGAGCACTTGCCCGCGAAAGGCAAAGGTCCCGAGTTCGAGTCTCGGTCGGGCACACAATTTTAATCTGCCAGGAAGTTTCATATCAGCGCACACTCCGCTGCAGAGTGAAAATCTCATTCTGGAAACATCCCCCAGGCTGTGGCTAAGCCGTGTCTCCGCAATATCCTTTCTTTCAGGAGTGCTAGTTCTGCAAGGTTCGCAGGAGAGCTTCTGTAAAGTTTGGAAGGTAGGAGACGAGGTACTGGCAGAAGTAAAGCTGTGAGTACCGGGCGTGAGTCGTGCTTCGGTAGCTCAGTTGGTAGAGCACTTGCCCGCGAAAGGCAAAGGTCCCGAGTTCGAGTCTCGGTCGGGCACACAGTTTTAATCTGCCAGGAAGTTTCATATCAGCGCACACTCCGCTGCAGAGTGAAAATCTCATTCTGGAAACATCCCCCAGGCTGTGGCTAAGCCATGTCTCCGCAATATCCTTTCTTTCAGGAGTGCTAGTTCTGCAAGGTTCGCAGGAGAGCTTCTGTAAAGTTTGGAAGGTAGGAGACGAGGTACTGGCAGAAGTAAAGCTGTGAGTACCGGGCGTGAGTCGTGCTTCGGTAGCTCAGTTGGTAGAGCACTTGCCCGCGAAAGGCAAAGGTCCCGAGTTCGAGTCTCGGTCGGGCACACAGTTTTAATCTGCCAGGAAGTTTTAGATCAAACATATTTCAGCCTGCCTGGAAAGCAGCCCTCTTCAAACAGTTGACTTATTATGTGACACAGTTGAGGCTCAAAAAAAAAAAAAAAAAATAGACAAGAGGAGAGAGGAAATTTTTGCCCAATATCAATACTACAATTTTTTTCTAAAATATTTGTGAATAGTGTATAAACAATTAGACAAATGTAACAGAAATCATAACATTATTCTTAATAATCGGTATGGATTCAGGAAGGGGCAAAGCACTGTGCGGGCTATTAATGAACTAATCACTAAAATAAGCAAATGCCTCGATAAGAGGAGTGACTTTGGTAAAGTATTCGATATGGTAAACCATAAGCTGCTGCTCCTCGAATTAGAGTCTTATGGCTTTGGGGGGAGGGGGGAAAAGAAGAAAAAGAAGACGGAAGGAAGAAAGGAAGGAAGGAGTAACTTCCTTCCTTCCTTCTTCTTCTTCTTCTTCTTCTTTTCCCCCCTCAACCCAAAGCCATAAGACACTAATTCGAGGATCAGCAGCTTACGGTTTACCATATCAAATACTTTAGCGAAATCACTCCTCTTAGTGGCGCCGATGAGGTTGACACCAGAATCAATCTGAGTATCATCTTTGAACTAAGCTAAACATTATCTTTGTGCAGTGCCGCCATTTCAGTTCTTTGTAAGCCTTACTTGTGTAAAGAGGTGAATAAATGAACTCCTGATTATAAGGTGTTGTTTGGTGTAACTGACCCGAGCATCCCCCTCACTGGTGACCCCGAGTTATAACTTCTTCCGTTTTCGCCGTTTTACTGTGTTCGCAGCCTCCACATTGATTATTTTCGTGTGTATTACATCAACATAACATTTGAACAATGACTTCAGCCCAACGCCTAACGCCGGATTTTGTGATCGACATGCATCGTGTGGCAGGCGACGTACACCTGCCAGGACTGCAACACGATGCCTCTCACTCAATGATTACGCCGATTTCGCCGAACGTTTTTGAGCCTGCAGCAATAAGTGAGGTTAGGAGTGTGCATGACTCCAGCTATCAGACGCCTTTGTTCCCGCCACATGTGCCCTCCCCCATCGATGGTGCAGTTACCTGTTACGGATCTCCATGCAGCATGGGACCAATACCGATTTCCACAAATGCTTCGTTGGAGAACCTAGCACCGCCCGGACAACGATTTGCCACGCCGCAATCCATGCAGTACCATGCAGATTCCTACAACGTCGCTGGAACTGCTTTGTTCACAGGTCAACCTCCTCAGCATCCTACCAAGCCTGCACTTGCCTTGGTTCAGCATCAGCACGTGCCTTCGTGCTTCATTACCTCGGCCTGTAACAGGAACAATAGCTTGTTATCTGTGCTGGACCTCCATCTCCATCCCACTGCTACGCCTCAGTGTTTTGTGTCATAACATTCACCTCATCCACATGCCGTTTTGAGTGGAGTGACTATGAACAGTGAACATTCACACATTCTGTCCGACATCATTTTCCGCACTGCGCTTCTGGACAGCCCGCACCTACGCAGCCTCCCTGCAACACAGGTGGCTCCAGCTCTGATCATACATCGAGCTTTCAGCTGACTAGCATGTGATTTGAATCTTTGAACTTTTCGTCACCTGTCGCCCCCGCGCTGGCTCCAGTCAAGCTTCCGCTACCATTCTCTGCACATCTCGGTGCCTCATCCGCGTCGGTCTTACGTGACATGTCAATCCGAACACACCCGCAACGTGTGGAGCTTCCGCAACCACAATCGACACATTACGGTGTCTCACCCGCGTCGCGACGGATCGTGCTCAACCACAACGTGTCACCTTCATGCTGCCACCCGAACAGCCATCGTTGCCACATCCCCTGGAGGCACACTCTCCTGGCATACTGCAGTAACAACAGCTCATTTCAGGCAGTGCCCTGACAAACTCAACTCAACCTGTTCTTCCGATCATTCTACAATGTTTACCGACGCTGCCGCCATTTAATCCCGACAGAGCTACAACCTGGTTCAAAATTGCAGATGAAGTGTTCGACCATTACAAACTCGAAGAGTCAACCAGGTTTCTGTGCCTCATCACCCACCTGCACGACCAGGAGCACTTGACTGCTGACCTGGTTGGCGCCCCGGACTCATCTATCCGGTACGCTCTAGCCAAAGAGACAGTTCTACGTCGGCTTGCACGCTCAACTGAGGCAGCAATACGGCAAGTGCTCCACGTCAAGCAACTAGGCAATGACAAACCTTCCCAGCTCTGGAGGCGGCTACATGCCCTGGTCAGCGCCGATCTATTCTCTGACACAGCTCTCCTCGCCATCTGGTCAGATAAACTATCTCCTCACATCCGCTTTGCTCTGGCTCAAAGGCCTCCTGAACCTGTTGAGCAAAGAATGACGGTTGCTGACAAGCTACACGATGCATCACTGCTCCATTTCGCCAGCCACTGCCTACGTGACAAGTTTCAGGATCAGGCTCATCACCCTGCGGCAGGACGCGGCTTGGTCCGTACTTTGCCGACTCTTCCGCTCGCTCCGGGAAGAAGTAAACAAGCAACTGAGACGTCACTGGCCTCGCCCATGGTCACGCCCCCTCCTGCAACTGAGCCTGCTGCGGCCACTGAACCTTGGCCGCCACCGCTGGCACCGAACTTTCCGCAGGAAATGCAACTGCACTACCTGTACTGTTACTTCCACACATGGTTTGGTGTGGCGGCATGGAACTGCAGACCACCCTGCTACTTCCCAAACGCCAATCACAGGTAGGTTCGGGTGCCGCCTCCTGCGCGCAACATGACAGGCACCACCCAGTGCTCCATTCTGTCCGGGGATGAACGGATAATTGTGGACGACTTTACATTAAAGACATTTCGTCGGGATACCTTTTCCTAGTGGACACATGTGCCGATGTTTCACTGCTGCCCACGTCCTTAGTGTCGTCGAACATCCGCCCTCATCATACTTCACTGAAAGCCAGGAATTCCACTAAACTACAATGCTCAGGTTCAACCTCACACATAGTCTCACTCTCCGCAAACTGCAAACTCGAGTGGACTTTTTAGTGTGTGAAATTGACGAACCTATACTAGGCATTGACTTCTTGCAACACCACAAATTTTCACCGGACCTAGTGCGAAACACCGTGTTTCACCATCCGTCCAAGACACACTTCCCCTATGCTCCGTCGAGCAACCCCCCCCCCCCCCCCCCCGTCACACATCTGTCGGGGCTCATCTCATCTGTACATGCTTAGCTCTGTCGACGACGTTACAAGAAATCATAAGTGCCTTGTCGAGCTTGAACACGTCACTCACCTATGAAAGGAAAACAACGAGCTCTCCCTCCGGCTCCACAAAACACAGCTCCAGCTCTCCGATGCAGCAAAGGAATTACAGACAGTACAGCAAGGACAAAGCAAGGTCAGTAAGTGCACCAAATCTGCTTGCAATGCCAGCAATCGAGCTTCCATGTGTTTACCTCCCGCTACCCCTCGCAACTGTGCTATCAAGACTGCCATAACGTGTACTGACAGTTCCGCAGGGCCACACCCTCCTAACACGGCAGCATTTGACACTCGGCCGGACACAAGTGTGCATGCGCGACGAGCGTCACGTGTTCCCGAACTAACAGCTCCTACTCTGCCCCTCGCGGACAGCACATCAAACAATGCAGCTTCAGCTCCTGCGCGCCGCCGTACAACTGCCACTGAAAACACAAACAGTGCACTCGCACCAAGTGTTTTGCCCGCGACCGTGCTGCCACAGGCCGCGCCCTCGGACAATGGACTCACTAACGCTTCACGACCTCTACCGAGCTCACCTGTAAATGGAGCCACTGCTTCGTGCCGGCGGCCATCTTGTCACATTGACTCCTGGGACACTTCGCCACCTCGGCTCCCGTCGGATCTGCCGAGTGGCTCCGAACGCCATGACCACACCTCGCCTGCCCCACCTGCCACACATTGTAAACAAACCGCTTCCCGTGCCGCCTTTCCGTCCGTGCCGTTGGTAAACCAACGGCACGGTTCACAAGCTTCGCCTCACGCCAGGCCCCCCCCATCTCCAGTAAACCACGTCGACTTTGTCCCGAGCACCTCTCCGACCTTAAAAAACAGACTTCTGAACTACAAGCTCCGGCGTCATTGAACCCTCCGCCAGTAGCTGGTCTACGCCCATACATTTGACACCCAAGTAAGATGAGTTGTCGTGCATGTGCGGAGACTACCGTCAACTAAATGCACGAACAATTATGGACACCTACCCCATACCCAACATTGCCGACTTTACCAGTTCCCTTGCAGGTGCGACCACATTCTCTGTCATTGATTGCAAATTTCAGTTTCGATTCTTGCCCTTTGGTCTGAAAAACGCAACCCAGACCTGGCAACGCTTCATCAACGAAGTGTTATTCGAACTAAAATTCTGCTTTGCATATCTTGATGACATTCTTGTGTTCAGCTCCTCCATCGAGGACAACATTCGACATGTGCAAACTGTTATGAACACTCTCGCGGCAGCAGGCATTGAGACTAACCAGGACAAATTGTTACTGCATCAACCCGCTGTCACTTTTATTGGTTTTCGGGTATCTGCCGACGGCCTTTCACCGCCCCCTGAGAAAGTACAAACAATACTAAACCTACCCAGACCTTTGTCATTCAAAGAGCTCTGGTGCTTTCTGGGGACAGTTAATTATTATCGACGACATCTACCTCGGGCTGCGGAGATTCAGGCTCCACTGATGGACGCCCTGGCAGGAACCAAAACTTTTGGATCTCGGCCCTTTCCATGGACCCCTGCTATGACTGACTCTTTCACTGCCCTCATAAACCTTCTTGCCGAGGCTCGCACCATTGCGCATCCTCATCCCAATGCGCAGCTTTTCATCACCACAGACGTGAGCGATACTGCCATCGGCGCTGTCCTTAGCCAGACTATTGACGGCCAAACTTCGCCTCTGCAGTTCTTCTCGTGCAACCTCACCAATGCACAACGGAAATATTCCGCATTTGACAGGGAGTTGCTCGCGGTCTACGAAGCAATCAAGCATTTTAAGACTGACATTGAGGGACGCCCTTTCTATGTTTTAATGGACCACAAACTCCTGGCTGTGGCCATTACAAACCCGCCAGCTGACCCGCCTCCTCGCCGCTTCGGATACATGGACTTCATATCTCAGCTCACCACCGATGTCAGACACATAAAGGGTGCTGACAATATAGTTGCTGATTTCCTTTTACGAGTCGACGCCGTCCATTCGCTGTTAGACCTCTCTGAACTGCCTACCTCCAACCCGCCAACGAGGACACACAAAACCTGATTTCAGACTCTACCTTTTCACTACACTTCATCCGCACCACCTTCCCTGGAATTTCTGGTGAGATCTGGTGCAATGACAGTACGGGCAGGTTATGCCCCCTCATCCCAACCAAACTCCGTCGAACTGTCTTCAACGCGTTGCATAATTTAGCCCACCCCGGTGTTCATGTGTCCGCCCACCTTGTAGCTGAGCGCTTTGTGTGGAGAAATGTCAACAAGGATTGCCAGCAACGGGCACGCTCCTGCGTCGCAGCCAATGATGCAAAGTACTCAAGCACACTTCACCCCCCCAAGGCGCCCATTCGATCCCTCCTGGGCATTTCCAGCATATTCATATTGACATTGTCAGCCCTCTACCCCCCTCTAATGGCTTTCATGTTCTCTCGTCTATCGACCGAACAACTCGCTGGGTCGAGGCTGTCCCCCTCCGCAATATTAAGGCAGAAACTGTTGCTCGAGCTTTCATCGAGTCATGGGTATCGCATTTCGGATGTCCAGCTATCATCACGACTGACCAGGGTAGACAATTTGAGTCGGCCCTGTCCAACGAGATTTGTATCATTTGCGGCATCTGGCACATCCATACCACAGCATATCACCCGCAAAGTAACGGGCTAGTTGAGCGCTGGTACCGCACTTTCAAGGCGGCTCTTCGATGCCACGACTCTCTATGGACGGAGGCCCTTCCTCTTGTGCTACTCGGCATTCGTGCGATCTATAAGGAAGACCTCAAAGGCACATTAGCCGAGTTCGTATACGGCCAGAACATTGTTCTCCCTGGCGAACTCATGAGCCCTTCTGCTTCTCTCCCTCAGTCTGACTTACCTTCCTTTGTGGACCGCGTCAGACACCACTTCATCAACCTCCACATCCCTCCACCCACCAGCCATTCCCACCCTAAGGTTCACGTCCCAAAATCTCTGGAAAATTGCGAGTACGTCATGCTCCGAGATTACACTGTCTGTGCTCCCCTTCAACCTCCATATACTGGCCTGTATCAAGTTCTCCGGCGCTCAGCCAACACTTATGAAATCCAGGTGAAAGATTCTGCTGTCACAGTCTCTCTCAACGGACTTAAGCCTGCTCATGTTGAGCCTCCTTCTACCCCCCCCTTCAGGCCATGACAATGCCACTCACTGTCATGGCTTACGACACTCCGACAACTCCATCCATGTCGGACTTAAACACTCAATCGAATGACTTCCAACTCCAATCGTCGAGCTCTCCTCTGACCTCGCCCCCTACTTCGATCTCACGCACTCTGTCGAGTGACCACATGCTCCCCAAGTCGAGCTTACCTATGATCACGCCCTCGCCGCTGGGTCCTTCGCCGGTCCCTTCGACCTCTCCCCCGTCGCCTGCCTCACCCTGTCGAGGTTTCTCACGCCCCCCTATGTTGAATTAGCACACTGGACTCGCATTCGGGAGGACGACGGTTCAATCCCGTCTCCGGCCATCCTGATTTAGGTTTTCCGTGATTTCCCTAAATCGTTTCAGGCAAATGCTGGGATGGTTCCTTTGAAAGGGCACGGCCGATTTCCTTCCCAATCCTTCCCTAACCCGGGCTTTCGCTCTGTCTCTAATGACCTCGTTGTCGACGGGACGTTAAACACTAACCACCACCACCACCACCCTATCTTGAAGGTGCCCTCGCTTGAGGTGTTCATGTCTGTTCCCCCAGACATAATCCACAACATCTCTATAATACTATTCGATGATACACTGTTTGTCGTGTGTTTCCCTTCTTCCGGTGCTCATGACACAACCTCCGCCATTCCCTGCCACCTGGTAAAATGTGTTCACCTCTCGCCTGACGTCGACCTGGACATGCTTTGTGTGTTCGCCACGCCCTCCAGACACATTGTCATCGTCACTCCGTTCCACCCGCAAACCGCCGGCCCACCTGTCGCCGCCCGACCAGCACGCCCAGTATGACAACCCGGCGCGCTTCAATGAGTTCCAGGTTCGGTGGCCGAACCTTCCCTCACGTCTACATCTACATCTACATTGATACTCCGCAAGCCACCCAACGGTGTGTGGCGGAGGGCACTTTACGTGCCACTGTCATTACCTCCCTTTCCTGTTCCAGTCGCGTATGGTTCGCGGGAAGAACGACTGTCTGAAAGCCTCCGTGCGCACTCTAATCTCTCTAATTTTACATTCGTGATCTCCTCGGGAAGTATAAGTAGGGGGAAGCAATATATTCGATACCTCATCCAGAAACGCACCCTCTCGAAACCTGGCGAGCAAGCTACACCACGATGCAGAGCGCCTCTCTTGCAGAGTCTGCCACTTGAGTTTATTAAACATCTCCGTAACGCTATCACGGTTACCAAATAACCCGGTGATGAAACGCGCCGCTCTTCTTTGGATCTTCTCTATCTCCTCCGTCAACCCGACCTGGTACGGATCCCACACTGATGAGCAATACTCAAGTATAGGTCGAACGAGTGTTTTGCAAGCCACCTCCTTTGTTGATGGACTACATTTTCTAAGCACTCTCCCAATGAATCTCAACCTGGTACCCGCTTTACCAACAATTAATTTTTTTTTTTTTTTTTCCCCTACCGACACAGCTCCCTGACGACACTGTTGAGCTGACCGTGGTCTGGCTTCCACTGACCAACCCTGCCAACGCCATAGTGACCCCCCCCCCATGTCTCTCAAGAGTACTTCGTACTGCGGAGGGGGGGCTATGTGGCGCTGATGAGGTCGACACCAGAATCGATCTGAGTATCGTCTTTGAACTAAGCTAAACATTATCTTTGTGCAGTGCTACCATTTCAGTTCTTTGTAAGCCTTACTTGTGTAAAGAGGTGAATAAATGAACTCCTGATTATAAGGTGTTGTTTGGTGTAACTGACCCGAGCATCCCCCTCACTTCTTTTCTCCCCCTCCCCCCAAAGCCATAAGACACTAATTCGAGGAGCAGCAGCTTACGGTTTACCATCTCAAATACTTTAGCAAAGTCACTCCTCTTATCGAGGCATTTGCTTATTTTAGTGATTAGTTCATTAATAGCCCGCACAGTGCTTTGCCCCTTCCTGAATCCATACTGATTATTAAGAATAATGTTATGTTCCCTGTTACATTTGTCTAATTGTTTATACACTATTCACTCAAATATTTTAGAAAAAAAATTGTAGTATTGATATTGGGCAAAAATTTCCTCTCTCCTCTTGTCTGTCCTTTTTTGTGGCTAGATCAAACTTCCACATATTTCAGCCTGCCTGGAAAGCAGCCCTTTTCAAACAGTTGACTTATTATGTGACAGAGTTGAGGCTCAATAGTATCACATCTTGCCTTTATTATTTTTGTTGAAATTTCATACCAGTTCACAGATTTAACATTTTTAGGGATTTTATAATGTTAGCCACACCATCACAGGATACATGATTAAATCTGAATTATCTGATCTGTGTCACATTATATTGGGATTTATGTGTGGAGGAGGTAGATCGTTAATTTTGTTTGAAGTTATAAAATACCTGTTGAATTCTTCACATACATGTCTGGAGTTTGTAATGATTTCCCCGTCAATTTCTAATTTAGGATTAAAGCTTTTTGTTTTTTCAGCACCTATTTCAGTCTCAACAATCTGCCACACAGCTTTTGATTTATTTGTGACATTTGACATATATTTACTGTTTGCCATTTGTTTCACCTGTTTAACTATTCTGTCAAATATTATTTTGTATTTGTTTACATGCCTGACAAACTCTGCTTCATGGTTATTCTTTGCTTCCATGTGCAGTTTCCTCTGTCACGTGCTGTTATAAAGAGGAAACATTCATGGACAACTCTCATGAATTATGATATGAAAGCATTGTAGTTTGCGTTTACTGAATACCTGTTGCTGAATGACAAGGAAGTTTCATTTAGTTTCACGACAAATATATTCACACTGCATTGGCTGGGTGTCCTAACACATTTGGTTGTTACTGTTTTTTCTAAATTTGGCCATGAGAGAAAAAGGGCTGAATGGTCAGATACACCTAATTCTAATATGAACTTTTCTGTAACACCACAGTTGATACTGCTCACTGTATTATGTATACATGTTGCAGAAGATGCTATTAGTCTAGTGTACCCACTAAAGTTTAATGTTAGGCTATTTGCAGATGGCAAATCCTTCAGAGAAATTGCAAACTTGTCATCAGCTCTTACATCTATGTTGAAGTCAGCACAAATTATGATCTTTTTACATAATTTTTCTACTGCAACGTATTCGGCAAGATTTCAAATTGGCTAGAAATGCAAATGCAGCTGGATAGTCAGGGATATGATACATGCTAGTAATTAATATGTCATATTCCAAAAGTTCAATTCATCAGCTTTCAAATAATAGTTCCTGATTCAAGCAATTAAATGTTTGTCTGACTTTAAAGCTTAGTGAGTCTTGTACTAGAATGCATGATGCTCTAAAGCTGTTTTTTCGACAAAAACTTACTACTAATCTGCAACCTGATGCTCAGTCATGTAGCAGTTTGCAAAGTGCATAAGTTGCTGTTGGATCAAATAAACTTAAGAACTGTTGCTAGAATATTTATATTCAATTTTGAAAACAGGAGAAATGTGTTTGGATCATTGTAGGATGAACATTGTAAGATTATTTTACTTTATGCTATGACACCGTCTTTAATTATTGTTTCTGACTTTTTAAGTGTGAACATTTTTATTCCTAGTTTTCCATTTGTGTTTTTAAATGTATTTCTAATGTTTGAAAAATAAACTAAATAAAATTGTACGTGTAATAGGCTATTTATTTACATTGGCAGAATTTAGTCTGTAAAACTGTTGACTGGTTGGTCGATTCGGGGAGGGGACCAAATAGCAAGGTCATCGGACTAGGGAAGGATGAGGAGGAAGTTGGCCGTACCCTTTCACAGGAACCAACCCAGCATTTACCTGAAGCGATTTAGGAAAATCATGGAAAACCTAAATCCGGATGGTCAGGACAGTTGAACCGCCATCCTCCCTATTGCGAGTCCAATGTGCTAACCACTGTGTCACCTCACTCGGTGTGTAAAACTGTTCAATTTGAAATATTTTTCAGTTGCTTAGGACATAATACATAATAAAGGTACAACACTGTCAATTAATTTAAATGTTAATGTTTTATAACTTGTTTATATTCAGTAATAACAAAACATGTTTTAATCCATGCTTAAATTAGTATACTTTACCAGTTTCAATTACCACAGAAATGTATGGTCTGAGTTTTTTTCAACCTTTCCAAGATAATCTCCTGTTTAGGCCCCTTGTAATCTATACCCTGTCCCCCAATAATTTAGTGCCGGTGTTGTCCGTGTGGGGAATGATTAGATATGACAATAGGGCTTATTTCAAAATTGTTGAAGGGGCACTGAAAGCTATCAGTGTGTAGCAAGAATGGGAAACCTTGTTGTACCCTTTATGACCAAGGTACCAAATGATTTATTCCAGTACAACAACACAAGATGACACACTGCAGGTCACCTCAATCACCTTGAGGAATGTATGGATCCTTAACTTACCTGCCCGGTCCCACATTTGCCACAGGGAGTGTGTCTGGGATGTAAAGAGATATACTTTCAAACCAGCTTAGTAATCTTCATGAAATGACACAGCATGTTTCAGTCACAGCAAGAAATTCCTCAAGCTGAAGTTCAGAGGCTGTTTACTTCCCTGTCACAATGAATACAAGAGCATATTCATGCTCACAGGAGTACAGCTCATACTGACAGTTCCAAATGGAATTGAAGTTGAATAGTTTGATAGCTATTATTTGATGAACATCTCTACAAAGTTTGATGGATATTAGACTAGTATTTAATGGTGTAAAAAATTCCCATTTTCATTAGTGTAGGATGATACTTTTTTGTGCATCATTCAGGGATAACTGACAAAGTCCATGGCATGTTTTGTACAAAAAGAACCACTATACTCAGGTGGAAGACTACCATGAATGCATGAATGAAGAGAAACACCCCTATATGAGAGAAGGGTTAAACACACACAAACCTGAATAAGATGCACAAATACTGCAATGTGGTATGGACAGCAAAGTTAGAGACAAAGCTAGGCACCGTGCAAACCCAATGCCAGTTACGACGAAAGCACATAAAATATTTTCGAGAGGAGTTATACTAAGAAGGCCATTTACAGGACTTAAGTGTGGACACAAAAATAGTACCTGCCATCAAAGACGTAAGCACATGAAGAAAAAATCATGAAGATTACTATCACTAATTTCACCATTGCAGAAAGAGTGATCTGCAATGGAGGAGTATTTAGTGTTTTGAAAAACTCATCATCAGTGTATTAATCCCATATCAGTTTTCTTTCCAAATTAGAGCAGTTAACAACATTACACGTAAACTTCTTTCAGGAAGTGACTTAATAACTATACATAATAACTGCAGTCTTCTTTTAAGCAGTTTAATATTAATTTTTGTAAGATTGTGGTGAAATAATTATAGCTGTGTTCAACTATTTCGTAAACTGTACTGGGTAAGGAGGACTTAGGCCCTTGGCAGATATTTGTAGTGTCGTTACCCACTTTTTGAGTAAAAGTTATAAGTCTTTAACAAAAGTAATGAGAAGTCACTGTGGAGGGCTGTGTTAATCACTGCATGCTGGTAGTCACCAATGCAGTGACATGTAGTTCACAACAGACATGCAAGTGGAATGCAGAGCCAGGATAGTCGAGTGCAGCAGTAGACTGTGCCATGCGGTGATAACCATTGGGATACCTCTAATAACTGGTAAAAGTAATTAAAGTGATACATGCTTAACAAAGAATATTTATAACAAGTAGTGTATTAAAACTTTAGATTTCTCAGTGACATATAAAGACTCCTAGAACTACTATATAAAGGAAAGACCCCATGTTATCTTGTCTTTTTGAGCCTGTTGTTTAGCTTTTGTCTTGCACTTGTGGCTCTGTATGCCACGCTAGGTATGGAGGCTTGTTACCTCTTTGTGTAATTTGAATTACCAGTAAATAATAATGATCAAAGATGAATTTTAAAAATTTGTTCTTGCTGTGAAATGGAAACCTTTACCTCTCCATACCATTTATGTATATGTGGCCAGTGCTTTTTACAGATGGGAGCTCTTGTGGTATGTTAATTTAATTCCAAAAAGTAACTTAAAATTAGTGTTCTTTCATTTCTCACATTCTACATTCTGAACAACCTGCATTTTAAAGCTGTTCACAAAGTCTGATTTTCAGTTAACACAGCAAGATTATATTTGATTGTTGAAAATTTGTTTTCATGTAAACCCACAATAGCAAAAAAATGTTCAAATGTGTGTGGAATCTTATGGGACTTAACTGCTAAGGTCATCAGTCCCTAAGCTTACACACTACTTAACCTAAATTATCCGAAGGACAAACACGCACACCCATGCCCGAGGGAGGACTCGAACCTCTGCCAGGACCAGCCGCACAGTCCGTGACTGCAGCGCCTTAGACCGCTTGGCTAATCCCACACGGCCCCCAATAGCAGAAGCTTGCATTAACTTTGGCTTGAGCCTGATGAAGTAATATTTCAGAATTAAAAGAATTTTCAATTTATTTTGAGTAAGAAAGAAAAATATCAAAATCCACACCCGTGATCAATTTTCATAACTTAACTCTTCCCGAACAGGCCATGAAGGCCAAATGGTACCGAATGGCTGCTGTGTCATCCTCAGCCCACAGGCGTCACTGGATGCGGATATGGAGGGGCATGTGGTCAGCACACCGCTCTCCCAGCCGTATGTCAGTTTCCAAGACTAGAGCCGCTACTTCTCAATCAAGTAGCTCCTCAGTTTGCCTCACAAGCACTGAGAGCACCCCGCTTGTCAACAGCACTCGGCAGACCGGATGGTCACACATCCAAGTGCTAGCCCAGTCCGACAGTGCTTAACTTCAGTGATCTGATGGAAACCAGTGTTACCACTGCAGCAATTTTTCATAGCAGCAAAATATATCTATGATCTTAGAATAATAATTTCTTACACCACGATATTTTCAATTTACGTACATGTTATATCTGAATTGCAGTTTCTATTATTAAATGTTGGAAGAGGAGTTCATAACAATAGAAGGCATTTATTCTTGCTTTCCTGGTAATTGTTTAGGGAGATATTTTCCCAATTTCCTGTAATAAAATCAGGTAGGGACTAGTTTACTGCATAGCCAGTGGAGCAATTTCAGCACACTAGGGCAGATCTCATTATGGCTGACATAACAATGTGCCAGGTTTTAGTGAAACAAATGCAAGCCAGATGAATGTAAATAAGTCTGGATTTTGAGGCAGGGAGCACTTCTTGTCGCTGGAGACCAGCAGCATCATCTTGACATCAGAGCTACATTGGACAGTGAGATGACTGGGCACCCTGCAGCAGCCTTGCATTCAAGTCTGGGCTGCATCTGCCGCCAACACTAAGGGAACTCGCCAACCTGCTGTCCGAGCTGCAATCACCGATGCCTAGTCCCTAGTGGGACCTGCTGCCACAGAGCCAGCCACCGTCTGACTCCTGCCAGAGAGCAGCAAGTCGAATCCAGCATGCAGCTGTCTTCGTGCAACATCCCAGTGATGCGCGGAGGGAAAGGGGCTGTACCGACTCCATGATGCCTAGGGAAGTAGCGCACCACTACGTCAATGGCTGTGGCCTCTAAATGTTGCTGGCATTCTGCAGGCCTGTTGTTGTCATTGCAGGGCTTCAGCTCAACAGCGACGGTGGACGCTGACCTCCATATGTCAAAACTAACCAGGGACAATAGAGAGAAGTGTGGTCACCTCATTGTGTCCTCTATTGAAGTCAGTAAATGTCATTCTTAACTGTTGACAGTGTTTCCACTGGGGACATTGGCCCCATCACTCACCCTGCACCATTCAGAGTGGTGTCAAGAGTGCTGAAATTGCCATAATCAGCAGTGGTGGGAGTGCTACTCCCACAGCACGACATCTGAGCCACAACCTACTGTGTCTTCATTTGAGGTGAGTGAGGCTAACAAGGGAACCTCCCCATCGCACCCCCCTCAGATTTAGTTATAAGTTGGCACAGTGGATAGGCCTTGAAAAACTGAACACAGATCATTCCAGAAAACAGGAAGAAGTTGTGTGGAACTATGAAAAAATAAGCAAAATATACAAACTGAGTAGTCCATCCGTAAGAAAGGTAACATCAAGGGCAGTGTGAGCTCAGGAGCGCCGTGGTCCCGTGGTTAGCGTGAGCAACTGCGGAGCGAGAGGTCCTTGGTTCAAACCTTCCCTCGTGTGAAAGTTTTTCTTCCTTTATTTTCGCAAAGTTATGATATGTCCTTTCTTTCATTGACGTCTCTGTTCACTGTAATAAGTTTAGTGTCTATGTTTTGCGACCGCACCGCAAACTTACAGTTCGGAAAATATTCATTGACCTTGTTATTGAAGTCGCGAGCTATATTTGCTGGATTCATATTGCCCACGGAATACATCTCACGTTTTTAATGCACTCCTGTGCAAAGTAGCGAACAGTCAACTGCCAGCCAGGGAGCCTCGTTAGCAGGAATACTCCTCTTCCGTGTGCTGTTGTCGACTGACGTCGTGTGTTTCGATGTTTGTTTAGGTGTAGCATCCTCATGCTACGGCGCAGTTACCTCGTATCGGACGGATGGACGGACAGATAATAATTGTCTGAAAATAAAAAAAATAAACTCTTCACTCGAGGGTAGACTTGAACCAAGGACCTCTTCAACCGCAGCTGCTCACGCTAACCACGGGACCACGACGCTTCTATGCTCGCTGCCTCCTTGATGTTGCTTATCTTCTACATGGACTACTCAGTTTGAATATTTTGCTATTTTTTTCATAGTTCCACACAACTTCTTCCTGTTTTCTGGAATGATCTGTGTTCAGTTTTTCAAGGCCTATCCACTGTGCCAACTTATAACTAAATCTGAGGGGGTGCGATCGGGAGGTTCCCTTGTAAGTTTCATTCTTGTGTGGTGATAACCATGGGATTGAAGTCTAGGGGACATGATTATATGAGTGTTACCTTTATGAAACTGGGGGAACCAGTGAACTTGCCACAGTTTAAGGGGAATTCTAGAGATGAGCTGTTAGCACCCGTGTGTTGGAAACAGTGCAGTTTGTTTGGGCATTCTGCTCCTAGTGTCAAGTCTGTAGAAGTTATTTGCTTTATGTGTAATCAGTTAGGGAAGAGGTCAGGTGGCTCACGTTAAGGCAGAAGAAATAGGTTGTTAGAGTGCTCCGTGACCACCTGTTCTCTGTATGTTATTAGTAGATTGTTCTGTTTTGGTTCAAAATGGCTCTGAGCACTATGGGACTCAACTTCTGAGGTCATTAGTCCCCTAGAACTTAGAACTAGTTAAACCTAACCAACCTAAGGACATCACACACATCCATGCCCGAGGCAGGATTCGAACCTGCGACCGTAGCGGTCTCGCGGTTCCAGACTGCAGCGCCTAGAACTGCACGGCCACTTCGGCCAGCCTGTTCTGTTTTGTCTGGAGGTTTAATTTTGAGCTGTAAAGATGAGTAAGGAGGAGGCAGTGGCAAGCTCAGAGACACAAGGAGTCACAAGTGAGGATTCTACACACTTATTGGTGAATCAGGTGGCTCAATTAAGGGTAGATTAAGTGATTGTAGGAAGAAGCTGGCAGGCAAAGATCACGATATAGGGGTGTTAAGGTCACAGGCTCTAGGAGTGGATCCGGCAGTTGCTAACCTTTCTTCTCCCTTCTCTGGTACAGGGTCTGAGGATGTGTTGGCATCTATGGAGGATCTCAGGTCATCGGCTAACATTGGAGGTTCACCTGATGAACAGTTGTTACAGATGGCAGAGCTACATTTAACAGGGGAAGAGAAGTTAATTGTGGTTCACAGAGGTGCTATGCATTGCACAGACCTTTGACCAAAGGTATAGGAAGCCAAACACTGCATGGTTTTTACACAAGCAGTTGAGAATGGTTTCCAAGAGGCATAATGAAGCAATTGAGAATTCTGCTGATAGGATTAAGAGTCAGGAGTTGAAGCAGAGTGAAGTGGGCTTGATGTTTTTCTGTGAGGTTTGGTACTGGAGACGACTAGGAGGGTGCACACTGAGGCATCAAAGGATCTCCACGCAGTGGTTAGGCTAGCATTAGAGTGTGAGGAGACTGATATTTGCATGGGTGTAAGGGCTCAGAGAAGCAACTTTGTGTAGAATGTAAAATCTTTTAATTGTGGTTATGTACCAATCACAGAGGGTTAACAGAGATGGCGTGCATTCCTGATGGTTTAATTCAAATAACAGTAGGGGTGGTATGGACCTACGCCAGGGATATATGGGTAGTGGGAGAGGTGGTCTGGGTGGTCAGAAGCACCTGTTATACTCAAAAGGGAACCCCAGAAGTAGTTTTCAGTAAAGGTGAATGCAGTAAAAACGAATGCAGAGATGGGGTGTGGCATAGTGGGTGTGGCACATACTGGCGAATATAAAGTTTCATTGGACACAGAGATGCATGTGTCGGTGGCCTCATGAAAGTAGGTATGAGGTGTTGTAACCCAGCACATTATAATTTGTGTGCAGTACAGGATAGTGATATACGGCCATTGGTGTCAGTAGTATTGAATTTTTCATTGGAGGGAACAAAGTTTAAGCAATGTGTGGAGGTGGTGTCTCATTCAAAGAAGGGAGATGGGTTACAGCATGATCCTGTAGTCTAAAATTACTTGAGAGTTGATGTCTATCACTTGCTGCTACAGTGTTGTCACATCGGCTCCGGGCTGCCACTCAGTTATAGGTGACACACAGACACAGCAGGTACTTCACAAATGCTGTTAATGTGTAATGCTGGACAATGTTGGAAGGGTCCACTGCGAAGTACATCAGAAATGTGAGATATTCTCTTGACAGCTGTAATGACTGAACTGCAGCAGATGACTTGTTCTGTAACCCTGAATTCAAACTCATGTCCTAAGCTAACCACAACCTCATGAATGCATTTCATCTGAGAAAACAGTGGTCAGCAATCTGTGGAAGAACTAAAATCATGATCACTTTGTTCATGATGATTAAAGCTAATCTCCATGAGCAAATTCAAGACAGAAAAAATGCAGTTTCAGCACTAAAAGCAAACTGTAATTTTTCAGTATCATTGTTTACCTGAAACTATCATCTGGCTACAAAAGCTGCTGCGTTAACAACTGATAATGAGTCCTTGTTGGAAATTGGTTACAGATTATAGGTGACTCAGGCAGATTCCAAACGAAAAAAGAATGACAGGAAGAAAAATAAGAGCAAATAAAAAACAGTACAATGATGAAAATGATTCAGCAAAGTATCAGAAATAAAAGAAATACATTTAAAACAATTAAGTGAACAAAAATAATAATCAAACTTTCTTGATTTATTGCCAATCACTGCACTATGCTACAACATTGGGGTAAATAATTAAATACGACTGTGGTGATCCAGTGGCAATGACGAATTGCAGCCTTCAATAATTTGGCTTCATGCAATGTCACGCAAAGCTTATTTAATGTAAACCAGTCTCTGTGATTATGATAACTATATATGTGATGCTGAATCATGTCTTGTGTGGACCCAAACACATCAAGAAAGAAAGCCAGACTAGAAATTTGAAGAGAACTAACCAATTGTTGTGGCACTTTGCAATGGCGAATGGTTCAGTTGTGACATTGAGTGCTCTGACTGGAGAAAACCAGCTTCAACACATGAAGTATCAACTATCAAGTAATTTTAATCAGACTATAAGGTTAGACTTTCTGCATTAACATCATGCCATAATTATCTTCGATGACGTATGGTGAAACCTAGTGGGGGACATTCCAGCTACGGGAAACTGTTGTCAATGTCGATCTGCCACGAGAAATGTCTAGTATACGAGACAATCCAGTTAAATTATGAGCAATGACATTAAAGCTTGATTCACATGACTATGCGTCAGGAGATACCAGATAGTCACCATGTGTGAATATGGAGCCTGACTTACCAGTTGATATGTTATGTGTAGTAGGCCTGCTGGAAGGTAATGAAGTATTGGATACACCATGTTGATTGGTGAAGCATAGCATTGTACACATACGAGAAAAGAATGGAGGCAAAGACTCATGTCAATGCAGCTAATTTTGGCGCTGAGGTGGTTAGGTTGTTGAAGGGAGTGTTGTCAGCTACAATGGAGATTATAGTGGAGGAGGATTGCAGCACAGATGGTATAGGCTATAAGAGCGCATCAGATGCTGCTAAGAATATATTTCTTGAGAAATTGAAGCATCTACAGGGAACACACAGGACAACCAGGCACAGACCTGTTGCTAGAATTTGAGGATCTGTTTTTTCCACATGGGTCATTGCCTGCTATGCCAGTAACACAACACATGATTCCGACAGGGAACAAAGCACCAGTGTATCTAAGGCTGTATATAATACAATGGTTGATGCAACCAGTTTTGGAGGACTTTATAAATCAGCAATTGGCTGGTGGGATAACAGAAGTGAGCAGTAGCTCCTGTGGGGGAGGGGGATTTGGAAATTGTGATTGTTCCCAATAAGTCTCTGGATTAGGAAGGATAGTGTAAGAATTTATCCTAGGTTAGTGAAAGCAGTGCAAGATTTTCCAGTACCAGGAACAATAAAGGAGTTTCAATTCTTTTGGGGTCTCACAAATTATTATAGGAAGTTTCTGAAGTGGTTTGCGATTACTGCAACAGCACTTACGCAATTGTAGCAAAAGGGTGTTAAGTTTGTATGTTCGGAAGAATGTCAGGGAGCATTTGTTGAATTAGAAAAGATATTGGTTGGTTGTTGGATGATTAAAGGGACCAGAATACTAGGTCATCAGACCATTTTTCCTCGAACAGACAGGTCTGCATGACTGTACTTCAGAAATGGCCTACCATTCAAAATCCAGCGGTGGAAAACCCCAAGGTCTACCAGAGGTCACCACAGGCTACATAAGGGACAAGAAAGAAGAAAGGGAGACATAGGAAGAAAGGCAGGCAAGGTGCTCCATCTAGGGAGCAGCCGAAAGTCCCCAAAAGCAGAGTGCAATGAGGGGACTTACATCTCCTACCCCCACCACTTACCAGAGGTACCCCACTCAGAAACTGCTGAGGAAAGACTAGCAGGTTGGACAGGGCAAGAGATGCACAGATAGGCAAAAGACAAACAAGGCGAACAGACCACGCGAGAGGGGAGGCAAAGAGAAAAAAAAGTGAGTAGGGTGAGGGCCAGGATGCACCACCAAGCCCAAACAGCCACAGCCCAGTCTGGGAGAGGAGGCAACAGAGTGTTCTGCCAACCCCTCAGTGGGCCAATTAGGTTAAGTGGTCCTACCTTAAAGAGAGTGGTAAAAGCCCTCTTCATGAATAAAATGTAAAACTAAGTCAGCCGTTGAGGTACCATCTCCTAACACCCAGGGTGGTGAGTCAAAGGGTGGCTAGGTTGGAACAGTCCAGCAAAACGTGGACCACAACGACAGTGGGGTGGGTCCTCGTGACAGAACAGATGACCATGAGTTAGCCAAGCATGGCTGAAGTGAAGCCAGCAAAGGATAGTAGAGTCCTTGCAAGAGGCTGGCAAGGAGGACCTCCACAGATTTATGGTCCCCTTTACCACCCATAGTTTATTTGGTGAAATCAGATTGAGCCATTCCATATCCCAGATCCCTAAAACTTGACAGCATAATACTGATCGGAGGTCTGTTTCCAGTTTGGCCAGGCTATCAGCAAGTTCATTCCTCAGGATCCCATCATGAACTGGTGTCAAGATGAAAGTCACGGAGTGTCAACATTGTTCAAGGGCATACAGGAATTCCTGGATAGCCATGACCAAGGGATGGTGAAGGTAACAGTGGTCGAGAGCTTCCACACTGCTCAAGGAGTCACTGGAGTTGGAAAAGGTCTCACCATTGTAGGTATGGATATGCTCAAGAGCATGAGAGATGGCTACCATCTCTGCAGTGAAAACACTATAGTCATCTGGCAAGGAGTGCAGTTCAGTACGTCCTGCATGAGTGCAAGCAAAACCTACGTTACCAGAAACTATTGAGCCATCAGTATAGACTATCTTTGAACCCTGGGCTGTGCCTAGGATGGAGAAAACTAGGTGGTGGAGGGCCTCAGGATGAGATGCTGCTGCTGCTGCTGATGATGGTTTAAGGTGAGGGGCGCTCAACATCATGGTCATCTGCACCCTGACAAAAAGTCAGCATGCCAATTTCATGGATGGGGTCGAAGGCTGATGCAGAGCAGTTTACAATGTATTGAAGTCTGCTTCCCTTCCCCACCAATTTAGGCATGTGGCCTGGCAGTTACCAACATTTCACCACTCTTGTAACACTCGAATCAGTATCAGCAAGGATAGTGGGCAGATCTCCATCAAGATTGAGGGTTGCTCTAATATCGGTACTGTATAACCCTGCTTTTACGTTCCCAGATTTAAGGTTTTCCCACTGTTTACATTTTTTGTCAACCCTGTCAAATTTCCAATGTCCACAGTGTTAATTTGCACCCAATTTTGCGTCAACATTTTCCTGCGTTTCACACATTACGAAAAAAAGTTTGTGAAGAAAAAAATGATGCTGGAACGCTGTCAGCCATCCAGTAGTATTTACAAATAGTACATGGCTAATTTTCTTCTCACCAGCGCACTCTACTCAGCGGATGTGAACCGCTAAATTTGTGAAAGTAGGAACAATTCGTGCCATGTCTCCCACCACTGCCAAGATCTATTTGACGTGGTAACTAATGGGAGTAACTGGGTTTGTTCGAATACAGATATCATGACCAATCACAACTATTTACAAACTGTGCCCACTGTGCAAACACAGTTTCACGATTGTTGTGATCATCATGACACCTTTGTTGAACCATATTTAGCATGTTTAGGTGTTTGGTCACTTGTACTGCTAGTTGACACTGTCATTCACTCTAGACCATATATAATTATCGATAGTCCATGGTCATTCACTTCGTGGTGCTGAAATGTTTTTAGCTTAAACACAGCATCAGTTATGTATTTGTTTCATGCTGAGCAAAACATGTTTCGAGAGTTTATTCTTGTTGTCAAGTGCAGTATTTACATATGTATTTTTTGTGGTGTTACACAAACAAACAATGTGAGTGATAGTTTGCTTGTGTGTAGTTTTCCACATAACTGAGGAGGTGCAGTACCTAATAACTTCAAAAAGATGACTACAGTGCAAGAGACTCAGAATAACACATATTCAAACACCTCATAAAATACCATTGTACATATTTGCGCTTGACAACAAGAAAAAATTCTCAAAATACGTTGTGCTAAGCCTGGAAAAATATGTAACTATTGCGGTGTTTCATTATTTAAATAATGAATGGCAGCTGCTGGCTTTTCAAAAACATTGATTATGACATATGAAACTGAGTTTAACGATATCCCATACGTAACGTTTACAGCTTAAAACATTATTTCCCACATTTTACATTTTTCTGCATTTTACACAATTTTTTGATGTCCCTTGAAAAGTGTAAAAGTGGGGTTTTACTGTATATAGGACACATGTTGCCAAAATATGCTGAACTGAATGATTCACACCACAAACCTCACCGAGTGGTGGATCCTCCCACTGGAGGAGGAAACCATGTGTTAAAGGGCTATGTCCAATGTGCAGCTTGGTAGGCAGAACCTCCTTCCAGCAGTGAGGCTGAGAAGAAGTTCGCCATGTCTGTGTGGTTGATCTGATGACTGCAGTTTGTTTTCTGTCACCAGCAACCATTCAGTCTCCCACTGACACATGATGTGCCTGTCAGAAAATGAGATGATGGCGAGCAATGGAATGGGACAGTGATCAACAGCACCATCCCAACATGCTTTCTTGACGGCTTTGTTGACCATGTCATTTCCCAGCATCCTGATGTGACCAGGTACCCAGCAAAAGAACACCCTCTTGCCACAGTGTTGCAGCTGCTGTAAGGAGTCATGGATGAGCTGAATCAGCTTGTCTATTGGATACATTTGGTGAAGTGCTTGTAGTGCACTAAGCGAGTCGTAACAGAAAAGAAACCTCGTACGGTGATGTCTGTGAATCCTCTCCAGTGCCATCAGAATGCCATATAAGTTTGCATCATAATTTGTAAATTGTTCCAGAAGACATGCTTTGAAAACAATATCACAGAAAAACAGCATAACAACCGGTGGATCCACCTGTACAAACAACAATAAAACTGTGGTACGTACTTAAAAATGGCCAAAAACAGAGCTGTAAAAACATAATCTGGAGTACATTTTCTTGTACTGTGTCAAGCTTAAAATCATTTTGGGCCTCTGAAGACATCAAGGCAACAAAGTGTTCCATCCCTGGCTGTGTATTTGGAGATCTGATAGATCCAGGTTTTTGAGACAGTCAGTAGCACGTATCCCAAACGGCATGGTTGCACAGGGCCAATTCCTGAGCAGCCATTCAAAGGTGATTGGACCACTGCACTAAATGCCAATGACTGAGGTGATGCTGAGTTTTTCAGTGCCTATTGAACCAAAAGGATACATCACCAAATCCAGAGTGATAGTTCACCAGCCTCTGCACACATACTATGAACTGGGCTGGTCCAAAAGGACCTAGTCGATATCCGAATGCGCTCATGGTAAACAGCATCTAACATCTTGAGGTAGGAAGTATGGGCTAATCCATAGACCAAGCTGCCATAATCTAAACATGATCGAACAAATGCTCTATAAAACTGCAGGAGGTGGGACCTGTCAACTCCCCATGTTTTTCAGCTAAGGCATTTCAAAATATTCAATGACTGGTAGCCCTTTGTTCGTAGGTCTTTCATGTGTGGGAGCCAAGTTAATTTAGGGTCAAATAATACACCCTAAAAGTGCACAATTTCTTGAAAACATAAAATACTGTCCTCCATTGTGAGCACTGGTTGGTTAAAACTTCGCCAAGCATGGTTAAAATTGACACATGTCGTCTCCTCCGGTGAGAACAGAAAATCAGTTGTCCTGGCCCAGGTTTCCAGCCTCCCAATGGTCAGCTGTAGCTGTCTCGCCACCGTTGTAAGATCAGAGGAAGAGTATAAGATTGCAAAGTCATCCACAAACAAAGAGCATTTGACAAGGCTCCTGGCTGTGGAGGAAATGCCACTGATAGCGATGGCAAACAATGTAACACTGGTACACTGCCTTGGGGGGGCCCATTCTCTTGAACGTAGCAGTCAGATAAGGCTTCCGCAACACTACATGAAAATGCTAGTCCTCAAGAAAGGATTGGATAAGAAGTGGCAGGCATCCACTTAGTACCCATTCATGAAGTTGGTGAAGGATGTTGCACCTCCAAGTAGCGCCGTATGCTTTTTTGGGGTCAAAAAATACACAAAACAAATGGTTTTGGCGTAAGGACTCCTGTATCACCGTCTCCAGTAGAATTAAATTTTCAAGGGTGGAATGGTAGCGCCTAAAACCACACTGGGAGTGGCTCAGGTGACCTTGGGATTCAAGCAGCCCGACGAGGTGGCAGTTGACCGTGCGTTCAAGACTCTTACTCATACAACTGGTAAGGGCTACACTCTGGTAACTGTTAGGGGCACTACGGTTCTTGCCTGCTTTCCAGAATAGAATTAATATTGCCTCCTTCCAAGTTGTGGGGTATTGTCCATCAAACCATATCTGATCGAAACAAGAGAGGCGCGATCCTTTCACTTCAGGGCACAGATAACGAAGCATGGCATAACGGATCTCATCAGGTCCTGGAGCAGTGTCTCTGGCCGCAGACAGAGATGATTCCAGTTCCCATATGGACAGTGGAAGGTTGTAGACTTCCTCATTATGCGAGAAGAAATGGAGCTTCCTTATTTCCGCAGTCATATGGAACACCTGAATAGCAGGAGCTTGTCCAGATGACGTAGTGACAGTAAAAAAGTATGAAATTTTCACTCTGCAGCAGAATGTGCGCTGATATGAAACTTCCTGGCAGATTAAAACTGTGTGCCAGACCGAGACTCGAACTCGGGACTGCTGCCCTAGGCTGTGGCTAAGCTGTGTCTCTGCAATATCCTTTCTTTTAGGAGTGCTAGTTCTGCAAAGTATGCAAGAGAGCTTCTACGAAGTTTGGAAGGTAGGAGATGAGGTACTGGTGGAATTAAAGCTGTGAGGATGGCTCGTGAGTCGTGCTTTGCTAGCTCAGTTGGTAGAGCAGTTGCCCGCGAAAGGCAACAGTCCCGAGTTTGAGTCTCGGTCCGGCACACAGTTTTAATCTGCCAGGAAGTTTCAGTAAAAAAGTGTTTCACTGAAACCTGAGCCATGTCTTCTGTTGTGTCCACCAAGACCCCATTACTTTACAAGGCCATAAGGGGATGTGTACTGCCCTTGCCTTGAGCCCCAAACTTGCACACTGGAAGTGGACTGATTAATGGAAGTTGTGAATTCCTTCCAGAAAGCCCTCTCCTGTTCTTTTATCAATCGCCTCGCATGTTCTCTTGCAGATCTGAAGGCATAAAGGTTTGCTATAGTTGGACGGTGTTTGAAGTTCCACAAAGCTGTTCGTCTGGCCCTGACTGCCAATCGACATTCATCATTCCCCCCCAAGGTACAGGCAGTCGTTGGAGGTCGTTACTATACCGGATAATGGACTCTGCAGCATCCTACTGGATCTCACAAGTGATTTGGGCCACCATCCCCTGAAGACAATCCTTTTGTTAAACAAATAGCCTGTTGACTTATTGCAACCAATTTACCTTTTGTATCATCCACCTTCATGGTCTCCTGTCAGCCACCGTCCAAGTCAGCAGACAGATCCACACTGGGAAGAGATCACTAGCATGTAAACCTGTAGCCACTTGCCACTGAACTGAGTCTGCAAGAGCTGGGGACCAAAATCGAAGGTCAAAGGCTGAAACAGACCATGTACCGTGGAAAAGTATGTCATCTGACCCGAGTTCAGAAGGCAGATATTCTTAGAACGGACAAGTCGCTCGATCATCTGACCCCCGGAGCAAGTGGTAGTCGAGCCCCGCAACACACTGTACGCACTGAAGTCCCCCGCAAGGAGGAATTGGTGTGAGAGTGACTGAAAGAGTTCTGTTAGTGCATCTGCTGCCCAAGTGCCATTAGGTGGAAGATACAAAGAACACACTGTGAAGTTAAAGGGTGCTTGAACTTTCATGGCAATTGCTTGTATGGTTGTGGTAAGAGGGACAGGAGAGGAGTGGCATCTGTCATCAATGAAAGCAGCCACTCCACCTTTAGCCCTGTCCCAAGTACTTTCGTCCCTCCTGTAGGGGTGGTAACCCCGTAATGCAAGTGTGTCAGTGAACTTAAGATGAGTTTCTTGTAAGCAGATGCAGAATGGTTTCTTGCAGACTAGGGTCTGCGATTCTTCACATTTGTGAGTGGTATCCATTTAAATACCACTGCAACACAGAAGTCCCTGTGGGAACCGTCATTTAGTGATGGTTGGTATTTCCTTTTTCCCTCGGAAGTGGTTTTACTGGGAAGGTCAGGGGGAAAGTTAGCCGTTTCCCGGCTCTCCGATTGGAAGTCTATATCCTCAAGAGCATAGTCCCCATCTGATAGGGAGAGAGCTTGCTGATCTGAAGGTTTAACTGTCACTTTCTTCTACTTGGAACTACCTTTTGAAGGATGTTTGTCCTTACTTATTGGAGAAGTCAGTTGCTTGGGTTGAGGGGATGGCTTAGTAGGCTTCTGATGGTGGGCAGTGGTATGTGGCTTAGGTGGTAAGCCCATCACCGACTGTTTCCAAATGATTTCTGTTTCAAGTGTAGCATTTCTCTCACAGGTACACCGACAAGTACATGTGCTCGCACTTGAATCCATACTCTGAGTTTGTGTGGAGGCATCACACTTGGTGATTGGCATCTCACAGGCTGATGCAAAGGTAGCAAAAACTGGAGGTTGCATAACTCTGAAATACTTTTTAGCTTCACCACAGGGTATGCATCTCTTGACTTTCAATTCCTGAATTTTCCTATCCTTGTTGTAAACCTCACTCTTTCTGCTCCACAGTGGGTGATCCCCGTAGTGGTTTATACATTTCAGAGGAACTGAACAAGTATTTTCCAGTTTGTGAGCTGAGCCTCCACAACTGCCACACATAGCCCTTACGTTAGATCCGATAGTCATGAAGCTCATTCTAAAAGGTGACGCATGGGAGACGGACGGTTTTTAATGAAATAATACTCAGCCAACTTTAAAATTAATGCATGTTTATTTACACAAAATCAAAGCTCATTATTTGCCATTTTAGTTAACAAAGTTATTTGTGAAAAATAATGTCGTCAAGGTGATGTCCATAATTACGAATGCAGGACTCTAGTCTCTTCTCAAAATCCTTCATCACACAGACTAAAATTCTCTGCAGGGATGGCAGCAATTTCTTGAATGATTTCATTCTTCAACTCGTCCAAATTTTGCGATTTGTGGTTATAGACATGGTTCTTAAGGTATCCTCACAGAAAAAAGTCACATACTGACAAGTCGGGAGACCTGGAAGGCCAAGGAACATTGCCAAAACACGAGATAATCCGGCCAGGAAACATGCGTCTAAGAACTGTCATTGAAGTGTTTGCGGTGTGCAATGTTGCCCCATCGTGGTGGAAACACACACGTTTTAAAGGGATTCATCGTCCTCTTAGTTCTGGTTTCAAGAATGTTTTAAGCATACCAATGTAACAAACTGAATTAACAGTAACAGTGGCCCCATTCTATTTTTTTTTAAAAAAAAGGTCCAATAATGCCAACAGCACACCAGACTGTTACTTTTTCTGAGTGTAGATGACGCTGGTGGATAAGCTGTGGATGCTCTGGAGCCCAGTAATGTAGGTTTTGCTTATTCATGGTCCCGTTTAAATGAAAATGGGCTTCATCGCTCATCAACAAAATTTCATTTTCATTTGATCCCAAAATCACTTGCATTCTGTAAGTGATGTCTTCTCGTACAGCAAAATCAGTTTCCTTAAGTTGTTGGACAATGAGCATTTTGTAGGGATGGAATTTTAATTCTTTATGCAAAATTTGTCTAACCGATTCACAATTAATTCGTAACTCAGTAGCACAACGTTTAGCTGACCATCCTGGGCTTCTGACTGTTGCTTGCCTTACCCTTTCAACATTTTCTGGTGTCGTCACTCTGCGTCTCGACCCAGGATGCTTCCTATCCAGTATGTTTCCAGTTGATCTGAAGTTTTCCACACATCTGAGGATTGTGTTATGGCTCGGAACAGCTCCATGTTGACTGACATTAAACCGTGCACGAAACAATTGGTGCGTAGCAATAATAGACTCACCACTTTTCGCGAAACTATCATAGACAAACACTCGATGTTGCACATCCCACTGCTCCATAGTGGATCAGAACTATCCCCACCACGACCACCTCCCACCACCGTGCACTAAATACGACGCAGTTAAAAACCGACCCGTGTGTCACCCTCTAATTTGTTGATCGCCATACTTCTTAAACAGAATGTATACACTGAAGCATGCAACGTCAAACAAGTGGTGGAAAAGCTTTTGATAATACTTTTTCAGCCCGCTCCTGACCATCTGGTAGCCATGCAACTGTTAATCGCTCCTACCCATGCCTTCCATATTCCTGTCATACCAAGGTCAACATGTAGCTTTTGAACGATTCCCTTCTTTAAGTTTATATTTAAAAATGTATCATCATGGAAGCTGCTGACCATAATAACATCTCTTTTGTCCTTCCACTTCATTACTATTTGCTTGCCTCTGTACCCTGATATGTACTTTCCTTTCTTCAGTTTTTCCTTTTTTATGAAGTCAGGGAACCCCTTCCTGTCTTACTGCATTGTACCAACGATGTTTGATTTATTTCTGGTTAGTTTGTCCATCAAATCTGGACTGGTGCACCAGTTGTCAACATAAATACAATGACCTTTCCTGACTAGATCATGCGCAATCTCCAAAACAATTTGAGATGTTATCGTTTCTTCTGGATAATGGCTACCATAATTACTGTCCTTTGCAGCATAAATAATAAAGCTTCATACATACCTGGAGTTGCTTTCACAGAGTATGTAAAATCTGATGCCAAATCTGCTGCTGTTCAATAGAATAAACTGCCTACATCCAAGCAGTCCTTTCCAGAGCAACAACAATTTGTCAATAGTGATGTTCCTCTCTGGCATTTATACTGATCTGAATTTACACTGCAGGTGCTCCATAATCAGGTGAATTCTGAATAGTTTTCTGCTGATAGTGCTTAATGGATCCTACAAGCTATTGTCAGCAAAGTGGAGGAATTTCAATAAAAGATGAAACCAATTTTCACTCATCAGTTTCCAGAAGAAATGTGTGTCAGTTGATTCTCTCTTCGAAAAGTGCATCTTGTGTTCTGGTTTGTGAAGAATTCCTTGAAGTATGAGCATTCTGAAAAGTATTTTTACCTCATCCTTTGTAGTATCCTGCCAACTGTGAACCTTGGAGCTTGCTGCTAACTTGTGATAAGAAGCTATAAACTGTTGTGCATATAAGTTTCTCTGTTGAGCTGTTATTCTTTATCATCCACAGAACACATAGTACAGCTCATCACATCGTTTTAGAGGCACAACTGTACCACTACTGAACAAATATTGATCACCAAGTGAACAAACTCACTAGGTATCATCTACTGCTGCTCATTAGGGGTTTCTGAATCGAAGTCACTTTCACTAGCCTCAACATCGGTATCTTGAAAATTTTCCGAACTGTCACTGAAATTATCGCCACTTTCTAAAAGCAGTTGCTCTATCTGTGGATCTGATAAAAAGTTCTTTTCGCCATTGCAAAAGGTCACTCACTCACACGATAGTAAACACAGATGAAAAAGAAGCACTTTTGTGGCTGCTTCACAGGACGCATACTGTCGATGCACGATTGAGTGGAAAATGTTGTAAGTAGCCCAGAATCTGCTGTCTTGCCTGAAGAAAAATGCTATCTAGTGAGCGAAGATCAACTAGTACGAAAGTTACAATGGCAGCCGAGTAACAACTCATTCCTATTAACTACTAGCCACAGAATGCAGCAGACAGATATATCCGTCATGCCCACTTAAAGAGGTAATGTGATGAATGAAGATGGTGTGCATGAATGGTATCATCTGTTTGAGAGTGGATTGACAAATGTTCAGAATGATGCCAGAAGTGTCCATAACTTCTAAAGTCAGCAACTAACAGGTACAGTAAATGACTTCTTTGTACATCCGCCCCACAGTCCAGACCTTGACCAAATCGTTTACACCTATTACGCACATGAAAAAGTGGCTTGGTTCTCAACTCAGAATTGAATGAAGAAGTTCAAGATGTCACAAGTTGGCTGCAATGTTGGGTGGCAGAATGTTATCCAATATGAAATTTGTCAACTACTTTTGAAGATATAATTGCTTAAATGTTGATGGAGATTATGTAAAGAAGTAATGACAAGTTGTAACTATAAGATTTTTCTTATATTTTTCTTTAACTATTTTGGTATTTTTCATAGCCTGGTGGAGGTTACTTTTCAGATGGTCCTCCACTATAACGTTGTGTGTTTTCAGATGCACTGTTGTATCAGAGCATTCAATGGACTGCTCAATGTAGTACACACCAGAGCCTAGGAATTGACTGCCTTGCATGCGTTTTGCCAGTACCCCTTCTCTTTTACTGTTTCCATAATAATAAAATGTTTGCTTTTATCTTTCTAGGTGTATCCATTTTGTTTGCACAAGATTTCCAACTGACTTTTGGATGAACATTAAAGACTTTGTATTTTAAATAATATTTCACTACGGGAATCTTTAAAAGAGAAATACAGATAAAAATAAATCAACCACAGTAGGAGTAGCACTGAGTAGAAATAGCAATGATATAGCTCCGTAACAGCAATGTTATGCACAGAGATTGTTGACAGCACATTTTATTGATACTTACAAAGAAAAAATGCACAGCCATTCCTATCACAAATGACAGATACCGAAATGCGCGCGCGTGCGCACACACACACACACACACACACACACACACACACACACACACACACCACTAATTCACAAGAAAGAAGTTCTTATTTTTATATTATTTTACCAAAAAACACATGACAAACAAAAATAACAAACATCTGAACGAGTTAGGGAATGTGTGTTTCATAACACTTAAATCACAGTTGTTCAGTACCAACTAATTCAACTTAACTTACTTTATCATTACATGATACCTTTCTTTAAAAAAAAAAAAAAAAAAATCACTTATGAAACCAAGTGAAAAAAATGTATTAAAAAAAAAAAAAAAAAAAAAAAAAAAAAAAAAAATCAGTCGAAAATTAACAGATAATAAGCAAAGCAGTACAAAATGTACGAGATTCAGCATGATGCATCAGATCACATTTGTGATTAAGTGTACAGAGTACAGTTAGTCTGCCTTTAATTAATGATCATCAAATCCAGGCATCGGGTAACTCAATGCAAAATTGCATACTTCTTCCTTCAATTGTTGTATCTTCAGTGATATGTCAGCATCATTCATCATGCACAACTTGAAATCCTTTATCTTTGGACCTAGAGGAAGTAACAGTCATTAATTTAGCACGCTATTCTGTTGCCATAAAATTTTGTATGTACTGTGCATCCAAGTACCTACCAGACTTTGACGATGTCTCAGCAGCAATCTCAACAGCTCTATTAATGTATGCCACAACCTTCTCAAAATCTTTCTCTTTGAACTGCCGTGATGTTAAAGCAGGAACACCTGTTGCAAAGTACAAATGATATATGAGAATTTGGAAATACATTAATGATAACCGAACATGCCACGAAAGTAAAAACTATATGACTCAGTGAACAAGTACAGAAACAAATTACCAGTTACATTCTCCTTATTGCAGATCATTAGAGGAGATTGGAGTGAGCACTGCATAATGGCAGATGCTTGTCAGATTCAATCAAACCCACTAATCTGCCTCCATTGTACCTGGGACTGATTTTACTCAGCTTCACAACCGTTAACTTTCTTATTTGCCTTTACTCTCTTTAACATCACTAGACTGGTTTATAGTCTAAAGGAAGGAAAGTAGCTCCATATTCAGTTTTGTTCATCACTTACCCTCTTCTTTTCTTTACATATCAAATGCACTCTGTTGGTAAAGTTAAAAATAAACATTTATAAATGATTCACCAACCAGCTTTGGTGGGACACAGTGGGGGCAAATTATTTACTTTAATTTTTTAATAAGCATATTATAGTAAGTGAGACTGTTTAAAATCACAAATGTATCTCTTGATTTTGAGTTCACTACATAAATATAGGGAGAAAAAGGCTGCAGGTGGGCACTGGACTTCCAGTATCAATAACTTGTTGTTATTAAAATGACGTTAAGTTCCTAATTGGAAGAAAGTTTTGCCTATCAAATATTTAAGTAATACACAAGCAATAAAGATGTAAGATAATGTTTATTTCTAAATGAAGAAACCATGAGTAAGCAGTACCTTACTTATCATCAATAATTGAATATTTTTTTCTTAGTATAACAAACTCAGAGGGCAGAAGAAAATAACATAAGGGACACCAAGAATCCTCTATGTAGTATGTTCTAGTCCTCCGATTGTTTCACTTTTTCAAGTTTTGGTACCATTTACCACTTCTTATTGTTCAAGTATGCAAGTATTTAACAGAAGTTTAATTCTTCTCAAGCTTTATGTAAGTGCTGTTAAAACATTTGTTACTGAAATGCGACAATTTATGCGTACTAACCTAATCTCAGACCACTGGGTGTCATTGCACTCTTATCTCCTGGACAAGTATTTTTGTTTACTGTAATATTGCACTTGTTGCAAACAGTCTCCACTCGTGTACCATCAAGGTTCTTTGATCGTAAATCCACAAGCACCAGATGTGTGTCTGTTCCACCTGATACCAGAGAATAACCACAGTCAAGTAAACCTTTTGCCAAGGCTTTCGCATTCAGAAGAACTTGGTTTTGATATTTTCTGAACTCTGGTGTACAGGCCTAAAATAAAAACAGAATGATCTTAAACCATGTAAAGTTCTAAGGGCTAGATCTGAATAAAAATCTAAATTGGAAGGTACACATTGACTACTTAGCAAATAAACTTGACAGCTTAGCATCTGCATTGTGTATTTTGGTGGGCTCCACAAATATATATACACCAGAAAGATTGTCTATCAATGATACTTTGAGTCAGTTATTTGTCATAGCATAATTTACTGGGGAAATTAGCAAATGTGATGAGACTACTAGTATTACAAAAGGAAATAACTAGGAAAATTTGTGTGGTCGAACAAGTATCCTGTCAACCACTCTTAAAAATTTAATAAATCTATATATTCCCTCCCTTCACATATATGAAGCGTTGTTATTCTTACATACAAATCAGCACACACATTAAACTCTTTCTGTTTCAACCACAGCACTTGCCACAGAAAGAATTTTAAACTCCCAACACACTGTTTAAAACTATGCCCAAACAACAAAGTATGTGTGGTTTAAAATTTACTATAAAATAAAAGGCAGCAATGTATTTAACATGGAGCTTGGTTCATTGAAAAGATTAGTCTTTACTTTTCTTGTGGAAAAGTGTCGTTATTCTATTGAAGCAATCATTGAGGACAGAGTATGTATTTGTGTAGCAGTAACTCAGAAATGCATGTAAGATAATGTAAACTTTTGGATTTCCGTTTAAGAAAGGTTTCTTATTGTGAGTGTGATATGTCTCCTGTAAATCAAATCAAATGATTTGAAAATTTTATGTTACAAGATAAATAAATCACATTTCATATATTTCACAATGATAAACAGTGAACCTATTATCTTACATAACCAATGAATTTTTAAAATAACAAGGAGCCTTAAATGTTGGTTCTTTCTAACTGAATAGATTAAGTGAAACTGCAGTGTTAATATAATGAAGAAAGACAGACATAGTCTACGTCACTACATCCAGATTACTGGTTAAGAACTTTGTTATAGGTCATCCTCAGAGCCAATTACCTAATACAAGGAGAGACAGGGCTACAATAGTACACGGATGATTGTAATGTGATATAAAAATACAAACAGTGGCACTATATTAGTAAAAAATAAAACATCAATACCTAATTACTGCAAAGTGCAGCTCATCAGCAGGACAAAGATTCAGTTACAGCTATGGGAAGTTGTGCAAAAGGAACTGCAAAGGAAGTTATGCACATACTGTTACATGGCTGATGACATATTCCAGTGCCCTCATATGATTAAAGCTGCCTTTGAAATAAGTTAAAATTTCAAAGTAAAAGCCTAAACAAAATATTAAATACATGATCCATTATACACAAATGACAATACATGATTTATTATACACAAAGTCAAAAATATACATGTTCAAATAACTTACGGGAATACAGCTGGGTGAAGTCATCGACAACTGCTGACATTTTGACAGGTGACCACCCAGTCATTTTCAAAGCAGAAGTGCAGCAAGTAAGCACCGTGCAAGTGACCCCTGTCATTTTCAAGGCAAAACTGCAGAAAGTAAGCACTGCATTTTTGCCTTGAAAATAGGCAGAGTTCACCTGTTGAAATAGCAGGGTTGTCAGTGATGTCACTCAGCTGCATTTCCATTAGTTATTTGAAACTGCATATGCCGGGAAAACTCAGGTCTCATAAACATACATGCTTATGGAAAAAACAAATGATGGTAGTCAAGACAGCACTACCCACAGCCAGACAACCTCACAGACCATGCATCAAATGGACATATTCAAAATCATAGAATCAGTGATACAACAGGTACCCTAGATTGAACAAAGATCATCATCATCTTATAGCATATTTGTGTGAATATAAACCACACATTTTTCCCTGACTTTTGGCTTGAAAAGTCACAGTGTGGCCTATTATCAACATTTTCCGTCCTCAGATCATAAATTGTCAATTTCAAAATCAAGTGTACATGTATCTTGAGGGTTGAGAAACTTATTACAGTAGCTGTTCTTAACAAAAAGAAAAGAGTCTGTTTTGCAAAACTGTGTCAGCTTGTTTACACACTTGTTCACTTTGTAAAGAACCATGGCACAGTGACTGATGCGAGTCAATGTTTTGATATAAATTGAACGGCCTCCCTTGGTACTAACAGCTGTTTCAATGGAGCCAACCATAGTTATCAGATGACAGTGTGTTCAATGTGTGCTTGTGAACAAAAGCAGAGGCACATACCATACAGAATTCCACATCACAGAAATGTTACATGTATTTGAATTTGCAGTAGTTCAAATTTGATGATGTGATCAATGAAGCTAATCTTTGCTACAAAATACATAGTATTTAACTGCATAAATCGAATCTATTATTAAAGGTATTTGAAAGCCATTTTGCTACTTCTAAAGATTCTAAAGATGCAGACAATTCATTTCACTTATTGCGCTTCATTTTTAACTATTGAAAATATTATCAGGAGTAGCATCTTTGTCTGATTTCTGTTTACATCTGGAAACTTCATCTGCTTCCACATTTCTAATAGTTGCAAATATAGTTTTCAAATACCTTTGACAAAAGTAAAGCATTTACGAACACTGTGGATGCACACACAAAGAATTTTAATCAAATCTAGTTTAAACAGATGGAGATAAAATTCACACAACAATGAATAGATTACTGGTAACAATAAATTTTTATTGCTTTTGCCAAAAATATATAACTACAAGTACATGAAATCTGAATGCATCAAAACATTACATAGCTGGTCCAATTTACTTCAGAATATCCAATTTTACCCAAATCAAGCACAAGCACTTCTCAGCATCACCAGCGTCTGAATCTTCACTAGATAATCCAGAATGTTGCTCAGAGAGTTGCTACGATGAAGGGTATCTACAGTTCCATCAAGATGATTAGAAATTCCAGATTTTTTATAGCTTTTAATGACAAGTTCTTCTGATATCGACTGCCAAGCAACAAAAATCCAATGGCACACTTTTGATACGGAAGCACATAACAAACAGCATCCTGGTGTCAAACCCATTATGTAATCTCTATAGAATTGCCTTATACTAGCTTTGAATCGATGATTTAAACACACATCCAAAAGCTGCAACACACTTGTCATGCCACCAAGAATAATAACTAGGCCATAGTTTCCTTCTTTCAGATTCTGTTTCACTCAATTACCAATGTGCCCAAGAAAAATATACAACCGAAGCACTGACTTTGAGTGAAGAAGAGCTCCTGGCCGCTTATTCTGAAATGTTGAAATCCAGACTAAGACAAGATCCTCTGTCATCCACCATCACGAGCTCTTACACTGCTACCAGGTGGGAAGCTTTCTCACCTGGCTGGGGTTTTCTGATTAAAAACCACATATGGTGGCAACTTTAGTCTTATCAGGTGTAATCCTTGACATCACTGTGCACTGCTACTTTTCAGCATCATATGAACATATTTGCACACCACGATCACCTACATTATTTACCATAGTGCTTCTCGGCATATCAAAATAGACCGGCATTTGGTTTGCATTCCCTATCTGGGAAAGTAAATAACAATTTTTGCATCTAAGTCAGATTACATAATGCTGCAAAGATAATAAACTATTTTCGGATGCTTGAGGCAGTTTCTGTGCAAGTGTAATTTTGTGACGAACAGATAGTGTGTCTCATTGCATAAATCACAGAACCTACCCATATTAAACTTTAAATTCTAGCAGTGAAATGTTTCTTTTACGTTCTATTTTGCAGCCTTCAATTTGAATTATTTCCTTCATAAGGGCATATCTACATTTCTTATTTTGAGCTACAAAGTCAAGCAAGACTTTTTTCACATCTGCGTATTTGACCTTTTGCCCTCGAAATGCACATTGACTAAGTATTTGGGAGTTTCTGTTCACTTGCACATCACTGATGAACATTTTTCTCATCAACATCAAATCTGCGTCCAGCTTCCCACTTTTTGTGTTCCTTTGCATAGCTGATAATGTTAAGTGTAAATTTCACCAAGTAAATAGTATGCTCATTTCCTATCATCACTCGCAATCAAAATGATCAACTTTTCTCTCAGTCTCAACTTCCTTACACTGTCTCTTAAATCAGTCATGTCTCCAGATCTCCCAACAAATCTGATATATCCACAACACACGTGTCAAGTGTAGAGAGCCTGCCACCTAGTGGCAAAGCATGTCACGATTTTAGCAGTCCATGCTATTCTGCTGACTAGTTGAACTTTCTTGTAAATTTAGTAGTGTAGCTCTATGCGCAATAATCTCCTGTCAAAAGTTTAGGTGCAGCCTATACTCACATGTTAAAACAGGCATTCTGTGAAAATGTGTTCTCTTCATTGAAAGTAATGCCTCGTTCTTTTCATTTTGCACAATGTATTTCAAGCTCCTCCAGCACATCCAGGTAATGCCCGTTGTTGGTTTTGTGGAGGATCTCCATGTCTGAGATTTTACAGATGTATGCTGACATGTGTGCCATTGACTCTTCTAAGTATTTAGGAGTTTCTGTTCACTTGCACATCACCGATGAACATTTTTTTCATCAACATCAAATCTGCGTCCAGCTTCCGACTTTTTGTGTTCCTTTACGTAACTGCACCTAAACTTTTGACACGAAATTATATAAAAATCTCAAATATAGGCTACACTACTAAATTTACGAGAAAGTTCAATTAGTCAGCAGAATAGCATGAGCTCCTAAAATTGTAGTTTCACATGATTTGCCACTAGGTGGCAGGCTCCTTACACTTTACACGTGTGTTGTGGATATACCAGATTTATTGGGAAGTCTGGTGATGTGACTGATTTAAGAGACAGTGTACGGTCTTTTTGTGCATAATTATGCTCTTTGAAACATGTTTTAAACATTCTACCTGTCTGCCCAATAGATCATTTCTAACTATCACAAAACATGTCCCTATACAAATATGAGTGTAGATACTCTTTTTTTTTTGCATGAAATATTCTGTTGATCTTGCTGTGCTAAAATACTTTCAGTTTTGAAGGCTGCATGTAATTTTGTTTACATAAAGACTTTTCAGTTTTATCAGATGTTATGCTGTGGTATGCCATGCTGATATATTTCTTATTTAACTTAGGTTCTTTCCTCCTTTATTTCAATTTGTTATTTACCCACGTATTCTGATTATGTGCTTTAGAATATCAATTTCTTTTTTAATCTTGTCTTGTGATTATGTCAGATCTGACATTCTGCTTAGCAGTGAAAGAAAGCATGCTTCCTTACATCTTATGGGGTTACAAGAGTTCACGTGGATTATAAAGTCTCTCTCTTCTTTTACTGTATATTAGATCGGAGAATGATCTGTTGCAATGATTGATACCAGTAATTTAAATAAACATAAAAAGTGATCTGGATGATGTCAGTCTTTCTTCATTATATTAAAAGTGGTCACAGTGCCCTCAGACATCATGTCTTCAATTAAGTTAATTTACTGCATTATTGCAACTGCTGTTCCGTAAGACAGCCAACATTTTTGAGACGGTTTGTAAAAATTAAATTGTAGCTTGAATGTACAACTTCACTTTCAAATGAATTCTTACTTTGCTGTCTACCATGTTCAGGAATGCCACTGTACTTTTGTGATTAGCGTATGAAAACATTAACCCTGATCAATCAATCTGTAAATGAGGAAGTCTTACCAACCATGATCCATCAGCTGTCATGTTAAAATTGCATTTCAATGGATAAATTAAAAAAAAATAAAATAAAAAAATCCTGAATGCAAGGTGCTGTATACTACCACAAAATTCTGTGCATTGCTATTTATGAGATTATTTCACATCCACTATCTGATGAACAACATTAATCAATCCCATTTTAGATTGTTAATGTTTGTGTTCTTTATGTCCAGTACTGGTGTTTTTGTCGTTCAGCAAAAAGCACCTTTTTTGACAAAAGGCATCAACTGCAACTTGAGGAAGGCAAATAACTCAATCACATTAAATGTAAATGATAATTCCATGGATTGTGTGAAAAAACAATATTTTAGTGGTGAATATCGACTGACAGCTGAAACGGAAGCAGCACACGAAGATACCAGCAAGAACGACATCAATATGTCAGCAAGTACAGCACAGTTACACAGTATTCCTATGTACACCTAGTCCTTAGCTACGATATCACTCTTTGGGGATTAAAAGCACCAAATATGGCCAAAGTATTTGAACTACAGAACAAGGCCATAATAATAATAATAATAACTAAGAGCAATAATAAGGCTCACTGTAAAAATCTGTTTAAAAATTAGGGTATTGTAACTGCACCATCAGATTATACCTACGAATCCACTATCTACATTGAGAAAAACGTAATTATTACACCAATTATTATTACAGCTCAGTCCATGACCATGGAAAAAATCCTATGCAATTCCAGGTAAGTATTACAAGTTTCTTTCTCATATTCATCATGAAAGAAATTAATAAGTAATGGTCCTCTTCTAAAGGGAATGGAACTTTACACCATAGAAAATGTTTGAAGTTACGGAAAAATAATAATGTTATAGGAGGTTTACAATGAAGTGGTTAAAAACTGCTGATAAAAGGCCACTCACAACAAAACCAAAAAATATTAAATTGATATAAATCTACAAGGATGCTTTGAAAAGTTCTTGGAATCACTACAATAGGCCAGTGCTAGTTGTTCACGTGATATTCATTCGACTGTTGCCTGTAAACACGTGCCACAACAGTGCTATTGAAAGAGAGCTGTGGCAGTGATGTGGCTCTGTTGTTCCTGCGTAGTGATTTGAAAGGGGGGGGGGGGGGGGAGACGAGATTCGAGCAGTGATTAAGTACTTCATAAAGAAAGGTATGAAAGCAAAGGACATTCATGCCGATTTCCAGAATACACTGAGGGACTCTGCCCTTTCATATTCAACTGTTCCCAAGCAGACAAATGAATTTAAATTTGGTCGGGAGAGCTTAGACGATGATCTGCGCAATGGCCGGCCAAGATGTGTCACTACTCCAGAAATCATTGCAAAAGTGCACAAAATGGTCATGGAGGACGGCCGATTGAAAGTGCATGAAATTGATCATGCTTGCCAGATGTCATCTGAAAGGGTATATCACATTTTAGCTGAAGAATTAGAAATCAAAAAGTTATCTGCAAGATGGTTGCCGCGACTCTTGATGGTGGGGATCAACACACATGTACCACTGCTACGGCAAAATTACACGAACTAAGGCATGAGTTGTTGCCACACACACCTTTTTCACCTGATATGGCTCCGTCAGACTTTCGTTTTTTCTCAAAACTAAGAATTTTTCTTCGTGGACGAAGATTCACTTCAAACAAAGAACTGATAGAGAGAGTTGACAACTATTTTGCAGGCCCGGAGGAAACTTATTTTCGAGATGGGATCAAGGTACTGGAACATCGTTGGACCAAATGCATTAATATACAAGGACATTACATTGAAAAATAAAAAAAGTTTCAGTGACATAAGTACTTTTTTTCTATTCCGTTCCAAGAACTTTTAAAACCACTCCTGTATTTAAAATCAAGCAGACTTATACAACATAATACAATTTTCTACAAAAATATATAAATATGTAAGTAATAATTAAAATGCTTTAAATACTATTTTAAATAAAAAATAATGTGTACTTACACAGTAATTATAATTTAAATGTTTCATTTATGCTGATCCCAAGGATTTCTTGAAACATTCAAGTCCCAACTCAAAACACGCAAAATATCTATTTATAAATTTGGTAGAGGAACAAAATTTTGAATTTTTCAGATAATTTCATTATTTATGAAACAAATACATTGTCCCAATGCAGTTATCTAATGTTTTAAGGCCTTTGTTTGTTGTTCTTTTGTAGCACTTTCCAAAATCTTCAAACACTTTGTTTTCTACTCTTTCACTTCCAAGTCTATTTTCCTTTTTTCTAAACTGCTCTGTTGTTCTGAAAGGTGGTGTTCTTAGAGTTGATCACAATATTCCACATAACGTATGTATTTCTTGCACTGTGAACAAGGAATTTTGTAACATCCTAGTTGTCAATGTTTCCTATATTGGATACAGCATCCTGTATTTGCCTATTTATAACAACTGATTTTTCCCTCATGTTTTCAAAGAGGCATTCACCATTAACCAAAAAGCTCCATTCAATGTTAGCATTCCATGGGAAAGACTCCAAAGTGCGAGGGTTGACTTAAAAGTAATGCCTCCACCTTCATAATTCTTCAAGAGTTGGCAGCATTCGTATGCACCAGGTACTGGCTTGTTCCGTAGCCTCTTCTCTACAGTTCCAGTTGGCAGGAAGCTTTAGCATTGAACGGTCGTGTTGTTACACTGTAAAGTATGGAACCCCGCGCAAAAGGTCGGTCAATGCGATTTAAGCAAGGTGCAGTCACTGAATTCTTGACAGCAGAAGGTTTCATCGGAGAATGAAAGCAATTTATGGTGATTGTGTTGATATGAGTACTGTGCATCGTTGGACGAGTAAGTTTAAAGATGTTGAGGTGGGAACATCTGACCTGCGTGACAAACAAAGAGTTAGACATCCTGTGACAGCAACCACCAAGTTTCACAAGCAAAATGTTGACAGATTAAGGATGATCATCTTATCACTCACAGATTGCAAGCACTATCGGCATTTCACATATGGCTCACATTATTGCTTTGCTTGGCTTGGCTATCTGAAGATCTGTGCATGATGGGTATCCCGGATACTGACTCCTGAAATGAAAGCTCAGGGACTTGACACTTGCCAGGAACTCCTCTCGGGTTACGAGAATGAAGGTGATGACTTTCTCCATTCAATTGTGACAGGAGACAAAACATGGGTACACCATAACGAACTGGAGATGAAACGTCAGTCTATGGAATATCGACACAAAGACTCGCCCCAGAAAAAGAAAGTCAAGATGCAGCCCTCAGCTGGAAAAATCATGGCCACAGTGTTCTGGGACGCAGATGATGATATCCATGTTGATTTCCTTGATCATGGAATAACAATAAATTCAGAGTGTTACATCACAACGCTGGGAACTCTGAAACGACGGCTAACAAGGGTCCAAAAGGAAAAGGGAAATGTTTTCCTGCAGCAAGACAATTCCAAACCACACACTTCAGGTGCCACCACAGCAGAACTTCAGAGACTGAATCTCACCACCATATGGCATCCTCCATACAGTTCAGATTTAGCACCGCCTGACTTCCATCTGTTTCCGATAATGAAAGATGATCTGTGGGGACATCATTATGCTTCTGATGAAGATGTTGAGAGAAAGCTGAGACTGTGGTTGTGGAAACAGAGTGTCAAATTCGTCCATGACGGCTTCAGAAAACTTCTTCATCGTTGGCACAAATGTATCCAATTGGCTGGTGATTATATGGAAAAGTGAATATTGGTTATTAAAGATCACATTCTAAGGATTATTTCTACATTTGATTTATTAAAATATTCCCATCCAAACCCAATTAAGGAAGGTGGAGGCATTACTTTTTATTCAACCCTCATAATTTCACACCAACCACCAAATATTGGTATTTATCACTTAGGATATTGTACCAGAAATGATCAACTCTTTTTCAGAATGGCTGTATTCTTTAAAAAGAACTGATAACATACGGCAGGGATGTCAGGTCCTTGAATTCTGCATTACATTATCTACTGCAGTTCCACTGAGGTGATTACTTTCTGCGAGATTACAAAACAGCTTATCAAGATGTGCTTTTGCCAAACTGATGTTAGATACAATTAAACCTGGCTCAAGCATGTAATGGCAAGTGTCAGCAGGAAGTTTAAGGGTGGCCTGTTATTAGGTTTCATGACAAATGTTTGAAGACTTGTCTTACATTCTTGTCAAAACTTAAGAGTATCGACAGTTCTTACATCCAAACTGGTTTTCTTAAGTTCTTTACAGGTATCAAAACCTAGAATTATGTTTTTGCAGGTGATAGATTTTTCCTTCCTTGGCAGCACCTAACTTGTTTGATATGCTTTTATCTAATATCCCTGGCTTCATAAAGTGTCCTAATACTGTTTTAGTGTGGATACCAAAGCTGTAAGGAGAAATGGAATTAACAGAGCATCTGTTTGGGACTGTGTTTGGAAAGGTTCGATATGCAGGCTAATGACTTGGCAAAAAGCAAGTCTGGCACACAGCAATGGATCATTAATAATTTATTCACCAACATGAAACTTTCATTCTTTGGTTCATTCTTATTCTCCTTCATACCTTCAAGAAATTTCTTCATGTCTGGTGTTATATCGATAGCTCTTTGAGCACATGAGGAATTCACCAGACATTTGATAAAACAAAATTTTGGAAAAACAGTGTAGCCTGAATACTGGGTATACAATGCTATCCTGTCTGGGAAACTCTTGAACAAGCTATAAAAGGCTCTCAAAAATAATGCAGTGTCCCAATGTGTCACTTGACTGCATCTTGAAAAGCACTATGCATGTAAACAAGTCCAAGGCTACCAATATCTAGCAGTTTCAACTCTGCTGAATGTGCTTTATATTCTTTCAGAAACAGTTAATTCACATTTGGCCTGTCATTGAAATCTGGAGAATCTTTACCTTTGGTATGTTTATCACATCAACGGAAGAAGACAGAAGATCAGTAGCTCTGGAATGACCAAGAAAACAGGAAGTAAGGTATCTTCTTGTAATCTCTTTTTATCTTCATCCTAAAATCTTGTATTTACAACCATTTGTGTGGGCCTCACAAATTTATTCAGTGATTCATCAAAACCAAGAACAATGTAACAAGCTTTCATCAGTAACCCAAGCAACTGTTGATTAAAATAAGGTGGAATTCCGAATATAAGAACCTTGCTTAAGTTGCATCTTGTTAGCTACAGCACGATCTTTACACATTCCTGAGATTACAGTATCCTCCTTTTCAGCTTCCTGAATTGACTTGTGGGCCATAAGCGTTTCAACACACCACAGAATTTCTCTCATTGTCACATCTTTTAATACAAATTCCGCAAGTCTGCATGGATGATTTGCTGTTGAAGGTAACAGAGATACTTCAGATTCTGAAGACGACAATACTGAAGTGTGTGGCTCAGAAGTAGTGTGTGACAGAATAGCAGTTGACTTTTTTGGCTGCAAAACACTTCAAGTTGAGAAAATGTTTTCTTACTTAAAGCACGATGTGTATGCTTTCTCCCCTTCACGTAGCTAAAAAGTGACTGACATCCCATATTACCATATTACTTACAGATATTTGGCTACAGCAGTAACTGCAATAAGCTAAAATAGGTTGACCAGACACAGGTTCAAGCTAGTCCTTCAAATTTATGTGGCTTTTCCTAATATCTTGATAAAATGCAGAACAGGGAATCAGAAATCATAAAGCGGTTACAGCATCGGTGATTTCAGCCGTAAATAGAAATATTAAAAAAGGTAGGAAGATTTTTCTTTTTAGCAAAAGTGACAAAAAGCAGATTTCAGAGTACTTGATGGCTCAAAACAAAAGTTTTATCTCAAGTACAGATATTGTAGAGGATCAGTGGACAAAGTTCAAAACCATCATACAATATGCATTAGATGAGTATGTGCCAAGCAAGATTGTAAGGGATGAAAAAGAGCCACCATGGTACAACAACTGAGTTACAAAACTGCTATGGAAGCAAAGGGAACTTCACAGCAAACATAAAAATACCCAAAGCCTTGCAGACAAACAAAAATTACATAAAGCGAAATGTAGTGTGAGGAGGGCTATGTGAGAGGCGTTCAACAAATTCGAAAGTAAAGTTCTATGTACTGACTCGGCAGAAAATCCTAAGAAATTTTGGTCTTATGTCAAAGCGGTAGGTGGATCAAAACAAAATGTCCAGACCCACTGTGACCAAAATGGTACTGAAACAGAGGATGACAGACTAAAGACCAAAATACTAAATGTCTTTTTCCAAAGCTGTTTCACAGAGGAATACTGCACTGTAGTTCCTTCTCTAGAGTGTCGCACAGATGACAAAATGGTTGATATCAAAATAGATTACAGAGGGATAGAAAAACAATCAAAATCACTCTAAAGAGGAAAGTCTGCTGGACCAGATGGGATACCAGTTCGATTTTACATGGAGTATGTGAAAGAACTTGCCCCCTTTTTTTGTAGCGGTGTACGGTAAGTCTCTAGAAGAGCGTAGCATTCCAAAGGATTGGAGCAGTTGTAGAATTTTGGAACACTTATTATGTTCGAGTATAATGACTTTTCTGGAGACTATAAATCTACTCTGTAGGAATCAGCATGGGTTTCAAAAAAGACGACTGTGTGAAACCCAGCTAGCGCTATCCGTCCACGAGACTCAGAGGGCCATAGATACGGGTTCCCAGGTAGATGCTGTGTTTCTTGACTTCTGCAGTTCCCCACAGTCGTTTAATGAACAAAGTAAGAGCATATGAACTATCACACTAATTGTGTGACTGGATTGAAGAGTTCCTAGATAACAGAACGCAGCATGTCATTCTCAATGGAGAGAAGTCTTCCAAAGTAAGAGTGATTTCAGGTGTGCTGTAGGGGGATGTCATAGGACCGTTGCTATTCACAATATGTATAAATGACCTTGTGGATAACATCAGAAGTTCACTGAGGCTTTTTGCAGATGATGCTGTAGTATATCGAGATGTTGTAATGATGGAAAATTGTACTTAAATGCAGGAGGCTCAGCAACGAATTGACGCATGGGGCAGGGATTGGCAATTGAATCTCAATGTAGACAAGTGTCATGTGCTGCAAATACACAGAAAGAAAGATCCTTTATCATTTAGCTACAATATAGCAGGTCAGCAACTGGAAGCAGTTAGTTCCATAAATTATCTGGGAGTAGGCATTAGGAGTGATTTAAAATGGAATGACCATATAAAATTAATCACCGGTAAAGCAGATGCCAGACAGATTCATTGGAAGAATCCTAAGGAAATGCAGTCCAGAAACAAAGGAAGTAGGTTACAGTACAGTTGTTAGCTCACTGCTTGGATACTGCTCACCAGTGTGGGATCCATACGAGATAGGGTTGACAGAAGAGATAGATAAGATCCAACAGGGAGCAGTGCGCTTTGTTACAGGATCATTTGGTAATCGCGAAAGCATTACGGAGATGATAGATAAACTCCAGTGGAAGACTCTGCAAGAGGGACGCTCAGTAGCTCGGTACGGGTTTCTGTTGAAGTTTCAAGAACGTACCTTCACCTCCTATGTATATCTCATGAAGAGACCATGAGGATTAGAGACATTCAAGGTACCCTCTGCCACAAACTGTCAGGTGGCTTGCGGAGTATGGATGTAGATGTAGATGCAGATGAAATTAGACACTGTAGCACTATTAATCTGTAAACATGGAACAAATAGTTACACCATTTTAAAACACACACGCATTCTCTTTATTATTATGTTTAAGCTCTGCACACACTGTCACATCTAGGTGCTCGGAATATGTTTCTTGTGGCATTTCATGACATGTTTTCACCTTTGTTTCTGGTTTCTGTCCACACTGGTGGCAATGTTTTCTTGTATCCCTTCTTCTGTAATGCTGTCGAATAATTTTCATATTGTTTGCTACATTATGTCTATTGATCAGGAAACTGTAATGATATGGTGTGCCGAACTATTAATACTTTTAGAGATTTCATGCACACAAAATAAAAGGCCTCACTATTGTTGGTGGACAAAAACATTCTAGAGAAGAACTGGAGGTAATAATTTGCTACAGGAGCTGAATATGGAAGACTGCTCTGTTTTTTGTAACTTCATTTGGACGTCATAGACTGATTTTGAATTCCAAATAGTGCCTGAAAGTAGGAGGGCATTGGTGGAAGTCCTGTAGGTCTATGTAATGGTAGCTAAATGAAAAACTTCCATTAAATAAGCATAGTATCAAATTGTTATTCAGCTGGTATGATTCCGCACAAATCATGCTTTACTTCGTCAAAAGTGTCGTTACTCACGAATGTGACACGATAATGAATGAGGCAGCAATTCTCTGCAGAGTGTCCTTTTTTGTGCTGTTCTTTTATTGTTTGCTTCACACATTCAACAAGCAGACCTCAGCATAGTACAGCGATATGTAATAACTCAACAATTTTCTGCCTTGACCACGCCATTTTCTCAGAAAAACTCACTACCACAAGAGAAAAAACAACATGGATCAACTCTGTACACCAGACACAATGTGACATACAAACATGCAGTAGTGCCATGCAGCAGTGAGTGGGTGACATGTATTAGCTGCCAGAAAAATTCTTGCCTTCGACCTGTACAAACAATGCTACAGATATTTGTTTCTGTCTTTCAAAACATGTTTCAAGCTAAGTGTACATCCACCTTCAGAACTCATAATGACATTGAACCCTATCTACCTCACTTTCATTAATGCAGAACAATAACAGCCTTAACATCAACAATTTAAACAAACTTTTCCAAAAACATAAACTTTTAACCACAAGCAAAGAACATACTAGCGGATAATGAACTAAACATTGGAAAAAAGTTCAAATCAGCATGAATGAGATTTAAATATGCGTGTTATGATATCATGTGAATGCGGATCAAGCTGGTTTCATGTTTATAAACAGTAACCTGCTTTATCAGTTTTAGTAAACATGAGATGCATAATGTATTTTATGTTGACTTCATATCATATGTTGAAAACACATACTTGCTAGAGCTGGCTGTGAAAATACCTTGTAAACACGTAATAAATGTTACACTGAAAAAAATATTTTTACCTTACCTTTCTTTTAAGAATTGCAATGTGACCATAAAATTTAATCACTGGAGCCTATTAACTTTCAAAAAACCATTATTTAGCAATACACTTTTTACACGTCAAAAACGTTGCAACGCAAGAATCTGTTCCCTTTGACTGCACACAGGTGCCAGCATTGGCTAATATTTTTGGTGCGATGCCGACACATTCAAGACAACTTTCAGTTTAACTAGTATACAGCCAACATAAACATATATGACACATATATCGCAGCCAGTGCTTTTGTAGTTCTAAGCATGAATAATTATATTTTTTCACTGCTAAACAAAAAGAAGGAAAACACAAAAAAGAAGTTGGTGGGCTGTAAGACTTTACATATTTTGAAATCAGTAAGTTTTAAATAAGGTATAAAATCATAAGCAAATACATCCATAAATGTATTTCTTGCTGGTAAATTTCCATAAACTCAAGAACGCCACTGTTCCTGAGATGGTGATTTGAAGAGTCCTATCTGAAAGTGCAAGTGACATACAGCCAATTTTGGGTTTTGAAACGAGAACCGAATTGACATTGGCGACAATGTGTGGTCACCGTATTGCTACTGGCTACAATGACCTTTGATATTTGGTTGAAATACCGACAAGAAATGGAGTTGTATTAAGACTGAGCCAATATTCATATAAGTAGTACTTTTAAATACTAGGTATTTTAAAATTAGTGGTTTATAAAGCTAAATAATATTGAATTACAACGTTAAGTTAAAAAACAGAAAATTCCCTAAGATTTTATGAAATTTCTGAAATTCTGTGAGATTTCCCTGTTTTTCCCAGGTAAAATTTAATCCCCTGAGAATTCCAAGTATTCCAGAAGAATCAGCACCCTGTATGTTAACCTTTTACACACCAAGAAAAATTAAACGAAAGGTTCAAAATAGTACTATTTACTACCAGAGAATCAAACTGCACAACAAATTACTCAAGGAAATGAATGAAAACCAAAATATTTATCAAGGCAGTTAAAGCATGTCTCTTAAACAATACATACTACACAATACAATTACTTAAATAAAAGAAGACGTGGTTGGTAAAACATGTAATACGGCATGTAAATACTGAAAAAAATAAAGTAAAAAATCATTTGCCACTCCAAAATTTACCTTCTGGGTGTAACACGTGTTACTGGGAAATTATCTGCTCAACATCCATGATGGAAAACACAAATCTACTTTCATCATCTCCTTTATCATGGTGGAATGCAGACAGTTTTTAAGACAGAAAAATGGGAAACCACAAAAATGTAATGCTGAGGCAGGGATACCATGATAATTCTGACTTCAGTCAGACGTAAGAATTTGTAGTGTGCGAAGTGACTTGTTATGCAATGTGTTTCAATAGACAAACATTAGTTCTGGCATTAAGTAAACTTGATTGAGCATTAAAATTGCAACAATATGAAGATGGCATAAAATCAACATCAAATGTAGAAACGTAAAACAAAACCTACAACATAAAGCAAATGATTATCATTTCAGTGCAACTACATGAAGTAGGCAGGAGTAACGCCACCCACATTCTGTATGTAAGAAAATATTATGCAGTCGGTTTGTCATTCAGAAATTGCTTTTAAATGTTGGTTTTTATGAGAAGACTGTAATATCTTCCGCCACGTATAGGAATTCAACAACAGCAGGATTGCGGCCTATAGAGACAGTGTTTTATAGTTGGCTATATTACTGCTCACAGGTAAGGCCACACTCAATTCCATGCAGGATCTTAACGGCCCCACACAACTAGTGCCTGATATGACAGACATTGTTCACTCATCTGTGAAGGATCATACAGCTACATCATGTACCTCGAGTCAGGAGATCCGTTTGCTTTCAGTAAAACAACTAACTACATGCACAGAGCGACAATGTTTGGAGCACCATTGGCTATTACCAAGGTTACCATCATTGTGGCTTCCCTTGCCAGAACAGCAAAGATAGGCATACCCACAGTGGTGCACCTAATGAAAATGCTAGACAGGGGAGTGTACCACATTGTCTTCTGAGATGAGTCCCAGTTCTGCTTAGAGCAACACGATGGTGGTGTCCGTGTGTACAGTCTCCAGGAAGAATGAACATTGTCAGATAGCATTTTGTCATCACCATACAGGCCCAGCACCTCACATGATGGTATGGGATGTCTTTGATTCACAACATGTAACTTCTGGTTTACATAGTAACTATTTTGGTCAGTAGATATTACATTTGAGATGCGTTACATCTGGTGGCTATGTCCTGTCTTCGAGGTCTTTGTGATATTTTCTTTCAACAAGATAATGCAAGACTACATGTTGCTCTTGTTTTCCTGACCTACCTGAACACTTATGCTGTTTGAATGCTGCCCTGACCAGCACATACTATAGATATCTCAGCTGATAGAAACGTCTGGTTGTGAGTTGCTGAGACACTGGCATTCCACCAATCACCAGCCACTATGACTGATTAACTGTTCTGAAAAAAATAGAGTTGAAGCAGTGTTTAATAACATATCTACAACTCTCAGGCAAACCCAGTTTGACTATGCCCAGTCTGGTGACAGCCATTGCTGCTTCCAGGTGTGGCAGTTCTGTCCACTAAATTTTGCACCTACAAATCATCTACACATCTGATCATGTATTATTCCTACTATAAGTAAAATGTTGTTATTTCCTATCCTTCCTGGTATTTTATTTCAATGAATAGCATTGTAGTTGTACCAGTAAGCTAATAAGTCTAATATCAATGTGAAATAATTTGTGGATGAATTAACAACTTAATAACTGACAGATGTATCAGAAGCATTGTGGGTTATGCTTATTGTGGTGTCGTCTGAGGAGCAGGGTGCCAAAGCCAGGTTGGCACCTCGCAAAGAAACCACAGAGGTACAGTTGCCACATGTCACACCCATGTATGAGAAATGCTGATGCAGCCCCACCTTCTTGAGTTTCTCCCCACCACATGGCTGAGCAGAGGAGTGGTTAGCCCAGTTCGCAGTTAATGATTAAGACAACAGCATTACCTTATATAGGCCACCAGTATATTAAATGCTTTGGCAGAACGTTAAAGTGAACACTGTCAGTTATTCTTCAAGTGGAGAATCTTGTAAATTTGTCTGCATCAAGTGATACTTCAATATTCAAGAGACAGATGTAAATATTCAGAACATTCCTGTGGAAATTGATAATACAAAGTTAAGTAAATCTTCATATCTATATTGTAAAGAAGTGAACTAACATTTTATATGTTATAGTTCTGCTCAACCTTCTGCCGGAGCAAACAAAATAATCCACTGTTGTGCCAGCAAGTGTACTTTTGCACAGCACAACATTTACCATTTCGTTTTACCACTTTGGAACAGTGTATTCATATTTAAAACCAGCTAACTGCCTAAATAACTTCCAGTTTGCTCCACTGACCAGTCATTTTGGCAGCTTCTTTTTAGGAAATGTTCTTTTCACTACCCAAGAGGGTTCCCACGCAAAACAAGTGATAGTAGGCCAATCAAACTTTATGGAAACATTTGTAAGGACATGTGGAAGAGAAATAATGAATTAAGTGTGCTTAATTCCTGCACAGAATGTTCTAAGGGCATATGCTGTCAACTTCAATCCATGCAAAAAATGTAAGAGCAAAGCCTATGCCAATATCTGCATCACACCAGTGAGTTTTTATCGATACCATTTCACAATTATTTGCAACATTTTTTCAAGCAGTGGACTGTGGAATGTTCAGGTGACATGGCACAGCTCATGTACTCTTTGAATATTGCACATTGCATCTAGTATTCTCAGCCACCTTTCCCAGAGGCAGTTCCCATATCATCAGTTAATTCAAAACTCTGAATCATATTCTTCAACCTCAGTGTAGAAAGAGTACCTCTCCACATTACTTTCATGGGAGGATACTCGAAAATAGCAACAGCATTGTTCACCTTGTCTCGAACCATGCTGACTGTCTCAAACTGCAATGCACACTAATGCTTGTGTTTCAGCCCTACGTCACTGTACCAGCACCAGCACTTAATGGAAAGTCATGACAATAAAACCACTAACAATGTAAATTCAGCAGCACACAGTTTGAACATAATTCTTATAATGTTGGGTACCTACACATTAAATAGTTTTTCATCTAGACTGGCTGAAGTAGTGAAAGTTTAAAATTAACCACCCTGTAGGTCTTAACTGACTCTCCACTACACAGTGTGTGGGCCTTCAATACTAGACTGCTGGAGCGGATGGATGTAATGAGACATACATTTGAGGACTGCATGGAACAACATTTTTATTGTACATGAAGGTGTTTACTGACTCCACACTAATAAGATGTTTGTCAAAGTTATTTCTTTTCATCGTGTTCCTTACATGTGAGGACATTTGGCTATGTAGAAGCTCAAAAAAATGTAGCTCTACTAAAGTGACTGTACAGGCCACTAAGTTCTTGCCAGTTTTGTACTTAAAAATCAAATATTTTCTCAAAGGTACAGCACTTTATTTTAATTACTAGAAATACATTCTCTTATAATGAACTTTTCCTGTTACATATCCCAACTTAGTATACCGGCAACAAAATACAACAGCTTGCTCGAGTTCACTATGAGTGGGTGAATTTTCAATGTTAATTTCTAACAACATTCAAGCTCAGCAGCCATTCACCTTTTCTATAGGTAGCACACCTTAAGAATGGTGGATTATTTTTTTAACAAAAGAACTGATCACCACCATCATGATCCAGGCAGTTTAGTAAAGCCCTCAATCTCTGCAACACATAACGCTCCACATTTCGCCTCACATCAATCACTGAAGAATGCCCTATAAGTCAATAGGCAGTCACCAAGTGGGGAACTGTAAAGAAGATCAACTAAATCCTAGTCTAGTGTTCTTACTGAGTTTCCTGAGGTTATCAACCTTGTGCCACCCTATCCCCCTTAAGACAGTCATGTCTACTTACAAAATTCATTTAACTGCGTAATCAGTAATTAGAGGTATGAAGTTCGATCCCCAGTCAATTTAGGATTTCTTTTCTGGTACCTTACTTGTCGATTAGTAGCTTATGTACTTGAAAATTATGAAACGTAAAAGTATTTGGACTTGGTGTAAACTTTTTTGTTAAAAGACAACCCTTTATCATATATTAGTTTTAAATTTAGATGATTTACATAATTCCAACAAGAAACTTGGGTAGCACAGGTCCACAAAAACAGGGAGCTGGACTATATCTCAAACAGTTGTTCATTCAACATTCTGTTGGGCATATCACATACAGTGCAAAAATTTTTATAAAACGTCTCAAGGCAAGCAGAGCCAATATTTCAACTCTGACATCAAGTCCCAAAATTAAGCTCAACTATGATAACTGATGCATACACATATTTAAATATCAGGAGATAGTGCACAAAACAGAAGTTTCTCATGAGTACATGTAAGCAAAGTTTGTATTCAGCTACCAATTCTGATGTTAACATTACCATAAACATTATCTTCATCCCTAAGACTGCTCTGATACAGTTCTCCCCCTACATTTCCCTCTATTACCAAATTAACTATACCTTAATGCCTCAGGATGTGTTCTATCGACTAAGTTGTTCTTTTCGTCTATTTGTCTCTTACATTTCTTTGCTCCTGAAATTTATACAGAACCACCTCATCATATACCCATTCCACTCATCTAATCTTCAACCTTCTTCCATAGCATCACATTTCAAAAGCTCCTATCTTCTTCTTGACTGAATTGTTTCATATCTACATCTCACTTCTGCACAAGGTTACACTCAATATCTTCTGAAAATTCCTAACATTCAATTTATATTAAACATTACCAAGTTTCTCTTTTTCAGAAATATTTTTCTTGCTATTACCAGTCTGCATTTTACATCCTCTCTACTTTGGCCATTGTCAGTCTTTAGCTACTCAAATAGTAAAACTCCTCCACTATTAGTGTCATTTCCTAATATAATTAAGTCAGCATCACCTGATTTAATTCGACTACATTTAATTACTGTTTTAATTTTGTTGAAATCCATCTTATAATCTCTTTTCAAGACACTGTGCATTCCCTTCAACTGCTCTTCAAAGTCATTTACCATTTGATAGAATTATAATCTCATTGGCAAGCTGTAAATATCTTATTTCTTCTCCCTGAATTTTAATTCCCCTTGCCAATTTCTCCTTTGTTTTCTTTACTGCTTACTCAATATATGTTACAAAACTTTGCTCAGTCTTTTCTCAGCTACTGCTTCCAATTCATGTCCTTCAGCAATGTGTATATGTGAATGACAAAAAAAAATTCCCAGGTCTTTCCCGGATTTCCCAGTTAAAAATACACTTTCTCCCAGATGAAAACACTTTTTCCATGTTAAGTAACAATATACTTTTCCTCGGAACTGTAAAACTTATCAATCCTTTCAATGCTTGTGGTTTTATACACCGGTGTAGAATTTCCCGGTCCTTTAGAAAACGAAACGCAGGGGAAAAAACACGTTTTGGAAAGATGTCTGATGTGCAGCAACATGTACACTGCACATTTTCATATTACGAAAGTATAAATTCAAATTCCACCTAACATCGCATGTTACTTTCCGAAGGATTGAAATCGAGATTGCGATGTGCTTTTGTAAGCCAGTCGTAGCTCATGTCAAGTGATCTTGCCAGCCGATGTCAGCGGATATTCAGAGCATAGGACATGTGATGTAGTCAGCCAATAGCAAAATCACTGTTAAGTAGCGCGAAACACACAAATAGGAAAAGGTAATGGTTTAAATTAATATACATAGGGTTGCTACAAGAAAAGAAAAGCTTTCACGTATAATATTGGTCTGTAAGATTAATACGCTGCAAGAGAAGCTAAGCTTTCACACATAATGTTGATCTTTTTTTGTGCACACAAATGTGCCAGTAGAATTTTTAATGACATAAATGTCTGACCTTCTGGGCTCGAAAATATTCTAAATGGTCGTTCTCAAAGATTTGAATTTTGAGTGAGGGTCAAACGCTCTGTGATTTAAGTAATTCATCGGACATTCACTCACAGAGTTCATCTTGTGTAAAAGTAAATTTAATTTACTTGAAAGTAACGCTTTTCAAACAACCATTTGGAATATTTTCCCATGACCTGTTGGAAATCGATTCATTTCAGCAGTTGCGCCAGATGACAGGCGTCGCCGCGCTTGCGCAGCTACGATGACGCAGGAAGCCCGTACATTCTTACATGTAAAACATTAAAAGATCTTACATTATGTCATAAAAGAAACAAGACATTAGAGTATACTCAAAGAGCATGGGAATTTTGTGAACCATACTAAAATGCACAATACGGCTTAAAATGCACATTCTTATGTGCAGATTCAGATGTAAATTTTCTTGGAGTACCAGTACCACATTACCTCATCTTTGGTTCTTTATTATGGCATAATGCTATACGCGCTAGAAGATGAAAATGTGAACTTGAAATGTAGCGAACAGTTGAAACTAGCCAATAGTGTGGAGTTTAACACTTCATTTCAAATAAATTGACTGTCTCAGCAGAAAAGATTAATAAAAGTCAAATTTCTTTAACAAAGCAACAAAAAAACTTCATTTTTCTGCAAGGCAATTAATGCTTGACTGTCAGAACGGTGGAAACAAAATAAAATCTTAAACGAATAACAGATTTTAGCCTTCCATAATTATATGAATGTATTTTAATTCACTTGATAGCTCCTGGCTCCACAGAAATCTGTTTTGTTTTCATTGGATGTGAGAGCAACAAACGAAGAGGAAACAGCAAAATCACTTAACATAAACACGAATCACGTGGATACTATCACCTCCCCACTACAACTCTGACTGCTCTGTGCATCAGGTCCGGATCTACGATATTTCTGAACTGGGGCAATATTAGATAGTGGCGCTCCCCCTCCCTCAAGCATTTGAGGTAGGACACCAAAAATTTAAAAAAATCGACTTTTCAAAAATATCTTTATTTTGTAGCGCACATCTTTATGATGAGTCTGATACATAAAACATATGATCGAGGGAACGTAAGACATGTTATTACATTTTAAGTGTGCCGAAGTGCAGTGCCACGCCTCTTCAACACAGCATTCTTCCATCGCACGTCTCTGTATTTCGCTCTGTGGAATTCAAACGTGTAATATTTTGTAATGGGTGCCATCAAACTATATTCAGGCCAGTGGAAATTAAAATGTCCTGTGGTGCCTCTCCTACTCCCAGTCGGCCAGTATGACATCATACCCCTCTTTAAAAAATCTCGCAATTAATGGTGGATGGGATTATTTGTAACTGGGAGAACAAGAATTCTTCAGAAAATTTGCAGTCTTTACTGCCTATTAGCTAATAACTTGCTGTTTTGAGTAACATAAAATTAGATATAGGATACATAAAATGAGTAAAGACAAGAGACAAGCAAGACAGTACACATACCTTCAATCCTTAAGTCCTAGCCTTTTCTCTCTCTCTAATCTTGCCACAGCTCTATACAGCATACTTTCCTTTCTGGGAAAGAATCTATTACCTCATCAAAGTTCGTCAACGTTTTGCTACGCGAAAAAACGGAATGTGGTTGTCTACTACCAGAAAAGCTGTTAATACAAAGTACCCAAGAGTGGTGCGGTTTCTCGATCTGATTACATGTATTTTGTCACTGTGTGCTAGATAAAATGAAATATGCCTGCCTAATATTGCAGCAATTGTTACACGCACCAAATAAACGAGACTGTTTTGGCACATATGGTCATTTTTATAACACAACAGAATATAATTCACAAAGTACCAATATCAAATGCATATTAGGCCTACTACAAGCAAAGAGTTTTATGTCAGAAAATAGTTTCACATTTCATTCATACTCTCTAGTTTCTGAAGCACGAGATCGAAAAGTAGTAGTACAAAATTTTTATATAAATTTGGAATCATCATATTATTCTGTAATTTGTGAGAGTCTTCATTTCTTCTCCTTGCTCGTTCTGACTAACAATATTGTCACCACTAATTCTGTAACTATTCCTGCCAGTGTCAAAATTTATTCTCTGGTTAACTTCACCAACCCTGCCACAATCACCGGTTTAGTTATCCCGCATTTGTTCTCCAGTTAGGCATTATTGCGTGTTCGTACAACGCGTTTTCCGTGCTATTCCCAGAATAGAACTTTAGCGGCTGCTTAGTAGTGGCCCTTAGTAGTGTAGCGGTCTAGCCAAAAATGTTTTGTCAAAATATCATTTTCTTGGATACACGGAGAAGGGAATACATAATCTTAGTTGCCTGTTATTCCTGTTAGTCGCTTATTTCCACTCTAGTAGTCTGAATCTATGGAATTCGCTAGTAGTTATAACAACGCTGATCATCTGCAGACTCAGTCAACCACATAAACAGCAACTGTCATTCACCCTTGCGGCTTTAATCGCTCAGCTCTTATAGACCCGTCCCCTTTTGTCTACAGGAAAGTTTACTTCTAGATGCGACGGATGTGGGCGCTTTGTGAAACAAGGTCTTTTTCCTCAATAATATGAATTTGGTGCCGCCCCTCCCTCTCCCTGAAACTGCCACCAGGGGCAGATACCACGGTTTGCCCCTGCCCCCTAGTTCCAGGCCTGTTGAACATACGTGAATCTGCCAGCTTAGGCACACCAGCAAAATTTTTCCGGATAGCATCTGGCTGCTTGCTGCAATTGCTTGTACAGCTAACTGGTTCAAATGGTTCAAATGGCTCTGAGCACTATGGGACTTAACATCTGTGGTCATCAGTCCCCTAGAAGTTAGAACTACTTAAACCTAACTAACCTAAGGACATCACACACATCCATGCCCGAGGCAGGATTCGAACCTGCGACTGTAGTGGTCACGCGGTTCCAGACTAAAGCGCCTAGAACCGCACGGCCACATCGGCCGGCTGTACAGCTAACTGCCACACTTCTGTAGCCAGAAGCGGGAGAAGGTACTACTCATACGCGACTGAACTGCACATGCGCATAAGCTCACTCGCAACCACTCAAAGAAATCTATTGTAAACAGTAGTGACTTCATGCTCATCAGAGACAATTTGTTGTTATGAAACACTGCATAGTCTTCCTAAGGGCTTTGACACGTTTTGCTGTTGGCACACACTTGTATTAGCACTGTGTTTTATTCTTGTATATGGTGCATTTCCTTTGAAACTTAAGTTTTATTTTCATTTTTTCCTCTTGTTTGTGTTTTATTGCTGCAGTATTATTCTGCAGTAGTGAGATACAGTAATACAGTAATATTCTTTGTTAGAGTATTGGTTCTTACTAGTCAAAGTTACAAAAATGTAACTAAAAACTAAAACAATGAAAAATTCCTGGAATTCTAAAAAATTCCCGGGTTTTTCCTGGTTTTCTCCTGGATGAAAAAATTCCCGAGTTTTTCCGGAATCTCCCGGTTGTCCCGGATCGTATACACCGTGTTCAGCTCTTATAACAGTCTCATTTCTGTACCAGTTGTACACAAACTTTTGCTACCTATGTTTTACCTTTCTACTATGAAATTTTAAAGGGTGCTTTCCAGTCAACATAAACATAGGTTTCCCTTTCTTCAGTCTGTTTTCTAATAGAAGTAGTTTGGTGATTCCCATTCCGAGGGATGGGAAACTGTAGGCATAATTGGTATCTAATGTCTTGGTGGTTTGGGACTAACTGGTTAAAGAAAAGTTATTTGAGAAGAGGCCTAGATTTAAACAGAAGACTATCGCCCTGCATCAGGACAATGCATCCACCTACAAAGTTGCTTTGGCAGGGGGAAATCTTGAGTAATCTGAAATACAAGTTGCTGGTATGTCTATCTTATTCACTAGATTGAGAACTCTCCTGACTTCCACCTATTCCCACATCTAATGATATTTGTGACTACTAACTGTGTGAAGTAGTTTATAGTAGATATAAATTTTGTAGTAGTAAAAGACATTCTTCTTCTGCCAGGCCAATAACTTTTACCTTTCTCTTTTTACAACAAAAGTTTCTGGTTTATGTCAGCAGTTTTCATCTACTATTTCCAAACTAAGATGTAAGGTTGATGTGGCATAACATTCAGCAAACATTACTCTTATTCCTCAACAGACCCTCAGCAATATGTACGTACAGATGTGTGTATGTATCTGTCCATGTTACTGTAAGTGTGAAATCTACTAATACCATCACCACGCACGTAACAAATGCCAAATTATGCAGGCATAGTGCAAAAATTTATAAATATTCATACATTCTTTTATTTCAATTTAACTTTGTCAATATAAGGCCACGTACTGCCCTTAAGAAACAATTTATGAAAATGTGACAGACTTCAATGAACATATGAACATTAAGAGGAAAATAAAGGAGTATATAATGTTAGTGATGTAACAACTCATTAATATTTCAACTTAGACATTTTTTAGCCTAATGAAAAATAATGGATCAGTGCAGTCTTAGATAGTATTGCTAGAATCATAACAGACATAATAAAATTATTTTCAGTTACACTCACTCACCTGTTTTAATGCTACAGCCACTGCACCAATGGCATGGTTATGTGGGCCACCCTGAAGTGATGGGAACACAGCTGCATTGATGCGAGATTCAAAATCATACAGTATACTTTTTCCAGCCTTATCAGTACCTTTTACACCACGTCGATAGAAAATCAAGCCAGATCTAATAACAAAATAGCAAAGAAAGAAACCTACAATGTAAATTGATATTAAGATATGTTGGAACAAAGGAATTAAGTTCTTCATTAATGTCATAACATCAGTACTGCTCATTTAATATGCGATTGTCATACTGATTTGTCTTTGTCACTGATTACGTATATTTTTGAGATTATATTACACACGATGGCCAAAAGTTAACAGATTTTGACGATCCACAAAACAAGGCAACAGTAATGTGTTGATCAATATGCATCTGGCAGCACTATAATACAAACAAATATATACTGGAGAAACATGCCAAGGGCTTTAGCTGGCACTTATTCTGTGTGCTGGCACAAGAGGTTCTTATATTGCATATCAGGCTGTCCAGCATGGCTTGTAGTGACGGCACTCGATGTACTCCCTCTAAAGACCGATTACGATCTGTGGTGTGAGTTTTAGGACTTCAGTCATTTGGCCTTGAGCATCCCATGCATACTCAACTGAAATTAACTCTGCACAAGATGTCCATGTTTTGCAGGTGTTCATCCTGTGTGTCTGGGAATCACCATCATCTATGAAATGGAACCCAGGCCCATATCCACAACAAAAAAGGGCTACATCTTATGCCTAGAAAACACATGCATTGAGGTATGTGCTCTTAAAATGATGCCCCCTCAAAGAAGAACAGTGGAACCATCAAACTGATTCTTTTTTACAGTATTTGAAAGGTTGTAACAAGACACAGAAGTGCACCAAGTGAAAGGATGTGATACTCCCACTCCAGATTAAACAGAATCATCTGCAAACAGAACCAATTGCTGTAGGGTCCTCTTGCGTTTCAGCTGAAGAAACAACTGAACCTGATTTGTGTGTCACTCTGTTCTGTGTAATTCTTATTTGTACATAAAGTTTTATAGGTCCCAGCAAAATATAATTTAAAAATGTGTTAATTAAAACTTATATATGGGGACACATCTTTATGTAATATGCTGCTATATATAACAAATTCCAGTGAAATAAACTGAGTTTTGTGTACTTGTAATGAGCACTGTTTGAAAAGAAGCCCAGTGATATTTTCTTTAACTTTGTTGATGTACGCAAGAACTGTGAGTGGGTCGTTCCGCAGAGACAAGGCGCAAAGCCATGGTAAACCAGAGTAGGTGACTTGGAAACAAGACACTCCTGGCACTGTTGTTTTCAATACAAGAATTTCCTATGTGATAACGACTGAAGTTGAAAGTTGCCGACTGACTTTTATTGTTGATTAGTAGTTCTACCATTCAGTCATTTTTGATCAGTCATGGAGAACATAAAAAGGAAAAGTTATGCAGATCAGAAAGTAAAATTAATATGCAAGGTGGGTGCTACACACAAAACAAAATCTGAAATAGCTTCAGATTTGGGACTTGCCTATACCATATTACAAACTACCATCAGCAAAAGAAACAGTATTTTGAGAAGGTTTTTAAAATTGGTTGCAAAATTAACAATACACAGCCATCAGCAAGATGAGAGAGACATAGATTTGGAAAAGGCACTTTTTGAATGGTTCCAACAAAAATGGGGTGCAACTTTACCAACCAGTAGCGACTTTTTAATGTTGAAAGCAGAGGTGATAGATTTAGCAGAAGTGTTCACATCACTGCTGATTTCAAGGCCTGTCGGGACAGTTAGAAGGATTTATAAATCATGACATCACAGTTAGAACAATTTCTGGCAAATCTAAAGCTGTGTACGATATCACAGTGCAACACTGAATTGACAAGGTTCTGCCAGGTATCTGAAGGGATTATCAATCTCAAAGTGTCTAAAACTGTGGCAAGATCTGTACATTCTACAGTCTGCTTCCTTGTAAAACATTAGCTGAATACCATGGGTCATGCCATGGAAGGAAGAAAAGTAAAATTCATGCGACAGTTCTGGCCACAGATGCAGGTGGAGCTGACAAACTTCCCCCACTTGTGACAGGACAGTCTAAGAATCTGAGGTGTTTAAAAGGTGAAAGACAAAACCTACAGAATAGAAATGAAATACAAATTCTTGGATGACTATGGGTCGACATGCAGCATATCCATTCCAAATAGTTTTGGAAAATGTTTGAGTGGAATTTTTCCCTCCAAACTGTACCAGTGTTCTAGAGCCACTTGATTTGGGCATTACTGCAAATTTCAAAGTGCAATGTAGAAAAAAACCTGGTTTAACATAAGATACCACTCACTGATGCAGGAAATGAAAATCTCTCAGTTAACTTACTACAAGCTGTGGAATTTCTTTTGGCTGCATGGCAGCTGGTGTCATCCTCTACAATCAACAACCATTTCTGTACATCTGGTGTGTTACTGGAAGGGACTACTGTTGATGATGATGATGATCATCATGATGAAGAAGAAGAAGAAGAAGAAGAAGAAGAAGAAGAAGAAGGAGGAGGAGAAGGTGTCAGGTAATGAGTTAGCGCTACTGGAGGATGCAGATTTTGACAGTTTTGTACATTTTGGTGACAATCTAGGTGAGTGTGTGGAACTACAGGATGAGGTGATTATTGCTGATGCTTTCCAACAATGTGGTGGCGATCAAGAAGGTGAACCAGCTTCAAGTGACAGTGATGGAGATGACTATTTTAATCTTGAAACATCTATGCTGAGTGAAGTGTTAAGTACAATCAATGTGTGCAGACATTACATAGTGTGAAAATCTGTAGTGAAAAAGCTCTGAATTCATTACTAAGTTTGCAAAATTGGATGTATACAGTTAATGCATGAAAAGTGAAAGAAGCCAAATTATCCGATTTCATTAAAGCAGGATTGAGTTCAAAATAACGTATTTTCTCTTTAATACTGCATCTTTGTTGTTTGTACAGTGCAAAGTGCCAAGTTACAATACAGTATCTAATTTCTCTAAAGCAGGACCAAGTAATATTTTTTCTTTTAATACTGTACTCTATCTTCGACATTTGTGAAGTTCACACTTGTATAAACATATATTTTTTCCAATGGAGAATACGGTGCGTATTACTGTATCTATATCTCACTTATAAGTAATTCTGAGTTACAAGTAATGTTTTCTCTTCCCTTGGATATATGTATAAATCAGGTCCACCTTTATTTGTAAACAATGGCAGATTGTAAAAGTGCAAAATCAGTAAGTTGGGAGAAATGAAGATAGACATGTAGCTTACCATAACTGCTTTATTAACTGTGCACTGAGCAAAGACTACCACAAACATGAAAGTTAAAAGAAGTGCCTATCATCATTCCTGTTCACTGAATACACTGTTATTCTTGATGTAAGTAAGATATATAGAAACTTCATTGATTGGAATGGCGAAGAAAATTATACAGCTGAAGAACCAGTGTCAAAGTATCTAAAATGCTGTGGTAGTAAATTACGTTACAACTAGACTGCCAAAATACCAATAAGAGAAGTTTAAGTCTTCAAACAAGAGGAAGAATCTTCTGTATTTGCAGTTCATTTGGTGCTATGGATTCAAAAAAAGAGAATTTGGTGAGGGCTACAATAAATAAAGCTGACAAACCTGCAAAGTGAGAACCAAGAAATTGAAGAGCATAAATGGCATGTAAAAAGACTAAAAGATACGCTACTAGATGGCACTAGAAGCTACTTATTAATTACTATGCATTTAATTTCAGTCATTATCTGTGATTTATTTGAGAACTAACCACTTAGTTGTAAGTTTGCAGCACTGGCATTTCTGTGCCCCATTCAGTGCAATGGAACAGGAAGCAAATTTTTTCTGGCAGCAAGTAACATTCATTACATGCTACAAACTACGAATGTAGAGTGTCAAAACAAACACATTTTAACTGCAAACAATACCCTTTCTCACTTACACTCAGTATGTAAAGAACTATCAGTACACTTCATCACAACTGAAAAACTATAGCAAAATAGTTGTTTCATGATACTTGTTTTGACAATTATAGGAGGAATCTTTGACAATACCTTGCTCCACGAAGTGTTTTGTGTGTGGTCGTTGTTACAATATCAGCATATTCAAATGGACTTGGGATAACACCACCAGCAACCAATCCAGAAATGTGAGCCATATCTGCCATCAACACTGCTTTAACTGAGTCACAGATCTGAAAACAATTGTCAAATATTATCTTTCATCTTGTATTCATATCTGCAGGGACGTGGAACTAAACCACCTAACCTTCATCCTTCACAACACACACACACACACACACACACACACACAGCACTTTGAAATCGCTCAAGACACTTAATTTTTCATGAGAAACTTCAGTATCTGTAATTAATGGACTGGATATAGGACTAGTTTTGACAGACATGCCACCAAGCAAATTTAGTAGCACTGGAAATCATCTAATGTTTTCAAATGGACATTCCAACTAAGTGTGAAAAATACAGCTGTTAGTTGATTTATAGTTGGACAAATATTTGTCAGAACTATAGCTGATATGCCAACAACACTGTAAACTCACAGGAACTAAGAGTGACTAGAGATAGTGGGTAAGTAGCCCCAGCCTTAGACCATAACCAGCTACAGCAATGGGGGAAATGGCCATAAAATATTTTCTGAAATACTATAATGTGCATCCTTACAACACCAACGTATCAAAGTTGGAAATACGGATTTACAGTCATGCTACAAGTAATGTACTCTCCAGATCTTCCCCATCTTCTTCTTTATTTCTTTTCTTGGGTTCCATGTGACCATCTGGATTCTAAGCTACTCAGTCACACAAACACAATCAATTTGTAACATGATGCACATATCAATAACACAGTTCACTTTTATTCTGTCATATTGTGATAGAAAAGGCACTTCACAGGAACTAAGAGTGAGTAATGTATGCACTACATTACACACTCTTAACAATGAGTATTCCGTAAGTCATACATTGCTGCTACCTGCTATCCCACTGGTGCAACTATTTACATTTTGCTACAGAACTGAACGCAACACAGAGACAGGTACACAGTAATGCCTTTTAGCCTAAACTGAAATTTTTGAATATCACTATCATTAAAAGTGTTTTTCTAAGATACACCACCAGATCGAAAATATCCTGACACCTAATAGTGGACATTGATATGGGATGTGTCCACCCTTCACCTTTATGATGGTTTGCCTCTGCTGGGATCACTTTCAGGGTGGTACCTGAATCTCTGTGGAGGAATTACAACCCATTGTTCTTCAAGAGCTGAAACCACAGAAGGTAGTAATGCTGGATGCTGGGGTCTGGAGGGAAGTTGGCATTATAACAACTATAAGGTGTTCCATTGGGTGCAGGTCAGGACTCCAGGCAGGCCAGTCCATTTCAGGAATGCTATTGTCAACAAGCCATTATCTCATATATACTGCTTTACAATAGACTGCACTGTCATCCTGATATTACAATCATTCTCTCTGAATAGTTCCTCTACTGTATGCAGTGCACAATGTTGTAAAATGTGCTCGTATCCTTCTAAATTTAGTTTTATTAGGTGCAACAAGGGGACCACATACTAAACAACACCCCCCCCCCCCCCACCACCACCACCATAATAAAATCACCTCCTCTATATTTCACTGGCACTATACATGATGGCAGGTAAGGTAATGTTCTCCAGGCATTCACCAAACCCAAGCCCTTCGATTAGATTGCCAGAGTGTACAGTGTGATTCATTACTCTAAATCACTCATTTCCAGTCATCCACTGCTGGTGGCATCACTCTTTACACCACCTCAAGTGTTGTTTAGCGCTGACTACAGAAATGTGTGGCTTATGAGGAGCTGCTTCACCAATGTAGCCCAGTCTTTTTTCACTCCATATGCACAGTCACTGTGCTGGTTTTACTGCTGGTAGCATGTTGCAACTCACAAGTCATTCCTTCCACTGATTCCCTGCCTTTGTTTTTAAACTGCCCTCCACAATGCTTGATCATCTCAGCCCATCAGTACACGAGGTCTACCTGGTCTTGATTTAGCTCTGGTTGTTCCTTCACGTTTCCACTTCTCAATAATATCACCAACAGCCAACTTGAACAGCTTTAGAAGGCTTGAAATTGCTGTGATGGATTTGTTACTCAGATGAGATCCAATGACTAGCCCACATTCAACGTCAATGAAATCTGTTGACCGACACATTCTGCTGTTTACATCTTCTCTACAACAACACCATACACGCTCTGCCTCTGTTTATGCAGGCAAGTCTATCTCGTAACACCTAGTGGCCAATTCCGCATCACGTAAGGGATACAGATACTTTTGATCAGATAGTGTATATCAATACTCTTTAGAGGAACTTTCCATTTGGTATAAATGGCTACGCCTACCAATTGAAAAGGATTACTCTCGTAGAAATCTGCTATGATGTAAATCTCCAAAGAAAATATCCATATTTCTTATCTATATATATGATGCTTAGACACACATAACAATATAGTCACAGTCTATCAGCAGATAACGTAGTTTACCTCTAACCCCTTTCCTATTTTGATGAAACGAGGTCACTGAACATTCTGATCCACATTCCTTATTTATTGTGCTAGTATCTGGCATTTTGAGAACGTTATTTTAGCAGGGATATCTCCCATCTGATTTCATGAGGCTGGTTCCTCCAACGTCCCGGAAATTTTCACTTAAGAGAAAACAAATCCTATTAATTATCTGACCCTCCCTTTCCAACATTACTCAGGTTTAACTCTATGGTTACTCTAAACCAATACCACAAAACTGAGTGTCTTGTCAGGTATCAGCATGTTCTCAAGCCACATATTAACTTGCCTTACAGCACTACCAGGAAGGTGTCGATCATGATCCTGGAACAGTTGCACTAAGTAAAAAATGGTGATATGAGCCTGAGCAACAATCTTTCGAAAGTCATCACCTCTGTCATGAGGTCAGTCCATATATAATAGCTCCTAGCCCATTTCACTATCACTGTGTGAACATCTTGAGTGTGTTCCTTACACAATGCACGCAAATATGTCACCAGAGTCCTGTACTTGGCTTGAAAATCCTGTTTCCTGAATTTTGCAGAACAGCTTCCTAAAACAATTTGTATTTTTTTAACATTGTTTACAATTATCTAGGATTTCCCACCAATGGTGGTCATCAGCATATTTTCTATCTCTACAACCACTGTATATTTACTCTCACCAACAGCATGCATTACTCATTGCAAGACTGAAAAATAATAACTGACAACGACACACTATTAACAAGAATGATGATGTAGAAGGCAACAAATAAAATTTCTCTGATATTATGAAGAAGTTGGTTGTTTGGTTTTTTGGAGTTGAAGGGTTCAAACTGTGAGGTCATCAGTCCCTTCATCCTGTGTGTATCAAACCATAAACAACCCGACTGTAACCAAGGTACAATAAAACAGAGACAAAATCAAAGAGAAGTAGGAGTGGGGTGAGAGGGAGTAAAGTGGGTGATCTGCAGTTGGGAGATCCCTGGGGCATGGTATGTGGTGGGAGATGCACCTCCTGTATTCGACCAGCACCACCTCGCCCTCTGTTACCCCAAGAAAATGAGCAGCACAGAAGATGATAAAATTTTAGGAAAGACAAAAAATTAAAATGGCAAACATAAAAGAATAAGGAGAATAAAAAGATGGGAACAGTAGAGACCAGTCTGGACCACCAAGAAAGGGCTGCTGTAGGTCCCCTGGGCCAGAGCAGATGAGGGGTGCCCCTCCAGCCTCTCAGGTGTTGAATGAGGCCAAAGTGCCCCACCTCACAGAGACACGTACAAAACATCTTCACAGGTGAAATGTAAAACCAGGTCAGTCGCTTTGCATCATCTGCTAGTATCAGAGGTAGTGTGCCAAGAAGTTTAAGATATTGCCACAAAGCAGCTAAATTTGAGCACTCTAGTAGGACGTGGGCCACCATCAGTTGGGTGCCAAACTGGCAGTAAGGTGGGTCCTCACAATGGAGTATGTAACCACGGGACAGCCAAGTGCGGCCAGTGCATAGTACACACTGAACAGTGGAGTCTCTTTGAGAAGCACGAGGGGAAGACTGCCATGTGGTTGCAGTCTCCTTTATTGCCCTCAGTTGGTTTGGAGAGTCCAGGGCAAACTGTTCAGAGTTCCAGACCTCCAAGAAATGATGGCATAGAGTCAAGTGAAGGTCCAGCTCTGGGACCCCATTTCCAAAATTGGCATTGGTTGCCAACTTTGCCAAGCAGTTGGCGTGTTCATTCCCTGAGACCCTGATATGTCCAGGTGCCCACACATGATGATTAGCTGTTCAGCTTGATGAGGGTCACAAGGAAGATCCTGGGTACTCTTGACTAAAGGGTAACAAGGATAGCACTGGTCTACTGCCTGATCAGGGAATCACTGCAAATTAAAAGCACCTTGCCGGTGCAAGAGTGAGCATGGCTAGGGGCTTGTTCGAGGGCCACCAATTCGGCACTGAAGACACTGCATCTATTTGGCAGGGAGCATAGTTCGCTGCTCCTTGCATGTGTGCATGCAAAACCAGTTTGTCCGTCGATTGCTGAGCAATCAGTGTGTACCACTTTGGACCCAGAAATGCACCAAGGACAGCCAGGAACAGGCAGTGAAAATCAATGGAGTCAACTGAATCTCTCAGTTCAAAGCATAAATCAAGACAAGTCCGAGGTTAGGGTACATGGCATGGGGGCATACACAATTGCTCGTTGACAAGAGGCAACAGTGGGGGAAGTTTGAATTCAGAGCAGTGTCACTGCAGTTATGAACCAAGTTCTGGGTCTCTATTGTGGGAGGCGGATCTCTGATTGTGAATGAATGGTATGGCATTGACAGAAGTGCATGATGCAAGTCTTTATGACTGGAAACTGAAAGCTGTGTGCGAGACCCCACGACTACATCTTTTGAATGATACCCTGCAGTCAGCACTCAGCAATAACCATGCTACAGGAGCAAAAATCATTGGTATACATAGAGGGTGATACTGAAGACCTCATGGCTGCTCCTAGACCACTGATGGCAACTAGAAAGAGAGGGACACTCAATACAGAGCTCTGCAGGACCCCATTCTCTTGGGTACGGGGGTACTGTGGGAAGCACCAACTTGAACCATGTCACCATGTGAAGTCATAAGTCTCCTATAGGTCAAAGAAGGCAGTAGTAAGGTGTTGACGTCAGTCAAAAGCTGTCCAGATGGTAGACTCCAGGCAAACTAACTTATCAGCGGTGGAGCAGCTTTGGTGAAAACTGCCTTGGTTTGGAGCCAGAACGCTTCGAGACTCAAGGAGCCAACACTGCCAGCTCACCATCCATTTGAGTGACTTAACAGAGAACATTGGTGAGACTAATTGAGTGATATAGCTTTCCATCTCTAGGGGCTGCTTACCCGATTTCAGTACTGAGATGATGAAGATGATCTCTTGCCATTGAGATAGAAACTCTCCCTCACTCCAAATATGGGTGAAGGTGGCAAGGAGATAATGCTGACAATCCTCTGATCAGTGTTTGAGCATATGGTTGTGGATGTAGTTTGGCCTTGGTGTTGCATCAGGGCAAAGGGCTAGGGCACTGAGGAATTCCCACTCACTGAATGGAGAATTATAGGGCTCCAGAAGAAATGTAGTGAAAGAAATGTATGCACTCCACCTGCTGTTTAATGACACGAAAGGCAGGTTGATAGTTCTCAGATGCAGAGCTTGAGCATTATGCAGAGCAAAATGTTCAGCTTCTGGGCACTGTTGAAGGAAATACGAGGTACACCTGCTGGGGACTTACGTGTAGAGGATTATGATCTTTGCCAAGACATGTGAAGGAGATGTACATGATTCAATGGCTGAAACTTACCGTTCCCAGCATTCTTTCTTCCATAGTTTTATTATGTAGTGAACCTGGGCACAGAGCCATTTAAAGGCAATGAGGTGCTCCATCAATGGATCCCACTTATGGCTTTGCAGAGCCTGCTGTGAGCTCTAAGAGCCTCCGAGATTTCTGAGTTCCACCAAGGTACTATGTTCCGATGGGGGGGGGATCCAAAGAAATAGGGGATAGCCAAGCAGGTTGCCAATTGTTTGCTGTTGCACTCTGGACAACTGCATAAATACCTCCACGTAGCTGGGAGCTAAGAATGACAGTGGAGGTGAAAGCATCCCAGTCTGCTTTGTTGAGAGCCCATGTGGGCGAGCACCCAGAG